>NW_004567115.1:27869200-27892520 GCF_000260355.1 Condylura cristata
TCCAGGCAGAGGCCACAGGGCCAGGTCAGCTCGGGAGACTGAGGGTGGAGGCAGTTTGTTTGATGGATTAGTTGATTGAAAATCATCTTGGGTGACTGGAAACCTGTATGTTACTAGTGTTATTAACATTCCCTAAGCAGATGTTACTGGAACACAGTTGGGGAAATGCTGATGTACTGGAAACAGGCTTGGGCAAAGAATCAAGAGGCCTGGGTTTTCATTTATGTCACATATCCGATGCCAAAAAACATCCTTCAAGTCAGTGAAGGCACTCCTGAGTGTGATTTCTTCTTCAGGACAGTGAGTACCTACTGTGGCCATACTGAAGATACAGAGACAAAGCATGTACAGCCTGAGTGTGAAGTAGGCTTGGGAAAACAGTTAGGTAAAATGATGATTCTAACTAATGTGATACTGGCTATAGTAGAAGTAAGAATGGACAGCTTGGGAGCCTTTAGAGGAGACCTGAATTAGACTGCAGAGGATGCTACTGCGAGAGCTGATTATCTGGGCAGTATCTGAGGATGAGTTGGAACGGGAGCTGGGAAGAAAGATGTTTCAGACAGTGAGTTTTAAGTATAATGGATTGATTCTTCACCTTGGGTTTAAGAAATCTGTCTGGAAACTGTGTAATTAATCGCATAGGGGTTGGAGAGAGGTAAGACTAGATGCAGTGTACCTTGTTAGGAAGGTGTATGTACACGCACGCATGCGAAGTTAGTTTTCTGAAATCCAGATAGAGGACTGATTCAGAACTCCATGGTGGCTCCTCGTGGCGGGCCACCCAACTCCTGTGGACTGTTGGATCTGCTGTCCTTTGAACATTTTTTGTCTTTTGCTGTGGTTGCTTGAACTCTGGCCACATCCCTGGAGCACATGATCAGAAGGGTAAAAGGGCTTTGTGCTATCTGTAATTTAAGGTCACATTGGAAAAATGACCACAAACACTTTCAGTTGCAGCTCATTTAGTGTCATGACCACAGCTGCCAGGGGAATGCTGAAAAGGTAATCTACTTAAAGGAAATAAAAAAAGATCAAAAGAAATTCAGCAAGTTCAACCAGAAAGATAGAAGGCAAATCGGAACAGAAATACATTTGGGAAGCAAGTGAAAAAGGATTTAGGAAGAAGGGAGTAATTTATGCCAAAAATAAGTTTGGGAAGACTAAAGCTTTTAGGAACTAGGAGGAAAGCAAATGCAATAACAAATATCCATGCATGTACACCTGTGTGGGTAGCTCTGTCTTTGTCACTTACATGTGTGTGTGTGCATAAAGTTGTTTAGATTAAACCTAAAAATGATCATATGGGGCCCTCCCTAGTGGTGTATCCTTTTAAAGCACAGCACCAGGAAGCCGCAACCGCTTCAGCATGAATTCGATCCCCGGCCAGGGAGGTGACCCACATGGTGCGGCAGACCTCTCCTGACCGCCCCCTACAGCAGTGTACTTCATCAATCTGCCTTTTCTGCTCCCCACTCTCTCGCTGGTGAATCTTCTCACTCCCTGTACCTCTGGCTTGTACCCCAGGTCTGTGTGCATAAATAAATAAATCTTTAAAAAAATGAGCCCATGATGGTTAAAGTCACGCAGGGTGCATAGTGACTTCCTTGCTATATCCTCTACATGCCTTTCACCCTTTGCTCCTTGGCAGCCCCTCTGGCCTTTTGTCACTGCAACAGGACTGTTGCTAAAGCTCTCAAACCAAATTTCTGGATGTATTTACTGCTAACTGAGGATGTTTCATGGCCATGGTGACATAGTGGTCAATGCAAGAAGTTTTTGGCAAGCCCTATACATGAAATGGTTTGAAATTTGAGATGAAATGCTAGGTTCTCAGTAGCCACTCATCACCACTGCCTTTTAGCCTTAGTGTCAGGGTACAAGTGAGGATGAGGGAAGGATGGCCCTGGCTGGGTGGAATTAGGCCTAGTGAGTTTATGTTGCTTATATGATAATTCTAGAGGTATGATACATTCACGGGCCCACAGATATTTGAAAGTGGACCACTTTTATGCCATTTTAATGTAATGGCAGAGAGCTATTGGCAGCTGTCTAGGTTTTCTTTCACTTTTTTTCCCCCTGAAAACTCTGGAGAAATCTTTGAAAAGTACAAGTTTTATTCCTGAGTGCTATGTACTGAGTTGTGTTACTAGTTAAACAACACTACCCTCTGGTGGACAGAGCTTGTAATACTACTTAGCAGTGCTCAAACTGTCAAGTGTTGTTTCCTTTTCCTGTTAACAGACATCTTTTACATTTGTTTTGGAGGTTAGTTAATATGTTCTATTTCCTGTCTGCTTTAGGTAATGTGAGGTTTATAAGAATGCCTCTGGTATATAACTATGCTTTAAATCTGTTGTGTCTTAATCTCATCATGTTAGGTATGTTAGGTTTGGAATTTTCATGGCAAAAACACGTAAGTTTTTGAAATAGAATTGTTAGCTGACCATACATTTCAATGGCTATTTTAGCACACCTGTTTGTAATAGCACTTAAGTATAAGGTGCATTAAAATAGTAGATGAAACCCAGTTTTGAGTGTTGATTTTGCTTTTTTATATACAAACTTTGCAAAGACTTCTAAAGAAATTGGTATTATTGAGGATATAATAATTGAAAGATTAATATGGAAAGTCCTGAATTGATTGTTTCTTAACTGATAAATTTTCAGTTGTTAAATTTATTTGATATTAAATTATAGTATAGATTAACAGTGTGAATAGGATTATTTTTCTTAAGATTTTGGCTGAATTCTCTGCTCAGTTGTAACACTGAGTAGGACAGACACTCGTGTGCAAGTGTGCACAGGCATACTGTGCATATCTTTATATGATGGGAATTGTAAAATTGAGGCAAAGGTAGAGATTCCTTCTCCTGTCTTATCAAATATTGCATTCAGAAGTGAACATTTTACATACAATGAAACAGATACTCTGTCCAGACACCTGAGTATTAGTTGTTCTTTTAAACTCAGAAGAATCAGGTACTAGATTTTCCCTGCCCCCTAAACACTCCTTCCCAGCCCCCCTTACTTCACAGGTGGAATTTCATAGTAAGTAAGTCATGGAAGTGGATGCCAACGCCAGTGTGATTTCCAGCCTAAGTCTCCAGTCAGGCCCTGCAGGCTTGCACTGAGCCAGAGCCAGGTGCACTGTGCTCTGATCGCCTGTTTCTAACTAAACATGGAAGTGGGCTGTAATTCTGACTGTCGTGACTGACCATGTAGTAGTGAATGAACTGTGGAATTCTTCTGGCTTCTATTTCAGTCTTTAAACCAAGGCCTCTGTGTCTCCCTGCCAGTTGGAGCTAACATACATCAGTGTTCAGCCGCCAGTCAACCCAAAACACCTCTGTTTTATCTGTTACACTTCTGTATTAGCTATCACTTGTAGGTACAACTTTCTTGATTTTAAAAGTCTTGTAGTTGTTAGATTGACTGTAAGATTCCCTAGCCTATCTAATCATTCTTTCTTGACAGATACTGCTGTAGCATGATTGCTCCTACACTTTTTTTTTTTTTTTGGAAGGGGAAGAGTATGGCTTGAGGCATCAGGTTCTTAGTATATATACCTTTTTATTGGCAATATTAAAGGCCAGTAAGTTAGGAGGAAATCAAACTTTTGGTGCTTGGTGGGGCAGTCCTTTGTGTGTCTCAGGTCACTGAAATGTCTGAATTCTTTTTTTTTTTTTTTTAGAGATTTACTTACTTATGCATACAGAGCTGGGGTACAGGCTAGAGGTGCAGGGGTGGTGAGAGGATTCACCAGAGACAGAGTAGGGAGCAGAACAGGCAGATCGACGAAGTACACTGCTGAGGGGAGCAGCAGGCGGGTCAGGAGAGGTCTGCCACGCCATGTGGAATCACCTCCGGGGAGGGGATCGAACTCTTGCGGAAGTGGCTTTAGCTTCTCAGTGCTGTGTTTTAACCCGTTGCCACCAGGGATTGCCCTGTCTGAATTCTTTATCCAGTACAATTGGACCTCCCTCATCCTGTCCCCTTTTCCTTGCATTATAATTTCTAACCATCTTAGCCCCTCCAGCCCAGCAGCAGCGGATTATAATGCCAAGAAGATGGTTGAATTAAAACAAAACAAAAACACAAAACACTGAAATATAAGTTCAAATTTCTGTTTGTTCTCAACATTGTAGAATTAGAGAATATTCTTGCAAGAGACACACCCACAGTTCTATTATCTGTACCTCCCCCCATGTTAGTTTTTTCCTTGTGCCTGTGACTTCATAGATCAAAGTATTAAAGTATTCAGTCAGTGTGAGTTCATGTGGTAAGACAGTGGTGTTAATAAAGCAGAGTCAGATCTCAAGGTACAGCTAGCTTTTATTTCAGTACAATCAGGTACTGTTCTACAGTTGGTTGCTGTTGGTTAAAAGGGCATCCTGGCTTAGTGAATAGGAATGACTCAACACTCAATGCCAAACCCAGTGATCAGGAAAAAGTAACTTAGAGATCTCATCCTTTCACTGATGGATTGTTAAATATCTGAACATGAACCTTTTGGTTGTCCTTGGAATGGCTGGCTTGGTGAACTTTGAGTCATTCCTGCTTAAAATAGAATAGAATTTTTAAAAAATGAGAGACTTTGTTTAAATTTTCTGTTAAAAGGAAAATGATTAGAGACCCTTTGTGTGGTGGTTGATTCCTTAGAATTTGATGGGAAAAGAGATTTGTATAGTTTGGTTCTTATATCTAGATAGTTAAAAAATAGGGAAGAGGGACAAAAATAAATGTTTCTTGTTTAATACATTTGATTGATTCCTATATTTATAATTTGGTTTGTACCCAGTATTGCTAATCACTGCTTCTAAGAAGCTAATAGTCTTGTAAGCAAGACGACATCCATACCAGGGACTGCTAAATTGAAGATCATGTGTAATTAAGTCCCAGATAAATTGGTATAAATCTTAGGAACAGTTGACTCCGTCTGTGGTAAAGGTCCCCCATAGAATTCAGACATGGTCTCCTTTGGAAAGAGGAGGGGTAAGGGGGAGTGGTATAGATAGAGCAGTCTGTTTAGATCTGGAGCTCATGGGGAGCAGGCCGTGAGGTCATCATGCTGTAGACAGCAGAGGAGAGAGCAGAGCAAGGCACAAGACTCCTCAGAGGGAGATTGGCTTGTTCTGTGCCTGGAAGGACAGTGGTGTTGGAATATAGGGAAATAAGGGGGAGAATGTTCTATTGCTGAAGCTGGCCATGATGTGGAGAACAATAGAATAGCAGTGAAGAAATGAATTAAAGTATGATTATGGAAAACCATTAATATCCACTCAAAAAGTTGAGATTTGAAGTCTGTATCTTTAATCCCTGTCCCGAGCTGTTTTATTTATTCCCTCTATTTGACTGACTTCAGTTCTTTTCTTGGGGCCCCTATTGTACTCTAGACTCTGCTGCTTTTGTTTTGAGAGGCTCTACTTTATTTACAGGATTTTCTTTCACAGAGCCGATATTTGATTACCTTGATTGGAACTGGCAGTTTTTCAGTACACATTCATAAGTTTATCTGTATATTCAGTGTGGGTTACATTTATAGGTCTTTTGATTTTTAACCATTTCATACTGAATCTTAAAAATTCAGATTTTGTGATACCTTGCACTCTCATTCTTGGTGTGCTAGATTTAGAGGACATAAAAATCAAATTCTGTTTAGCAGTATATTGAACAAATTTGTCTTATGAAAAGCATAAATGAAAGATAATTAAAAATCAGCAACTGTGTATCATTAATATTCTATTTGTCATTTGTATGCTGTTGAATTCATTAGTATGTTACTGCACTGATATTTGTTTTAGGAATTTTTTTTCTCAGAATTTGAGTTTTAAAGAGTTAGGCATGCCTGTTTCTCACGCTGAATTTTCTTAGCTTAAATTGTTTTAGGATATGAAGTTGCCACTTGGGATATTCAAGGTGAGCAGTAACCCTTGCTGGCAGAGTCTATGCTGTGTTTCACACACATGGAGTTGTCTCTGATCCAACTGAGCTTTCCCAGCCAGCATTGAAATGAAACTGAAATCTCTGTCATTGACAAGGTCATTCTTCTCCTCTTCTGTGCTCTTAACTATAAATTTCTTTTCCTACTACTTAAGATCTTTAGCATCATCTGATTTGAAAAATATGGTCAGATCTTTGTGGTGCATTGAAATTTTTTTGAATGACTTCAGTTACAGAGAAAATTTCCTAGGGGAATGGGCATTTTGAGTACTTACCCTGAGACCCTCTGAAGCAGGATTTCCTAATTTTAGAGGGTCTGTGAGCTTCTAGAAGTTTCATGCAACAGTAATGTGCATATTCATCTGAGTGTATTTTACCAGGATAGGGCCTGCCAATCTCTTAAAGGAGTCCATGATGCCATAAAAGTTTTGGTAAGAACTTATTTGAGGGCCCTCCCTGGTGGTGCAGCGGGTTAAAGTACAGCACTAAGAAGCTAAAGCCACTTCCGCCTGAGTTCAATTCCCGCCTGCCCCAGAGGTGACCACATGGCTTGGCAGACCTCTCCTGACCCGCCTGCTGCTCCCCTCAGCAGTGTACTTCGTCCATCTGCCTGTTCTGCTCCCTGCTCTGTCTCTGGTGAAGCCTCTCACTGCCCCTGAGCCTCTGGCCTATACCCCAGTTCTGTATGTACAAATAAATAAATCTTAAAAAAAAAAAAAAGAACTTATTTGAGATTTGGCTAACAGAAAAATCAATTTAAGGGTTATATTTTTGTAGCCCTACAAAGGTAATTTATCACCCTAAATCCACTATAGTAATAATGTGTTATAAAATAACCTCTTTTAAGTAATTCAATTACTGAATCTGTATTATCTTTTTTAGTTGTACCTCACATTAGAAATGCCAGAGAGATTGATTTATATTTTTAATTCTTTTTTCCATTTGAAAAATGGTATCTGTACTGTTCAGATACCACTTGATAAAATCTTTATAAGGATGAGAAGTGATGAATTGTCTTAGATCCGTGCATCCAAGGTTTGCCTTGCAAGTCAACATCATCATCCTACATATAAGTTTTGAACACAATAATACAGTTATCTAGGACATAGAAAAGTGTGAAATCACAAGTAAGTTGGGCAGACAGTATGAAATTATGACACTATAAGAACAGAAAGGAAAACTAGATAACATGTCTTAAGAGTAAAGGGCTTATTATGGGTTGGATGAAGCATGGAGGACTTAAGGGAGAAGTGGGATTTGAGCAGAGACGTGATGACTGAATAAAGCATAGTGGGAGAGGAGGGAATAACTATATGAGTGAAGGCCCAAAGGTGGTGTCTAGAGCTGACCAATGGAGAAGCAGCACTGGTTAACAGCATGGATTCTTTCCCTGGCTTCCAGTCCTGACTAGACACTAACCACTTTGCCCTCAGTTTCTTAATTTGTAAGACTAGTGCCTTTCTTCGAATGTTCTTTTTTAATTTTTTAATATATTCATTACATCATCCTTTATTTTTGTACAATGTATGGCTTTCCGTGAAACCAACACCGATTCACCCGTGCACCATCCTTGTAATCCCTTGTGCTCTTCCCACTCCTGTCCCAGTCCTTTTCCCTCCTTCTTGCCTACAGAATGTCTCTGGTGTATAGTTGCCTGATGATTTTGGTTTTTACTTATGATAGTTACTTCTCCCCCACCCCGATTCTTTATTTGGTTCCTCTACATTCCTCCTATAAGTGAGACCAATATTTTTCTTTTTCTGCCCGTGTCTTCATTATATTTAAGAAGAAAAGCCTAATACACAGTGCTATCAAGATAACAGTTAGGGACTAGGTGACAGTGACCAGACTTTATCCTGTTATTATTGTGCCCCTTGGGCCAAACTCTAGTCTTCTGTCTTTGTAGAAAACATTTGATTGGAACACAGCCAAGGATTAACTTAATATACAATGTTTGGGGCTGATTTTGCTAACATAGCAGAGTTGTGTATTTGTGTGGAGATCTGATGGCCCATGAAACTTAAAATATTTACTATTTGATCCTTTATGAAAATATTTGCTAACTGCTAGTTAAAGAGGCAAAATTACCTGCCCAAATCACATGATAAATAATGGCACAAAGGCTGATTCACAGCAGCAGCAGCTGTAATGATCAGCTCGTTGTCACTGGACACTTCCTGCATGCTGGGTATTATTTTAAGCACTTTCTACGTATTCACTCATTTGGAATACTTGGCACCATACCTGTTTGTTTGTTGAATGATAGATGTTTCTTTCACGTTTTGCATTATAGAAGGCAGAGGTATTAAGTGAGAGAAGAGGAGTGAGCTGAAAACTAATCAATTCTTGCTAGCACCTGTAATTAAAGGGCAGCAGGAGAAGTACAACAAAGCAGGAAAGCAGAGCAGAATGACGGAAGAGGCCCCAGAGGCTAGCAGATTATTCCACAGCCAGTGGGAGAGACAGACTCTCAAAGAAATTCTGCGTTCCTCCATCCCTTGGCTGAGCAACCTGTGCTCTGCTCTTGTGTCTAGGTTTGTCTGGCCCTGCTTCCCTGCCTCCAGCATACAGACCAATGCCCTTCATCTTCCCCACAGACATGTGGAAGTTATGTTGCTGTGCTGAACGTGGATGATACACATGAGAGTTAAAAAATTATTTCTTGTTTTTTTCCTTTTTTTAAAGATTTATTTCATTCTAAAACAATGAACAACTGTAAACCAGAGACATTTTATGGAGGTGGAATGGGATCAGAACTGGAGTGGGAACAGTGTATGGTGATGACACACGGGTGAATTGATGGTGGGAAGCTCATGAGGGTGGGATTAGAACTGAGATGAAGAAAATGCACAAAATGAAGAATGATGTCAAAAAATAAAAAATAATAAAAAATTTGTTTCATTCTTATTTGTATTTTTTCACTATTTTCTTCAAAGATTTATTTATGCATACAGAACTGGGGTACAGGCCAGAGAAGTGGTGGGTGAGAAGATTCACCAGAGACTGAGTGGGGAGCAGAACAGGCAGATAGACGAAGTACACTGCTGAGGGGAGCCTCGGGTGGGTCAGGAGAAGTCTGCCGCGCCATGTGGGTCAGCTCCCTGGCAGGGGATTGAACTCATGCTGCAGTGGCTTCAGAGAGCTTCATAATGTGGTGCTTTAACCTGTTGCGCCACCAGGGAGAGCCTTTTTTAGCTATTTTAAGGATGAGAATTTTTAAATATAATCTCTTACTGAAACAAAGAAAAAATAAAGCAAGACAGTAAAGGATTATAATCCTAGTGTAACTGAAGGCTAGCCAGAAATCATCTTTATGTGTGTAGTGTAAAGGGTCCTTCTGAATACCTCCATTTCCCACTTAAATGTCACTTGAACACTTAGAGTTTTCTATCATGAGAGATATTCAGTTTCTCATAGATTTTGCTTTTCATACCTTTGTGTATGGCTGTTTTCCTTCTGCTCCACTGCCACCCTGACACTCTTGTGTTCTGATTCCACTGTGCTCCATGTAAAAATTCTAAACTGACTGTAAAAATTCTCCTTGCCCTGTTGCCTGTAACTCCAGTTTTATGCCATCTTGAATTGACCTTGCAGTTTGACATTTGTGTTTCCTTGGTATCTCAGTGACATGGGATGCAGAGTGACCAAAACAGTTACAAACCACTGACTTTAGAGGTTTATTTTAATGTCAGTGGGGCTTATATTTTAATCACAACAACTAACCACTTACCAACATAAGTGTCTAGGATACTGGAAATAACCATACTATGCAACAATAATTAAATTGTGTTATTAAGTGGTACACTATGTGTCCATTAAAAATTATGTTTATAGGCCCTCCCTGGTGGTGCAGCGGGTTAAAGCACAGCACTAGAATCTAAAGCCGCTTCCACATGAGTTCGATTCCCACCTGCCCTGGAGGTGACCACATGGTGTGGCAGACCTCTCCTGACCCGCCCGCTGCTCCCCTCAGCAGTGTACTTTGTCAATCTTCCTGTTCTGTTCCCCACTCTGTCTCTGGTGAAGCCTCTCACCACCCCTGAGCCTCAAGACTGTACCCCAGTTCTGTATGCATAAATAAATAAATTTTTTTTAAAATTATGTTTATATGGTTTCTATGTTAATAAAAGTAAGATATAAGTAATATTGCAAGTAAATACAAGCAACTAGCAAGGGAGGGGGGTGGAAATAAGTTCGAGAGACCAGAGTGAAGCTCAATATAAAGTAATGGTCTTGTTGGTTTCCTTCTGCTTTCATTAATATTCACCTTTGGGCTCCCAACTATATTGCTTTTTATTTTTTTAAACTTTGGTCTGAGGAATATTTTTTTGCTTTCTTTTTCTTTTAATTATGTGTTGACTATATTGCTTAGACTTTGTATTCTTTGTCTGTAATAGTGAATGTTCTATGTACCCGAACATTAGTGTAAGATTGCTTTCTTCAAAGAACAATCAGAAAAGAAATTGCTCTTATATTCAGGTTCTTTACCCTTTCTGTGTTAAAGGACATCTTCATTGTTTTGAATCACAAAGATTTTTTAGAAAGACTGCCTTAGTTTGAAATAATTTAGATAATGCTGGTTGATGCTTACAGAGACCACTAAAACAAGGGAGAGAAAATAAATTTAACATACATGTACTGGTTATTTCTGGGAAAATGATTCTAAAGTTATAAGTGTTGGATGTCACTATGAACTGGCTTTTTAAAGCTGACTTTTAAAGGTCATTCAGTAACTGATCAGAGTGTGAATACATAAAATGAGTGGATACTGCAGAATAGGATAGGGTTTCCAGTAACAGCACCACACAGTTTTAAAAATTGCTGTATCTCAATTTAAGACAAAGCTGAAGATGTAACACAACCCAAAATGCCTCTCTAGTGTTAGTCAAGATCCTGTGACAAATCACATATGAAAAAGGTTGGAGAACTTAGTTCCTGAAATGTAAATGAACAAAAACATTTCTTTATTGTTTGTGTAGTATATGATTTTACACATGTGTAACATTAACATAATAAAGAAATAATATTAGAAATAATTTGATTATTGAATCTAGATCTGCAAAGTATATATATTCAGTGTGACCCACAGTTTATTGGAAGTGATGAACTACTGTAGTTACTTAGGTTGTTTTCTAGGTAGGCATGCCTGAACAGTTGACTGGATGTCTCCCACACAGTAGGCTCTGAGTAAACAGGGTGAAGCAGAGACCTTTGATAGGCTCTGTTTCTGTTCTTTGAGATCTCCCTTCTCAGCACCAGCCAGCTGGGAGCAGACACTTACAGTGAGGCGTTACTGAGAAGATGATGCAGGACCCAGGAGATGAAAAGCATCTGCTTAGTACCTGGACCATAGGAATCTTAAGTGTTGGTGTGGTTTCCTGCTTCCTTTCACCTTCTCCATCCACACTCACATAGTTTGTAGTGTGGAAAAGCTGCCTTAGTTCCATCGCACTCACTAGCACGTTCTTAGGACAGCTAACTTGGGGCATCTTCTCAGTTATCCTAGGACAGTTGAAGGGTTTTACAACTGATTCTTAATTACATTTACTGAACATGAAGTTTCAAACATACAAACTTTTTTTTTAAGATTTATTTATTCATACAGAACTGCCGTACAGGCCAGAGATGTGGAGGGTGAGAGGCTTCACCAGAGACCGAGTGGGGAGCAGAACAGGCAGATCAACGAAGTACACTGCTGAGAGGAGCAGCGGGCGGGTCAGGAGAGGTCTGCTGCGCCATGTGGTCACCTCCCGGGGAGGCGGGGATCGAACTCATGCGGAAGTGGCTTTAGCTTCTTAGTGCTGTGCTTTAACCCGCTGCGCCACCAGGGAGGGCCAAACATACAAACTTTTTTACTAGAGATTTATTTATGCATACAAGAGCTGGGGGCTAGGCCAGAGGTGGGGTGTGTGTGTGTGAGGTTTCATCATAGAGTGGGGAGCAGGACAGGCAGATTGGCTGAAATATACTGCTGAGGGGAGCAGCAGACAAGATAGGAGAGGTCAGCCAGGCCAGGCAGGTCAGCTCCCTGACAGGGGATGTCTAATGCTGCAGTGGCTGCGGATAACTCTACAGTGCTGCAGCTTAACCCTTTGTTCCACCAGAGAGGCCCCCATGCAAACTTTTTATAACATGTGCTTCCCAGTGAACTTACCAGGGTGGCTGTTTATATATTCCTTGTAAGTTACATTTCACTTTAAAGTGAGTTTTATTTTCTTTAAAATGATGTTCAGAGTATAAAGTCCTGGCCCAACTGTCATCACTAGTCCTGGCTGCATTTGCCTCCTTTCTGCTCACTTGGATTGATTTTCTGTTGTATCTTCCTGAACTTTGGCTCTTTGGGTTCAGTTTGTCTCTTTACATTTAACTTAAAATTCAGATGTACCTTACTTAGAAACTAAATGAAAACTAAAATTTTACAATCTAGATATAAGTATTGAATAATGTCTTTAAGATTGAAAATCAGACTTAAAAAATGAATATGAGGCCCTCCCTGGTGGTGCAGTGGTTTAAAGCACAGCACTAAGAAGCTGAAGCCACTTCCGCATGAGTTCGATCCCCGCCTGCCCAGGAGGTGACCATATGGTGTGGCAGACTTCTCCTGACCTGCCCGCTGCTCCCCTCAGCAGTGTACTTCGTCGATCTGCCTGTTTTGCTCCCCACTCTGTCTCTGGTGAAGTCTCTCGCCACCCCTGAGCCTCTGGCCTGTACCCCAGTTCTGTGTGCACAAATAAATAAATCTTTAAAAAAGAAAAATGAATATGAATTAGAAAAACTGGCTTTAGTTTTCTGTTTGCCCAATGAAAGAAGGTTATATCAAATAAGGAATTACTATTACCAGTTCCTCTGATGAGTTTATCTTCTGCATGTACCTAGTAACTAACATGGCAAGTGTTTTGGTGATAAAAATGTTTTGATTTGTAAAAATCTTTAATTTTGTAATTTCATAATAAATTAGATAATTTGTTTGAAATGTTGCCATTTCTCAGTTGATGAAAAGGGACAGCTACTGATACTGCAGTCTAGAAGTACATTACTGATTGAAATTTTGTTTCTAGTGGATGGTTATTTGTTTCTCTTAGAACACTATTATCAAATGTGTACCCAGGATTTTTATTTAAAGCACTTATGCTGAGACACAGTCATAAAATTAATCATCATGAAAGAGGGAGTTTATGCATATTGATCCTTAGGACCTGGAAGCATGGCATCCCATAGGACCCCATGGAAACGGGAGGAAGCAGAATGGGCAAGCATCATTTTGCTGAAAGAAATGGGTAAGGAAGGCAACTGAGTAAGCTTAGCATTGAAGAGATTGGATAACTTCATAAATTCTCATCTATAAGGGGTTCCAGTGTCAGATCTGTGGTGATTTAGGGCAGGGGGAATATTGGTTTAGGTATGAAGATGGAAGGAGATGATTGGGGATGTGGCTCTCCTGTAGTTGGTTTGGACAGCCATGGTGTGCTCCAAGGGGAGCAGTTTGCTGTCTCCAGGAAATCGCTGGCCCTGGGTGGGCCTGCCTTGGAAACATCAAGACCCCAAATGCTAACACAGTGATATAGAAAATAAGAAGACAATACAACCATTCAAAATATTCTATAATTTGATTTCACACTTTGTTCATTAAAAAACACTGGTTGCCATTTTGAGGTATGCTATTCTTTAAAAATATTCCTTTAAATTTTAATGAAAACACTATGCTTTGCAAAACTAGCTTTTTTGATGATTTGTTTGTCAGTGATGTTTCTAGAAAAACAATTTATTGTATTTTACAGAAAAGATATAAATAGAATATTGGCTTGTGAATTTTTTAGTGGTTCTTTTCTCTGAACATCACTGATAATGCCAAGGATGATGGTATTTTTATTAGATTACAATTCAGAAACAAAACCAAACAGTTGAGGATGACACCGCTAACCCATTTACAGATTCCTGTTGTTTCTGCACATGCATTTTCAGAGATAGTGCCATACAATATTAGAGATATGTAGTATTTTGAGCTCTACTTTTTGAAATGGTGAGTTTTAGGTTTTCAGTCAAATAAAGTGTTAAAGTCTAATGTAAAGTGTTGGACATTGGAAATGAGACATTTGTGTAGCTGACAGTTTGTTTCCTCATGGTTACTAGCAGCAGTTCAGACCATCTTAGTTACATAACTTTTGTAGGAACAGTGACTTTACCAAGCACTATTTAATCCATGTATTTGAATTCTTTTCTCTCAATTTGATTTTAACTTTGTAATGTAGCTTGGAAATATGAACCCATTCAGCAATAGGCAGGTGAAAAAGGGGCATATAATGTGCTATGCATGCCATCACCACGTGACCCTAGTTTTCTCTGTCTAAAACAACATAGTTACTAAGTACTAGGAAGCAGTCTATTTTGATTTTTCTAGTTTCCCCCAGGGTCACCAATTCACAATGGCTTGGTTGCTTGCCCATGTGGAGGATGTAACAGAAAAGACATGCTAAGTAGCCCAGCCTGCAGGTCAGCCTTTGAAACTGCAGGAAGTTGTGACTTTAACTATCAGGATCATGGAGAGTTGCATGATCAAGTCAAAAACTTGAATTGATACTTGAACCAAAAGATTTTTTCCTCTCCAACAGAAAAGAAGATGGGGTAAAATGTCTCTAATGGGCCTGGGATGCTGTCTCTCACTTCATCTTCTTCATCCGTCGGCTAGTTATAACTAGGGATGGCTGCTTCAGCTCCAGTCCCCTTTTGTACATTCTAGGTGGAAGGAAGGAAGGAAGAAGTTGGGGTCAGGAAAAGGGTTCCTGTCCCTGATTCTTTCGCTTCCGAAGAACTTCTTGCAAAACCAAACCCAGCAACTTCAGCTTTTATCTCATAGGGAAATCTTGAGTCTTAGATTGATCGGTGTTTGTACAAAGCCAACACAGCTTTCCTTTCTGTTTTACCATCCACTTGGGTAAAGTACAACTCTTTTTGGGTAGGTTTTTGAAAAGGGAGGAAGCTGGAAGCTTTACTTTAAAATGTGGTGATAATATAATAAAGGTGGTGATTATAATGCAAATCAAAGTTGAACTTTTATTGTCTCTTAGTTGCTAGTATGAATGCTTTCTATTTTTATGTGCATAGTTTATTTAATCCTCGGAACAACCCCAACTGTTATCCTCAGTTTTCAGATAAGGAAATTGAGTCCCTAGAGATTAAATAGCTTGCTTAAGGTGACTTAACTGGAATGTTTTGGACCAAGGTTATAAGTCTGGGTTGGGTGCTTTCATCTCATTTTTATTCTGCCCTATAATTTAAAAATCTGTAGCTCAGAGATCAGGAAACTAAAGCTTAAAGATTTTAAGCCATTGGCCCAAAGCCACTAGGGCAGCCGGCACCATATTACTGCTTCTGGCTGTGACTTCTGTGTTCTTAAGCTTTCTCTACTGCACAGTCTACCTATAGCCTCTTATATCAGATCAGGGGCAGTTTTCTTCAGAGACAACTGTTTTGGCTTGCTGTGGTTCTGTATCCTGAAAATTATATTCTTCACTTCGAGTCCTCTTATTTGACAAGGCAGCCTCTAGCAGGTAATGTAACTTAGCTGTCAAGAGGGTAAGCTTTACAGGCTTAGGGCCTGTGTTTAATCCTGTCTGTTCCAGTTTTAGCCATGTGATCTCAGACAGGTCACATGCTGCCCTTCTGTTTCAGTAGTCTTATCTGTAAGGTGGGTTAATAATAGTAGCTAACCTACAGGGCTGTTGGTGGGAATGGATGAATTAATACAGTAAAAGTGCTTACTATATTGCCTGGTATACAGCAAGCATTATGTAAATGTTTTTTTTTATTTCATTTATATTATTTATCAGAAATGTGTACTCCAAATTAACCCTAATAGATTTTCCTGCACCTGACAGGCATTCAGTAAGTGTATATGTAATAAATGAAATAACAGTTGCTTGTATTTTTGCCTTTACATTTTTACTGGTTGGAATATTAAGATTATCCAAGATGAGTTATTTTGAATGTTTATATTAAACTCCATTACCAAGACTGAGGACCAATATTCCATTATGCTATTTATCTTGTGCTATTTTCATCTCACTTTTCACATTAACAAGTTACTTTTTGTACTATAATATTTTTATTGAGATTGTGTTGAGAGTATTGTGTGTGTGTGTTTACTTATAGGGATGTAAAAGTTTATGCCATCTATATTTATGTAAAGCTGGATGTTAGTGTCTTTGAATTTTTTCATGTCACATTTTCCAAGTAATGGCAACTACCCATTAAATATTAATTCAATCACAGGGCCAGTAATGTAATCATCAGTAAAATGACTTTAGATGGCAGCATCATTTAGCAGTGAGATAAGAACTGGCAAAGCAGAACGTGTACCATCCCGCAGTAGTTTTTCAACATTATATTTGCTCTTGCCTTTTCTGATTCGACAACACAAGAATTATACACTTGGAGAAGGAACACATCCATTCCCTTTCTCGTGTGGCATTCTCTCAGCAGAGAAAATGCTGCATAATACTAAGCTGACAGCCCCACCTCTGATGTCACCGAGGATGGTACAATCCTCCCCAGCCTCTGCCGGGTTCCTGCTGCTGCACTGGGGAAATGGTTACATTAAAGCTAACTCCCGTCCTCTCAATTATCTCCTTGGAAGTAGTTTTCACAAATATAGAAAAGCCCATACGGTGGTTGTTTTCGGTAAGCTACCAAGGTAGAGAGCGACAGAGGCAGGAGTGCGAGTGCACAGGCTGCTTAGCCTTTGTGAGAGGGGCCAGGCGGCAGCTCCTGCGAGGGTTCCTACTGCTCAGAGTGCTCCATTGACATCACCGTGTGCAGTGCAGGGCAAAAGGGGCTGCCAGGAAATTTGAAACTAATTTGCTTCCAGTTGACTAGAACAGCAGATTTTGAATTAGCTGGCTTCTTTTCTAGCTAACTTTTCTCAAGCGTTAAGCTGATGAACTGGGCATTTTCTATGATCAATGGGTAACTGCTGGAGCTACAGTAATCTCTGTGAGTAACCTCTATTTGTAGGTCTATGCAGGCAAATATATTTTGATATATCTATCGCTTGTGAAATGCTGCTGTGAAATGCTCCGTCTGTATTATTGACTGCTTTTGCTTACTAGTCTTGTCTTTTGACTGTCCCAGTCGGATACTCCTGGGGCGAGAGCAGGCTTTGCTGAATTCTGACATAGGGAAGCGCATACTGAATTTATTCAGGGATGCCCACGCCTGTCGCCAGTCGCTCCATCTCTAATGCCCCAGTCACCAGAAAGATGACACCTGCCCTCCAAATGTTTCTGCCCACTACCTCACCTGGCTTTAACCTGGCATGTTTATTTTAGCATCTGACATGAGATTTTCCAAAATTTTATTTTTAAATAGGAAGCAGGATATGATTCTTAACTGCAGTTTTCTTTCATTGGATTTTTATTTTAATTTCCCAGCTTTCTTGGGAAAGCAGAATTTTAAACCTATTTCTGCTCTCTGTTTATGAGATATTAAATAGAAATAAAAAGAAAATGGGCTAGCCCTGTAGTTTCAGAAAGACATAATTTGTGGCTCTGCATGGGAATAGGGGAGGAGTTTCTCTTAAAGAGCTCAAACTCCTTTCCATTTGCCTGTCTGAAGCATGGCTGCTTGAACAGCCTCGAAGAGAGCAAGTTTAGCTATAGGGTAGCACCAAAAATGTTCTCTGAGCTCTAGGTTTGATGCTTAACCAGTCTCTCTCAGAGATCTATAATAAGTATGTTAATTCCTCAGTTTAAATATGAGAGTGTGTTTTTCTTATTTATTGAAAGTGTCACTTTTAGACACTTTCTCATCAGGGAAGTTGACTTCAAACTTTCTGTAAAGCTCACATTTTCAAATATAGTTGGATTTATTATTGCTCATGTCAGTTTGCAGCCTCACTCTTTAACAAAGCTCTGGATCCCTTACTGGGAATGAAATCTGCTGACTGCAAATATGGATCAGAGGAGGCTTGTCACAGACAGGAGGCTGAGTGAGGTGGTGGCTTGTCGCTGCACCTATCACCTGTCTTCACACATAGTTTAGACAAGTCCACAGCTGGGGTTAATCATCACTGCTAGGAACTCCAGCTGTTTGGCTTTCATGATATTTAAAAAAGAAAAAAATTGTACACTACTTTGAAACACTGATTTCAATTTCTTAAGCAATATGAGGTTTCACAAATATTGTATATAAGAACTTATACTAATGCTACCATATTATTCATGTTAATTTGGGCAGAATAGAGTCTATTGTAAGCAAAATTGTGGAGTTACTTAAAAGTCTAAACTTTTTTTGCTTCTTAAAATAAAAATGAAAAGTCCCTGAAGATCAGAGAATTTTAAAAGTTGAGTTTATCAGAAAGGTAGGATGTTGGTACCAGGGACGAGCAGTTGGGGGAACCATGGAGTTGTTGATCAAAGGGTACAGTCTTCCCCATTATAAGACAAGTAAGTTCTGGGGACCCAATAATGTACAACATAATGATTACATTGACTATTTTATATTATAGCCTGCCTTCTTGATGTTAAATATTCTTACCACAAAAAGAATTGGTAATTTTGTGATGTGATTGAAAATGTCAGCCAAGCAGTGGTAGTAATCATTTTGTACTATATAAATGTATGAAATGAATATGTGTTGCACTTTACACTTCCACAATAACGCATGTTAATTATATCTCAATAAAGCCGGGGACAAATAAAATTGGGATTTTAAAATGTGGCTTCCTAAACAGGAAGCAGTAATGGAAAATGGATAGAAAGGATAAAGTCAGAGGAACAAACGGTGATCAAAAGCAAGAAGGCTAAAGGAGAAGCACATGTGTGAATAATAAAAGAAAGGAATTATGATGATAAAACTGGAGAAATCTGCTGTTTGAGTAAAGAAAGTGAACTTTAAAAAGTCAAGTTTAAAGTGAGGCTTACACCCAGCTCATACAGCTCAGTATGTCGGCACGACAGGTCCCTGCTCTGCACACTTGCAGATTCTGGTTGAAAATGAAAAATGAATGGGCTGGTGCTTATCTTGCTCCCGCAACCTTCTGTGTGCTTATGTGGTTCTGTTCCTCTGCCTCCGGAGCTTCCTCAGAAATTGACTAGAGGGGTACACTGGTGTCATTTTCTTGGGGCTTAGAATGGAATGAGAAAAATTGGTTGGAATCACTAGAATGTGAAATTCAGTTCAGAGTAAGCACAGCTATAACTATTAGTCAAGAGGGCAAAGAGTGTCTAACTAATGGAACCATCTATTCATATGCATGTGCTAATAGCTGGTGTAGTGATTGGCAGACCTTCTCCTGGTTGTTACAGGATGCAAAAATCTTAAATGTTTGTGTTTTCAGAAGATTATTAGTGACCAGAAAATAGCCAGTATCCTAGAATACTTTCCGTATGTAGCCTTTCCTAAGTGTGACTTTTATTAGGGTGAAGAGCACGTACCAGAATATAATGTACAGATTACTCATCTGGTAAATTCTCATTACTCATACTCATTTTCTGTTATTTTTATCATTCTAAATATACTTTCTATTGTTTAGTAAAAATATATTAGATAGTTCTCTCTCTTTCTCTCTCTCTATTTTTGACTGCAACTTTTCCTATTGCATCACAGAACTGAACCAGGCATGCATCAATGTGTTACTGGAGAAGTTTATTGATTATTAAACATTAAAAATTCATCATTGTTGGTCACAGCTAAGGATTATACTTATTTGTAAGTGAAATGTTTCTAAAAAATTTTTTTCTTTTATCTCTGCAAGACTTAAACTTTTAATGCTTTTTTGTAAACTGAACCTTTGTCTCTCAGATCTGTGTTGATTTATGAAATTTTTGACTTAAAAATTCACCCTTCTGTCTATTGGACTGAATTCCTTCCAGACAAAGCAAAGTAGTATATCTTTAAGCTTGCTTAGTAAATTTTTCAGTGTTAACTAACTTAAGAATTTATAGTTCTTTGGTCATCTATAAGTTATGTCTCCTGATGATTCTTATTGGGGATTGGAGAATAGCAAGAACATGCTACATTTATGAGCAAATCTATATGGAGAGAAAACAAGATTTCTAGTGGCTTGGTTGGGCATAATTTATAAAGGTTTGAGAATCTGTTGAATTGTATTCATAGAAAATAGATGATAGGGCCCCAGTGTGCTCTTGCAAATATCTCATCACCGTGAATTTGCACAAGCATTTTTGTTTCGTTAAGTAATATACCCAATGTCAGGAACATTAGAAGCCTGGGAAGTACCTTGATTTTTAGGAATTGAAACACCTACCTTTTCCTCAGTCCTTTTTTCTTAAGCTCCAAGATAATTTAAAACTCTCTACAGATGTCAATGTATAGGCTTTTACTAATTCTCAACTTTACTGTTGCAGATATTTTAGGATTTTATGGTCTTTTTGCAAAAGTATAGAGTCATTGACCATTCCTAGGGAATCGAATGAGTTGTAAAATAAAGAGGTCATATCATAGTAGAGGTTATGTTCTTTCTCTTGAAAAAAGTCCCTGGGTAATTGAAGGGCAGCTTTTGACCAGAAGGGGCAAGCCTTTCTCTTAGTAGGAGTGAGAGACTGTGCTTTCTGTCTTTGTTGCCTATTGAACAGTTGAACCTTTCATTTAGCAGGTAGGAACTCTTGGCTATACTTTAGAATAAAAAGTAGTCATTTAAATATAAACTAAGCAACTTCTAGATATTACATTTCTCTGAAGACAAGCTTCTCATACTTCCATATATACATATATATATATGTCACTTGGGATTCTTTTTAGAAAACAGATTCTGATTTGGAAGATTTGGGGGTAGTACCTAATGCTGCGTTTTAACAAACTAATGAGTAATATACTTGTGCTGCTGTCTTAGGCCACACTTTGAGTAGGAAGGTTCCAGCAAACTCTTATAATCATTTTCTGTGATTTTGAAAAAATGTCCTCTGTGGTATAGGATGGTAGCCACTAGCTATGTATGGCCTTTCACTTAAACTAAATTTAAATACCAACACACAAGTGGCTGTGGCTGCTGTATTGGGCAGGGCAACATGTGGAACGTGAGATAATAAAATGAGAAATTTGTGCTTCTTGATAGTATCCCCTGGAGTATCATGTAGTTCTAGAACTGTGGCCAGGGTTGTCTCTACCTAATTTTACCACTGCCTAAAGACTGTCTGTGCAGGACGAGTAAATACAGATGGAGCTGACGGATTGCAAGCTCCCTGGTGGCAAGGGCCAGACTGGCCTTGTTTGTTGCTGTGTTTTCCAGTGTTCAATACATAGTTGCTGCACAGTAAATGTTGGCTGAGCAAATGGAAGAATGAGCTAGCTCTAAAGTTAGGAAGGACTCTCATGTTTCCAGCTTTCTATTTAAGCCTGCACTTGGGAGGAGGTGATGGAACTTTGATGGCTCTGACATGTGTATTTTGTCTCCATTTTGTGAGTTTTTTTTTTTCTTTTTCCTTTTCTGTTTTAAGGTTTTTGTTAAATGGTATTATCTCAGTCATTGATTCAATAAGTATAATCATTTTGCTAGCTAGGTAGTGCTGTTCTAGGTCCTGGGGACACAGTGGTAAAGAAGCAGACTTCTTGCCTTTTAGACTTTATATATACTGGCAATAAAATGAGGCAAAACAAACAAAAACTTTTCCCCCAAAACAACTAGGTCAAACTTCTAGGGAATGTGTATATGTACTGTGTATATGTAGAGCCCACAGACAATTGTGTTGTCTGTAAGCTCTGGACATAATGTGACCATCATAATTCTCTTGGGAAACCTACATCCCCATGCCAGAATCCTTTGTGACAACTTTTTAACTTGCTTTATATTTCAGTTTCCTGTGACTAAGTGTAGTAGATTTACCAAATAGTTTACATTACTTTCTTTCTCAGCCACTTTCCTTTAAGAAGCTTGTCATACAATGTAAGAGAATGTCTACCTCATTTGTTGGCTCTCAAACAGCATCATTTTTAGAAAGGCAGTGGGCTTTATGAAGCCCATTGTATGGAGCAGAATCATTTCCCCATGACTTGAAGAATTTGTTTTCTATTTCCATTTCATTTCATTTACAGTCCTAATTTCCAGAAATGTGTAGTTAGTTTGAATGTACATCTTAAAGTATTCCTGATATTCATCTCATAAACATGCAAAAGTTTCCCATTTCTTTCTCAGTGTATTTAATGTAAAAAAAAAATGTTTTTGAAAGAAGTCAGTGTGTTTAGGTCATTTCAGGAAAAGGATCTTTACTAAGCAACAGGAAACAATTTGTTGGGAATCTGACTAAATACACAAAGCAGCAGTTAAGATTCCCCATGGAAAAGGATAATTCCTTAGGGACTAAAAATAGATATCCCCTAAAATATATATACATAGATATATTTCACATGAGTGTGAAAACTCTCTTCTTTCTCCCCACCCACCCCTCCTACACACTTTACGCTACATTTTCATTCCTTTAAGGGGAGGAATAAATGCAGTAAATCTATGAACTCCTATTAATTCAGATTCTACTAGTGTATGGTTTATATTTAGGTAAGTGCTAAAGTTCTTTTTTTATACTTAGCATATAAATTCCTTTGTCACAGATATGAAACCAAATTTGGGCAGGACTAATTCAGTAAGATTTTGTGGAGGAGAAATAGCTATTTCAGTTTTCAATTGGATTCTTATGTTAGTAATAGACTGACAGAGGCAAAGGATTAGCTTTAACAAGTTAAGTACGAGAGCCCACAGCAGCCGGCATAGGCTGCACAATTGAGATTAATGGGAAGGGTGAGCTGCTGACGGGCGTGGGGACTAGTGGTGTGGAGACTGGCAGCCCTGGTTTCATCCACTTGCCTTTGTCCAGGCTCCAGCATCCACCATTCCACCCGCGCTGTGTCTGGCCACGGAGCTGTTACCCCTCAGTCTGCTGATGCGTTTCCCGTCTCCCCTATGTGTCCATCACATCCTGCCAGGGGGAATTTTCTGGCTTGAGAAAGAGTCATTCATTGCTTTGGCAATATTCAAGTTTGAATCTCCCATAGTAGCTGATCAGTAAAAGTTTGATGAATTGAGTGAATGAGTTTTGGAAACCACGGGCAGCTAATAGTAAGTATCTGTGGTCCTATTTTAAAGGTGAAAAGGAACAAACTGAAAGTTAAAAACGAGTCATTTTAAAAAAAATCATTCTCACATAAAATCCCAATTTTTAAATATGAGGAATAAATAAAAAATTCTAAATAAAAAGGTCAGGCTAATACTTTACAAGGTTTTATTTACTTTACTTTTATTTTTTTTAAAGATTTATTTATTTGTGCATACAGAACTGGGGTACAGGCCACAGGCTCAGGGGCGGCGAGAGGCTTCACCAGAGACAGAGTGGGGAGCAGAGCAGGCAGATCTACGAAGTACACTGCTGAG
>NW_004567115.1:27892620-27931495 GCF_000260355.1 Condylura cristata
TCAGTTGTATTATGATCACCATTTCACCTTATTGCGGGCAGGCGGGTAATCGAACTCATGTGGAAGTGGCTTTAGCTTCTCAGTGCTGTGTTTTAACCCGCTGCGCCACCAGGGAGGGCCTTATTTACTTTTAAAGACAGTCAAAGTAGTGACTAGGAATGCTAACAGCCCAAATAAACTGCAGTCTGACAGAGTGGTCCCTTATTAGAAAGGCAAATTTTGTCATTATTCTGAATCTTTTGATGAGTGCTCTGACCAAGAGCCATTTGATGTTTAAGTCTATTTTTCTGCAGAAGCCACAGCTGGGAGATTTTTTACATTCATAATTATGTTTGGCAAAAATACTGTTATTAGAATTTAATTGTAGCAGATTTAGAGTAGACAGCTGTGATTTTTATTTGTTGTGTTATATGTTTTTTAAGTATTATCATTCTGTGAGCCTATTTTCTTAACTAAGTGAATTAATTAATTCTTGACCCCTTCAACCTTTAAAAAATTTTTTTTAAAGATTTATTTTATTTGTACATACAGAACTGGGGTACAGGCCAGAGGCTCAGGAGTGGCGAGAGGATTCACCAGAGACAGAGCGGGGAGCAGAACAGGCAGATCTACGAAGCACACTGCTGAGGGGAGCAGGGAGCAGCGGGCAGCAGCGGGTGGGTCAGGAGAGGTCTGCCGCGCCATGTGGTCACCTCCGGGGCAGGCGGGGATCGAACTCATGCGGAAGTGGCTTTGGCTTCTCAGTGCAGTGCTTTAACCCGCTGCGCCACCAGGGAGGGCCCAACCTTTAAAATTTTATATTGTGTGATCTTCCAGGTTTTGTCAAGTTATGCCCTATCTTAAAGAAATAATGAAAAGCATCATAAAATCTAAAGGAAATGTTTGTTACTGTGGACTGAGTACTTCTCTAGTTACTTTAATCTGTTTTACTCTGTTAAAGAAAGAAAAAGAAAGCCATCCTTTTGGATTGTTCACTTTTCTTCTTTCATTACATTTTAACAATAAATTTATAGCTTACAAGTGCTGAAGGAACTAAAGTCCCCCAATGAAGGAAAACTGTTAAGACTAAGAAAGTGTAGAACATGAAAAATGTTTGTTAAAAGTGTAAAAATGGTGTAAACAAATGTTAATATGGAATACTTCCAGTTCATTTATCAACATCAGACAAAGATAATGTAAGGCAACTACAGACCAACATTACTTATGAATAGAGACAGATGTACTAGAAAGCTGAATCTAGCAACATCTAAATAGTGGGAACTTATCTTAGGAATGCAAGGTTGGTTTAGAATATAAAAATCAATTAATGGATTATACTGTGTAACTAGAACAAAAGAGAAAGCCCATATGAGCATCTCAATGGACAGAGAAAAAGTATTTGACAAAATTCAACCCCAGTTAATGAAAAAAATACCCAACAGACTAGGAGTAGAAGCATTCTTCTTTAATCTGTTTGTGGCAGTTATGAAAGCCTATAGTTTACACCATATTCAATGGTAAAAACCTGAAAGTTTTCACCTAAAATCATGAACACCCAGGAACAAACATGTCTATTTGTAGTACCTCTCCTCAACTGTTCTAACCAGAGCAGTTAGGAAGAAAAAGAAATAAAAGGAATCCAGATAGGAAAGGCAAAACAAAATTACCTTTACATACAGATAACATGATTTTATGCACATGCATAGACATATGTATATGTATAAAATCCTATTGTATGTGACCCCATATGATAATATGATGTCATATATGTATATGTATATAGGAAATTCTAATGAGTCCACAAAAGTGCTAATTAATTCTCCAAGGCTATAGTATATAAGTTTAATATACAGTAATCAACTATATTTCTATATGCTAGCAATAAGCATTCTGAAGGTGAAATCTGAAAAACAATTCTTTTTATATTATCAAAAGACTAAACTATTTCAAGAAAAATTTAACAGAAATGCAGAATTTTTAATTATAAAACATTGATATCATTAAAAGAAAATAAAGAGAAATAAGTAAATCAAAGGATCCATAGTTCAGTATTAAAAAGACTAGTAACCCAGTTATAAAACGGGCTAAGGATCTGCATAGATATCTTTAAAGAGGATATACAAATTGTAAATGATAAGATGCTCATTTTGTCACTAGGTAAATGCAAATCAAAATCATAGTGAGATACCATTTCACACCCATTAGAAGGCTATAATAAAGAAGATGGACAATTAGAGAACTCCCAGACTTAGCTGGGGATGTAGAATGTCACAGTTGCTTTCAAAAACTAATCATTTCTCAAAACACTAAACATAGAGTTAGCTTGTAATCCAGAATGCGACTCATAGGTGTATACCCAGGAGAATTGAAAATAAATGTAGGTGGAAAAACTTGTATAGGGATGTTCAGTATTCATAGCCAAAAAGTGGAAATAACATATATATCTGCCAGTTGGTGAATAGATGAAGAACTGTGGAATAGCCACATGAGGGAATATTACTGAGCAATAAAAAGGAATGAAAATCTGGTAGCTTATTCTACAGTGTGGTTTACCCTTGAAAGTTTTATGTTAAGTTATAAAAAGGCAGTAACAAAAGGCCATGCATTACATGACTCCATTTATAAGGAATGTCCAGGGTAGACATTTATAGAAATAGGAAATAGGTTAGTACTTACCTGGAACTAAGGAGATGGGAAATGGGAGTGACAGTAATGGAGATGACTTTTATTTGGAGATTAATAAAAATATTCTAGAATTAGATATTGGTTATTGTTGCACAGTTTTGTAACTATATTGAAAGCCATGAATCTTAAAAAGGGAAAAATTAGAAATCCTACAGCATTCTCTACTGACAAATAAAAAATGTTCATATACCACCTAGGAAGAGGAATCTTGTTTTTCTTTCTCTTCAGACTTCAGTAAACTATAGCCTCTTAACTCTGTTTTGTGATTTATAAATACTGTCATCACAGAGAAGTGCTCCCTGGACTCCCTCAACAATTCATTTAAATTTAATTTTAAAAATAGATGTCAAATTATTTTAAAAGTTGAGTGTGAGGTAATATACACTCAGTTGTATTATGATCACCATTTCACCTTATTGCGGGATGTCACGTGTTAACTCATGTTTCCAGGTTACCTATTGTGAATGCCTTAGAATCAAGTCTTTCATGTGGTGGGAGCATACATGTTCAGGAATGTATCACAAATTTCACTAAAAAGGAAGGTTTCAACTTTCAGTACTTTAAAACATTAACAACAGTAATATGCTCTTTCTTCAAGTTGTCAAAGTGAGGACTCTACATTTTTAGTGTAGATGGAAGATTTTCTTGGTAGAGAGTAACCAAATCAATTTGAGAAGAAATTTAGATACTAGCATTGATATGACTATAATTTAAATTTTGGCTTGATATAACATCTTCATTGATTGCCATTTTAATATGTACATGTACATATTACATGTAATATGAACATGTAAATCTGCTCAATATAGTCAACATATGCTAGGTATTGTTTTCGTTACTTCATGTATCGGGACTCTGCATGAGACACCACTTAAATTTTATGCAGTTGAGTCCTGGAAATTTCTCTTAACACATTGTTGCTATTCCATTTTTTACTTCATTCTCATACTCCACGGATATTTTAAAAGCATTCTCCCCCAGCCCCCAGAAACCCTGGAGTGATGGAGGGGGCTTTCATCTGAAAAAAATATATTTACTGATTTTACATAGAGTGTATCTTTTTTCCTGGGGCTCCATCTCTTGAGATGGCACTGCACAGATATTGTTGGCTGGATCATAGGGCTATTTGGTGTTCTTCCCAATATCAATATTTTAGTTGCTATTTCATGAGTAGTATTTGGAAGATGATCCAGATCCTTATGCTAATCTCTTTTAGCATATGCAGCAACTGAATGGCATGTGTAGCCTCTCTCAGGGGCAGGATAAATGTGGCATGTGCAGATTGGCTCTGAGGCCCAGACCTTGTGGTTACCCTCATGGCAGGGGTGACTGGCAAGGTGATGCGAAGTATGTGTTTCAGGGTAATGGGTAGAAAAAGGTGAAAAAATTCAGTAAAAAAGCATCACTATATACCTAATACCTGTGTATGTTTATTAATACCCATTAGAACCTGTTTTTCAAGAAAGGCATGTGTCCATTCTTTTCTATTTATAGGTGATCATGGAGGAAGCACTTTACTCCCACCGAATGTCACAAATGAATTTCCAGAATACGGGACCATGGAGGAAAGTGGAGAAGGCCTGAATACTTCTCTTGCATTGGACACAGCGTCCCCTGCATGCAACCCACGAGACCAGCTTCCTGCTGGTCACCACTCTGGGCTCCACAGTATTACAGAAGGACCAGATGATGTCAGAGAGCCCCCCTCTCAAAGTCACCTCAAGGAACAAAGTTTACAACCCACTGACTCTTTGATCTCAGCTCTGAAAGACACAGAAGCCAGAATAACTTCAGAAATATTACAGGTTACAAAGGTATTGGACAAAGATGCTGTTTCTGGTTTTTCAGTTCACCTGGTAGACAAGGAGCCAAACACTGCCAGTCACAGAACACAGAAAGCCAACAGACTGTTCCCTGACAGCCAAGAAAAATCGCCACATATACCTCTTTCAGCTGATGTAACAATGGGGGGTAGTTTTTATCCTAGTGTCCAGAAGGACCTGTCTACACAGTCTACTGGAGAGACTCAGGAAGTGCTTTCTCAGACAACTAGTGATAGAAGGAAAGGGGCTCTTCATGTGCAGGAGCCATCTTGTCCTGTGTCCATTCCAGGGAGCTCAGGGGCAACCCATAACTCTACTGGTAGCATTGGCGTTCTGAGGGACAGAAGGTCCGATATGGGGGGAGAACCCACAAGGAGCTCCACAGGGCGCCCCGGCCGGGTGAAACACGTGGAGTTTCAAGGGGTGGAAATATTGTGGACAGGAGGGGAGAAAAAAGAGGCACAATATCCTGTGGATTTTGAGATATTGTCGGAAAGGACAGGCTCTCTTGAAGGCAAAGAGTTTTCTAGGGTGCCAGGCCATCTTTCAGCTGCCAGCTTGTGTGATTCAGTAACTGAGAGTGTTTGGGATGAAACCTGGAAAGGTTCAGTTGAGAGACCTGGCACTAGCTCAGGGCCATTTTCCCCTGCGCCTCTTGCTGAGAGTGGAGAGGATGAAGTCTTCGTAAAGGAAAACAAAGAACATCTTGAGAAGAAACCAGAGCTGGAGAGAGACAAGGAGAGGTAAGCTCTCACAGTAGTTCTGCTGGCTGAGACACCTGGCAGATATTTAGGAAACTGTCTCATGCTTGGCTGGCTCTGAGATCACAATTCACAGTGTCCTGGGTCTTTATTACCATAAAGAGTGGAAGAGCAATTACTATAAGCTAGGATCCTTCTACATTTCTAAGTTAGCAGAGTTATCCTTTATAAACTTGTCTTCTGTTAAGCTGCACCTAGGGTTGTGGAGAGTCTGCGAACACCAAACTGTATGGATCCTTTTCTGACATTCTGACATTTTGGCAGGTTTCAGGTTTTCCAACATCAAGACAACTGAAACACCCCACAATTATCTTTAGCAATAGGAAACAATTTGGACTCTTGACATATCTTTTAGTCATTGCATCCTAACTTGGCAGCTCTTCTGGGTGTAACCCTAGTGCCTACACGCCCTGAAGCATGTATGAACATGTGGACTGATACTATTTTCTAGAAGGGAGGTGAGAAGGTCAGAAGTGGACTCTATAGTTCTTTTGTTCCACGGCACTGACATGGGAACCCCATGTTACAAGTAGTATTTGTTATTCGATATGACCTGAGAAGTTAAACTTTGGTTGGCATTGCAGTAGGTCCTGGGTAAAAGGAAGATGTGGCCCATCTCTCTATTTCCTTTGTTCATAGCCTGACCACTCAGTATTCCATGTGGCAAAGTCATTTGCACACTGTCATTTTCACTGTGTGCTATCTTTCCTTCTACCAGTCATTGTGACACATTTTATAGTTTGTATAGGACATATGTAGTAAGGCTGAAGGGCTTTTTGTGTTTTGCTTATTTGTTTGGTATCAAGAATGGTCTTTTCCTCGTTAGTTAATTACATCCACTGAGAGCTGTACTTATTGAGGATGGCTATCAGGACACCTTTTCTTCCGCTCTCCTCTCTCCCCCAATACAAACCGTCTGTAGACTTCCCTCAAAAGCAGGCCGTGTATGTGGCACATGACTCAGCAGTCATATTGCCAATGAAATATGGATGTTTGCTATTGTGCAGATTAATTATTCCTCCTTTCCACATGTTTTTCTTTTCTTTTTTTTTTACATTTTAAAAAGATGGCCCTCCCTGGTGGCGCAGCAGGTTAAAGCACAGCACTGAGAATCTAAAGCCGCTTCCGCATGAGTTCGATTCCCGCCTACCCCGGAGGAGACCACATGGCGTGGCAGACCTCTCCTGACCCGCCCGCTGCTCCCCTCAGCAGTGTACTTCGTTGATCTGCCTGTTCTGTTCCCCACTCTGTCTCTGATGAAGCCTCTCACCGCCCCTGAGCCTCTGGCCTGTACCCCAGTTCTGTATGCACAAATAAATAAATCTTTAAAAAAAAAAAAAAAGAAAGCTTATTAGGTAAAAGATAAAATTAAAAAAGAGGCACCTGCATGGTCACAGGTGGGCGAGAGCTGCCCCCACATTGTTTTTCTATTATCTGTTGTGTCCTTGCTAGCTGTTGGACATAAAGAAATGTTCAGAATAGATATACTTTATGTTCACTGTCTCATAAAGTTTACCGCTAAAGATAAATGCTAACCACATAAACACATGAGTAAATAGAGGGTCACCAATTTTGCTACTTTCCCTGAAGAAGAACAGAGATATTAAAAGGAGGAATGATTTGAATGGAGGAGAGAGGCTAATTCAGTTGATGGCTTAGAGAACATCTTTCTGTAAAATGATAATTAGACTGAAAGATTAAGAAGGAAGAATATTCTAGATAGAAGAACATGTGCAAAGGAGGGTTCAGGAATGTGTAACTGTATGTGCTTTCTGGAGGTGAGTGAAGTAAAGGCTTTGTGGCAAGTTTGAAGATTTGAAACTCCACCATTATGTCTGAAGCATGGGGATGTGCATGGGGTGGTGGCGAGTGTGGAAGAAAGGAGCTTCATCAGGGGAACTTTATTTTTGATTCTTAAGTGCAAGAAAAAGCCATGGAGAAGTGTTAATCCAGAACAATGTTTGGTACATATACATAGTAGAACTTCAGAGATTTATAAGTAGCCAAGATGCTGTATTGCTGAATGTGAATGCTGATAAGACCTAGGAATGTGGCTTACTTATGAGGTAGTTCTACACATATTCCTATTTATAGAAATGTGAACTTCAGAGAGAGGTTCATTAAAGTTTCTTAAAGTGACATAGCTAGTAACTGGCATATCCATGACTCAGCACCTGGTTCTTCTAACTCTTGACCTCTTGTTCTTACTAAATTTTTAAATTTTTCTTAGTTATCCTGAATGTTCAATTTTAGTATTTGAAGAACATGTTGAACAAAATTAATTAATGCCCCTCTTGTATAATTAAAAAAATATTTTTAGGTTTTCTCTGTTTTGGCTCGCCTTATGATAGATAAATGTGTTTGTTGTTCCTCACACACCCCCACTCCAAAGGGTCATTGATTAGCCCTGTAATCTCCCTGCAGCATTGCCTTATTGTCAGCAGGGGGCAGCCCTTGGATTCTAATCTATCCATTCTTCCTAAGGCATACGATTTTATTTAAATCAAAAAGTAGTAATAGTCTAATGACAGTTTAGTGTATTTTTAGTCTATTAAGCTAACAGCATATTTATGTGCTTCATAAAATTAAGAATGATGGTAGCGGTAAGAAATCTGAATATGTGGAGTTTATTTGGCTAAAATAAGAATTTAATATTTTGCTCAAATATTCATTGGAAAAATGTGTTTGCCTCCTAAGAAACTAACTTGAACCTATATTGAATTACTGGGAGGCCAGTTCAGCACATGTATATTAAAAGGTTTTTTTGTTTGTTTGTTTTTAAACCAGGATATGTTTCTTTGCTATTTTTTAACATTTATTAGGACATAACTCCAGTAAATGAAAATATTAGCTCTATGGAATGCTATAATTTTGTAAAGCTGATGGAGGAAAATAAAAGAAAAAATCAGCTACTATAGAAATTCTGCATTCTTATTACCTTTCCAGGATTCTTGATCAAGAGGAGCATTATAGGGGAGGAGAGGATGATATCCTTGGGTCCGGATATGCAGAGGATTCCACTGATGTGTACAGCTCCCAGTTTGAAACCATTTTGGACAACACTTCTTTATACTACAGTGCTGAATCCTTGGAAACATTATACTCAGAGCCTGATAGCTATTTTAGCTTTGAAATGCCCCTGACGCCAATGATACAGCAACGCATCAAGGAAGGCGGTCAGTTCCTCGAGAGGACATCAGCAGGAGGACAGCAAGACATCCTGAGCGTCTCAGCAGATGGTGGAATAGTGATGGGCTATTCCAGCGGGATCACCAATGGGCTGGATGACGCCAGTGACACCATCTACTCGAAAGGCATCCAGGAGATTGCTTTCTGGGGAAGGTACTAGTTCCATTCTCATTAATTTCATGCTGGTGGTTTTTGTAGCATTTTCTATTTGGAAATCCAAGTGTGTAATATATTTGAAAAGCATTTGGCCAGTTTCTATGGATATAAGCAAATGATGCGGATGAAAAGTAATTTCAGTCTTAGGGGCAAGCAGAATATACTGCCAAATCGGCAAGCTGTGGTCATTCTATTGGGTGGTATTTCCTGGGTTACTCCGTATAAATTGGATCTGATGAATATTTGTGGGTGGTGAGTAGGTGTTGTCTCTGCTGAGGCAGTGGCTCAGGGCTGAAAAGAACACTGAGAGAGCTTGGCTTTCCTTCTGCCGCTGACATTGGTTGATGGCGTTGTTTGATTTAGCCAGAGATTCCTTGTAAATTGGGGATGCTGGATTAGATGGTGATCAGTCTCTTGTAGCCCATTGCTCTGTGAGGTCCTGTTCTGCTGGGCAATCTCCCTTTTGTGGGATGTGGGAGTCGGATCTGTTTATATGGAGGCTGGCTAGACTATAAGTATTTTCTCTTTCTCCTTTAAAGTTTCCATGGGAGCTAAAATGACAAATTATATAGGTAATATGTACCATGCCTGGCTTTCAGTGATTTCCTGTCAATTCTTAGATTACTCAGTGTTTCCTTTCCATTTGCTCATCATCCTCAGGCCATTTATCTGTCCCTTAGCATCTTCACCATGGCAGAATGTTAAACTTCATTTATAAATTCAGTTTTGATAGTTTTCCTGGATGAAAGTGATTTTGTGGTAGGAGAGGTGGAAGACAAGTTAAATGGTGATAAATTATTTCGAAGAAAACTGTCAGTAATTTTTTTAAGTCAATTCATTTTACAGGTTTCCAAATAACTTCTCTTTAAGTTGTCCTGTATTAAGCATTTCTATAACCAAAGTGTATAGATTTATAATTAACAGGATGAGCATGTGTAAGAGTAGCAAATGCACAGTTACTATTCTCTTGTAACTGTTCATTTACAAGTGAAGTCACTGCAGATGTTGCTTGTCTTAAGAGGTCCCAGTGAGACAATGAAAAGAACAGAGTTGTCATAAAGCAGGAGACCTTGGTCTGACTTACTTGGGCAATCTACTTAGTCTTTTGGAAGATGTTTATTTGCAAAATGGGGCTAATGATATTCAGTGCCATCTGTGTCTGTGCTATATAGAGGGTTGTTACAGATTAAAGCACCTAACATGGTGCCTGGTACATAGTAGGGGCATGAATAGATGTTTGAATTTGAATTGGTTGGCAGATAAACCGCATTTAGACTTTATCTCTGAGAACTGAGGGATGTCCCTGAGAGGAGCGCATCCCCGAGAAGGAGTCCTTCTGTTGCACCAATATTATAGGATTGATTATGCAGACAACTTCACTGAAATTCCAGTCCTACTTTCTGGGGTAACTGGAAATTGTTTATATTGCTGACCAAAAACAGGTTGGACAACTGAAGTGTTTTGAGCTGAGAGGCTTTGCTGCAAAAGCCACAGGAAGGGTGAGTAAATGAAGACAGGCATAAATATTAGTGAGTCAGAACAGGAAGACATTAGCCAAAAGCTTTTTAAATGCAAGCTTTGCAACACCCAGATAGGAAGTAGTCATCACTTGTGCCAGCATTGGTGCCGGTCATTAGCAAGCAGCGTTCAGTAGTTGGGAGTGTGGGGGTTGGCTGCAGGACTTAGCAGCTCAGACTTAGACAGGGGTATAAAGCAGGCCTTCTTGAGTTAAAGTTTCAGCTTGTCACTTACCCTGCCACTAGTGAACTCTTGTCCAGCCATGAGGTCATACCTCAGTTCTCAAAGAGAAGCTTCTGAGAGATGAATCCAGTGGGCTCCTCCATGGGGCTTCCAACTAGTGATAAGTCCTCTCTTCCCTTAGCACTACTAGTGATATGGACAGATGAGCTGGGTGGGCACACCATTTTGTTCTTGAGTTGGCATAAGGTAGTGTTTACAGGTGAGGCTCTGTTTGCCCTCTGTTTAGGGTTAAAAAAAGTAGAATAGGCTCTGGCTCTCCCTGGTGGTGCAGCAGGTTAAAGCACAGCACTAAGAAGCTAAAGCCGCTTCCGCATGAGTTCGATTCCCGCCTGCCCTGGAGGTGACCACATGGCGTGGCAGACCTCTCCTGACCCACCCACTGCTCCCCTCAGCAGTGTACTTCGTCTGTCTGCCTGTTCTGCTCCCCACTCTGTCTCTGGTGAAGCCTCTCGCCACCCCTGAGCCTCTGGCCTGTATCCCAGTTCTGTATACACAAATAGATAAATCTTTAAAAAAAAAAAAAAAAGTAGAACAGGCTCAATGATCTTAGGAAATTTAAAGTACCTGGTAACGCTCATGTTTTCTTTACCCCTCTGCCCTCTTGATGCTTTGGAGAAGTTACAGCACCAGAGGAACTATTAATATCGCAGGTTGAAGAATTATGACATCTTGCAGTTTGAAGGGGACCTCAGATAACCTTATTTTAAAGTAAAGAATCCAAGTTTCAGTTTGGAGGGGTGACTTTACCCAGAGCCACATGACATGCTAGTGACAAATCCTGTACCGGAATTGTTCTGAGCAGGTGCAGTCACTGTTCATGGTTGCCAGGCCTTAACGTTCTCCTTTTCTAAAATCTAATTTCTTTTATTCCATATATAGATAAGTCTAGAAGTGTGAGCTGGTAACCATAAACTTGGTGGTTGTTGGTGGTACTGGTGTAGGTATTCAACTTGAGAAAAAAACTTACCAAATCTTTAATAAACATGCCTCATGAATTTTTTTGAAGATTCATTTATTTATGCATACAGAACTGGGTAAAGACCACAGGTGCAGGGGTGGTGAGAGGATTCACCAAAGACAGAATGGGGAGCAGAACAGGTAGACCTGCTGAGGGGAGCAGCGGGGCAAGTCAGGAGAGGTCTGCTGCGCCATGTAGGTCACCTCCTCTGGGGTAGGGGGTCGAACTTGCACTGAAGTGGCTGTGGCCAGCTTGCAGTGCTGCGTCCTAACCCATTGCGCCACCTGGGAGGGCCCTCCATGAATTTTTAATGCAATCAATGAGGAAACCTTTAAATTTTTTTTTCTGCATTAAAGCATCCTACTTCAGAGATGAGGAAGGAAGTAGACAGTGGTATTGAGCCTGCTGAGGACATCCAGACCAGGATGGCGGTTGCCTCACTGACTTTCCTCGACACGCTCTCAGAGACAAAGTGATAGGATTCAAAGGCAAAAAAATTATTTTTCCAACTTTGCTAATAAATGCAGTATTTAGACAGTAAAAGTAGAGCATCTTGTTTCTGTTTACTAGTCTTTCCTGTGTTTTTGGCAGTAACTGGGGGAGGGGTTTGATCAGGTTAAACACAGTGAAGTCTGCAGGCACACAGGGAAGGGGATGACGGGACTACCCTTCGGTCCTCCGTGATAACGAGTCTGATTCTCGCTAGACATGATCCAAGAAAATTAAGCTCCTCCATATAGAGGTATTCATTTTACTACATAAAATGTTCCTTGTCAACCAGTCAAAAATATAAGGTCTCTAGAGATAGTCTCTGAGCATGATTTCATATTGCAAGCATCATATGTATCCCACAGGGCTTATTTGAGTAGCCCCTTGTTAATGCCCACAGTAACCTGGGGGGAAGGAACTGTGAATATTCTCATTTTCCAGATAAGGAAACTGAGGTACAGAGCAGTTGAGTCACTTGCTCAGTTACACAACTGGTAAAAGATCCATCCAGGATTTGAACCCAGGCACTCAGGCTCCAGAGCCCATTTATTTTGAACTTGAAGCTCAGATATTTGTTTGTCATTACCTTGGGATACTTACAAATCCTTTTCATTTTCAGTCTGTCAGTCTCACATTACTTTTGTCATTAAAAGAGGAGTTGAGTGGCAGTATTTGACAGTCATTTCCTCAGAACCCAGGATGGCACTGTTCTCTTTGCCTTGCTTCTTTAAAAAAAAAAAAAAAAAAAGAAGAGGGAAATGAGCAGGTTCTAACACTCAGCAAGTCTTACTTCTCTCAGGAACACCTTTCAGTCTCAGATCTGGCCACCTTGGTAGTCAGACAGGGGTTATTATTCCCTGTTACTTTCTCTACTTAAGTCAAAGAAGAAAATACTTCAGCCATCTAGTGTCAGGTTGCAAAGCGTACTTTTTGTAGAGTATGTATGCTCTTAATATTTGTATTTTAAAGGATTATATACTTTTTGATATCAACAGATCCCTCTTTGTAAGTGAAAAAGCCTCTTAAAACTTTGGAGAAATCTAGACGTAAACAGTTAATTCTCTCAGGCACTTTGCATGCTCTGTACCCTGAATGTTGGCCAGGGAGTTGCATGTGGGTCAGAAAACAGCTCACTGTATGGATGCCACAGCATTTTAATGCAGGAGCACGGAGTAGCATCTCCTCCCTTTGTGGTCCAGCTACATAGCACTCAGGCTGACGGGGTCAGCAGTGCTGTGTGAAGTCCAGTCACGTGGCTCCAAAATTAGAAAGGATAATTAGAGACTAGACTTACAGTTACACATGTTCCAATGGGTTCCTTTGTGTCTGAGTGCTTCTCTCGCGCTGGCCCATCAGCTGATGACCACAGCTCCAATCAGTAAGTTCTGACCTGAACACTGAAAGGCACAAATGTTGTCATTGTAACCATGAACGGGGCTGAAGATTGTCCATTTCTACTGAACTTGAGTTTGGACAGATAGGAAAAAAGAAGTAGCAAATACAATAACAGGACAGGAACTTCTTTTAAGGTTCTTTGAAAATATAAACTGTTTTTAAAAATTACCTTTGTACTAATACCTAGTGTGACTGGAATTTTTCATTTCACAGCTTCCTAATTTTTCCTTCAGATGTCCCTCAGTACAGCAGAAGGGGTGGATTGTATCTGTGTGCAGCTCATAGGCCTGGGGAAAGTGCTTTCCCAGGTCTTGTGTCCACTGGAATTTGATAATTGTGGTTTTCGGACTTCCTCTTGGCTTTTCCCCCTTCTCAAATGGAATGCTGGTTTTTTTTGAAGTATCCTTTTTCTTCTTCAGTTTTCCTCTTTACTTAGCATCGTTTTTTTTTCCAGGAAATAGTCACCTGAAGGAAGATTAATACTTAACATAAATTTGTTGAATTACAATTTAAAAAATTAGTAATTTAAAAAATTATATTTGTCTTCCTAATTAAAACCTGCTGGAATTTTAACATAATGATAAATATTAAAATAAGAAATTATAATACTAATGTGATGTTAGTTAAGCTGGTGAAAAAGAAAAGGTTTGCTCTTGGGAAATTATCTTTAGAGTTTTGGACCATCGAGTACCCTGCTTTCGCTCTGTTGCTTGGAGCAGACAGACACTCTGCTGCCTCAGGAACTCATTTTTGCGTTGCTGTTGCTCTGGCCCTTTCTTTGGCCTTTTCCTTTATATTTAAAAAATTGTCCTATAGAAAGAGGTTCTTATTTTCCTTTTTGTTTTCTGGAAGCAACTGAATTGGTGATTTTTGTTCTTTAACCACAAAGGAATTCCTGCCCAGAGATGAGGTGTGGAGCTTTCTCAGTTTCACCCAGGTCATCATGGGTTCAAATCCTGCGTCATTTACTTAATAGGTGCATGAAATCTGGGAACTTTTCCAAGTAAAAAATAGACTTAACAATACTCATCTGGTAAAGGAGTGATGAGCAGACAAAATGAATCAAGTACAAAGAAATCAAGGGCGGAAAGTGGCCTGGCAATGTTTGGCATATAGTTGAAGATAGACAAATAAGTGAAAATCAGTGCTCTCAACACTAGTAGTAAGCTAAAGAAAAGCTATCTTAGTAAGCAGGCTGTTCCTCCCCCCATCCAGCCCTGAGTGAGCCTCAGAGCAGCCAGCACCCTTTTCCCCACTAGAAACTATCAGAAAAGCATCAGTGTTGGGCTTCTGGAAGCTTCCTTTTGCAAAAAGTGCAATGCCCTGTGGTCAGTGCCTGAATAATGGCACTTGGAATCAAAAGATAGGTGGTCACAGGAGTTATCCTTCATCAGCTGTCCTCTTCTTGATGGGCTGCTTGAGTTAGGGTAGGTGGTTTCACTTGGGGGAAATCTGATTCACTTTGGAATCTGATTCCTTAAGGGGGAAATCACCTTATCACCCAATTTATAGTTTTGTTGTGAGGATTTGCTAAGTTCTAGCTTGTGGCTGTTCATTTTAAACCTGTCATGAGTTTGCTGTGATCTGAGTAATAGTCTAAGTAACATAGGAAAATAGAGTAGGAAAAAACCTGGTGAAGAAAAAAGATGCAAGGCTTTGGTGTATGCTCTAATACAGATAAATGTGATTGAGTCAGGATTATGCAGTGTCAAGCATTGACCAAGAAACCATCCATGGAAGGTGAGAGAGAAGTGGTGTTTGTGGCAGAGCACCTGCTGATGGGGTAGGTCTCAACTCGTGAAATTTGAGGACAGTGAGGTTTCCTGCTGCAGAGTACGTGGGAGTGTGGGGTTGCAGAGACTGGGTGACTTGGAGCCCTGCATTTAAGAGGTGAGGCTTGCAGCTGTGGGAGTGGACGAGCTCTCAGAGGACACCAAGCTTGGCCAGCCAGGGAAGGATGAGCACCCAGAGGCATTTTGGTGCTCTGCCTGTGTACTTTTTTGATTCCATCATTATAGAATTGTGCTTTTCAGGTGAGTTTCCTGGCAGTTCTCTGTGCTTACATCTCTTCTGACAGTAGCTTGAATGGAAGCCCAGAATGAAAGCTTCTCTGGTGTTCGTTTGGTTCCCTAGACAGGCCTGGCCCTTGCTCTGGTGGTTTTGGACTCTTGTTTATTGGGCACCTTCTGTATGAATTAGTGATGACTTCAGGAAACGGCCTTGCATTTACATAGGGTTTCCCAGAAATGTTCAGATTCTTTAGTTTAAACCTTGAAACAGCAATGCCCTGGGTATTGCTATGAAGTATGCTAGAAGGTGCTGGCTATGTGAATTGACTTTTATCAAAAAACTTCAAATGATAATGGACATTAGAAGTGTGCATTATTACAAAGAGAATCATAGCTCTCTATAAAAAAGTGGATTGGTGTTGGTTGATAATTGTTCAGAATGTTATTGCAATTTTATTTTCATGTCAATATAATAGTTAACTTTTACCGGCAGTAATAACATTTCCTCAGCAGAGATCATGTACTCCCAAATTTGCAATAGTAAATGAGAAATATTACTGATTGATCCATTGGTTTGAGTGAAAAAGATGATCTCCAAATAAGTATTTCTTTGAAGGTATTTTACATAGAAATATTACTAAACCCCAAATGAGGTTTTTATTGCTTTTATTTTTGTTTTTCTTTTTGATTTTATTTTTCTATGAATCTCAGAATTTCTATAATTTAACATAAAGTACGTATCGAATTGGCTCAACTCCCTAGCATAAGCTTGCTATTCAGCACCTGAGTGGCCATAATGGTAGGCTGAACACAATCTTACTAATGAAGATTAATACTAAGCTCCATCTAAACCAGTGTTAGGTACATGACTTCATCACCCCACACCTCATATACTCTTTCCTCTGCCTGCATTCAAACCTCCAATCTCTGGATTTCGAATTATGAAAGGGAAGTGCCATAAATCATACAAACTGAACCGCTGAAATTTTTAATCTTTCTGTTCACTGTCTTATTGACCAGAAGTATTGACTTGGAGCTTGTAGAAGGGTAGACTCTAGGCCCCACCTCTGAATCTGCATTCTAATTCCCCAGGCTTCACCATCATAGAATCTGCTTCTGTTGGTCTAAGGTGACAGCTTTATGTGCAGGTGATTCTTATGTTCCCAGGTGATTCTTATGTTCAGCCCAGATTGATTTGTATGTTCAGCCATGTTGTGACTTCTCATCTTGGAGCTTATTAGAAATGTGTCATGCACACCTTACCCACCCCTGATCTACCCAATCAAAATGTGTATTTTAATAATTTTTCAGGTGACTCACACCACATTAAAGTTTGAAAAGCAGGAGTATAAAGCTCCTGTTCTTAAGGGAGCAGGTCATTGAAGGTCTCTGGTCCGTGGGGGAAGCCATCACCTAACAGAAGTCGTAAAGCACCTTGGCTGTGTAATAATCACTTGTGGCATCTTTGGTGTAAAGATCACAGAGTGTACATTCCTACTTTAGAAATGTAGGGTTTGATCCAGTTTCTGCTAGAAAATAGTCTGGCTTTTTAGTGAGGGTGTGGGTTCTTAAGTCTTACTGCGTTGGCTTAAGTTTTGGTGAATTCTCTCTAAGCTTCAACTTCCTTATCTGGGAAGTACTCATCTGCTTGATGAGTACTCTAGAAATGTTATTATCAGTAATAACACTGCTTGAACTACTGTCTGCAAAAGTCTTCAAAGTCACCTGTTGTGAATAGACTGTGATCAGATTGACTTGAGATGTTATTTCCCTGTAATAATAATTCTGAGAGCCTTAGATTACTTGAAGGTGAGGCATTATAATGATAGTTTGTTTTATTGTCTTTTTATTCTAAAGCAGCCCCACCTCAACACAAAGAAGGTGGCATTTTCTCGTCTAGAGTAGAAATATAAAGTCTGTAGCACGAGAAAATAAGAGGTAGTAAATAATTACTACTGTGAATCAAAGTCATAAAAGTTCATTATTCACACTCAGCGTTCATTTAACAATTACTTTTAAGATTCATCATATAATAATTGTCCTTGGTGGCATATGGGTTTACCCATGACGGGCCCTGAACTTCTCAAGTCTTTGGTTTGAGACTCAAGAGAACCTCTATTCCAGGGCCCACTCAGCTTTTTGTTAGTTAATTAGTGGTGGCTACTCTAGGTATGAGGTTTTTTTGAGAGAGGAACGAATAAAATAACACTACAGATGATGCAAGTGCAGCGCCTGGAGACCCAGACAGTAAGGTTCTGGGCAGGTGGGACTGCTTCCTGCTGGAGTGTTCTGAGGCCCTCCAAAGAGGCACTTCCAACCCTGGATTTTGAAGAATGAAGTGGACATGTGTAAATGGTCTCAGGAGCAGGGATAGGATGACTACGGACAGAGGGAGCCAAACTGAGCAGAATTGGTGACAGCTGCTGGATTTGGGGAATTGAGAGCTGGAAGTTGAGGGAATTAGTAAACCTCTCTGCCTCCTGTTCTGTTAATCTTCTAGATGAAACAGGTGCGGCTAATACTCAAAAAGTAGTTGACTTTTTATAACTTCTGAAACATTTGGGCATACCAAAAAAAGTAGAAGATAATAAACGCCCATGATCTCACCATCCTATCTAAGAAATTAAACATTGCAGATGAATTGTAAACTCCTGTGCATGCCTTCCAGGTTCCAGTCCCCTGTCTTCCTTGAAGGGAGCCATACCCGTGGGTGGTTAGCATCTCAGGACAGATGTACATCCTTCAGCAACGCATAGTGCTTTCATATGCTCTTGCACACTATAGAAATGCTGTCTTGTTTTGCTTTTTTGCTCAGCATTTCAAATTCATTCAATTGATTCATAACATTCAATTTCTATTCATTCATTCAATCACATTCAATTTTTTTTACTTATATATTCTAAGTATTTTTCCTGTGTAGTAGCTATTACAGGAAAATAAATGATTATTTTTCATTTTCTGTTTATTAGCATTTTGATTGTTTTGTGTTTTGTAGTCTTAAATGACACGATAGTGAGCAGTCTTTCTTGTGCACATATGGGAGAATTTCTCAAACGGGTATATCTTTAGGAATAAAACTGTTGGATGTTAACAATTTTTCTGAGTAGACCACAGCATTCTTGAAATGCATATTCCATTTTTGTTGAGAGTGTGTAATTGTATGCGTATCTACTACTGAAGTAGTTATTTTACCTCCTAAATTAGTTATTTTGGAATTAAAAGGATCAGAAGGTAGAGTAACTACTTGATATTTACAGGTTTGCATCCTTAAGCAACACAGTGTTCTTTCACACTCTTGAACTTTATATACATGCCATCTTGTTTTGCTATTTTTGCGCAGCACAGAAAATAAATAACTTAGGATGTTATAAATCAAAAGAAACTGAAAGAATAGAAGTCGAATAAATATGAATCAATTCCCAAATCCCAAGAAAAACAGCAGCAGCCAGCTTGGGAAAGCAAATGAAAAGCAGGCTCCTCCTCCTTTAGGGGCGCCCTGAATCTCTGTTATCCATTGGTTAGGTCTGGCGGCTGTCCTTCCCGCTTACGGCGGGACTCCTGGTCCCCAGGTCTCAGCCAGCCCCGAAGGGTGACGCTGGGGTCTGACAGCTGTGAGTGTTGCTGGTCCACTTCTAGGGGTCTGAAGCAGAATTCGAATAACTGGACAAATGAATACTTTCTCACCAGCGATCACAGAGAAACAAACAAAACTAGAAAGGAAATTGAAAAAAGACATCACATACGATTAAGTGTGAATTTCATTCTGCTGAATTTCATGTAGTATAAATAGATTAGCTCTAGCTTGTTCCCTATTTTGGTCATTCCTTTAAGTGCTAGAATATGTTTGCTGTAGGAAATTACCATCTCTAAAGACATTACTTCACAAACCTTCGGGCTATTAAAGAAAAAAAAATATGCTGAAGCTTTTTTTTTTTTTTTAATGATGGTGTTAGGTGAACTTTTCTTTCTCCCCTAATGGGCAGCCTCTCCAAAAACCCGAGACAGCTGTCCTTTCTGCTGTCAGCCTCCAGCCTGGTGTCTAAAGAGTTAAACTTAGGTTTATGAGGTCATGTGTGACTTCACCGATCTGGACTTTTGAAGCGGGATCTCTTGGAGGGAAGCTGCCTGTGAGTTCTGCCTGTGAGCAGAGCAGGGAGGCTGGGCTAAGGGGAAGTGCTCCTTCAACTTCTTTCAAGTCCTCATCCCTCAGCCCCTGAGGGACATAGTGGCATTCTGAGAGCATGTCACTACAGAGGCAGTGTGTGGCAGTTTGTGTTCGAAGCAGAAGCAGCTGTAGGAGGGCATTAAAAGAGCCCTTGCAGAAGAGGAAGGGCTGCTGAACAGATGGGACTGGAGAAAGCTCTTTGTGTTCGTGACAGAACTGTGGGGAGACGTTTGCTGATGGAGGTAACCAGAATTAAGTTTATTTTCTTTGTCTGGTCCTAGGCAGGGTTGGCTGATGTGTACTTGTCGTTAGAGAAAATTCCTTGGATTTTAAACTGTTTCAATTCAAGTGAAAAACATTTAGGAAAGTCTCAGGAACTTTGGAAAGTGAGAATTCAAACACATATTGTTTTCTAATTAAGGATGGTGAAAAGGACATAAAGAGGGTGTGTTTGCTTTAAGGTTTGGACCAGTTGTGCAGGCTGGGATTTTTCCTGTAAAAGAGTTGTGCTGCTTTTTGAGGTAGTTCGACAGAGTCCGGCTGCTCCTAGACTGCAGTGTGCTTTCTTTCAGCCACCTTTTGTGAAACTTCAGCCAGGCATTGGAAGGCACCAATTTGAGCTTGGTCATTAGTGGGTCCATTCTGGCTATTGCACAAGGCTGTCATTCTTATTTTGGTGTGTCACTGCTCTAAAGGGAGGGCTGGCGATGCTGTTTGGAAACACGATTTGTCTTAGAGTTCAGAGTGGGGTTCAAAGTGTCAGAGGCTGACCACTTATCTGAAAGAGAAAAGGCTTAGGGAGTTGTTTTTCTCTCTCTCTCTCTCTCTCTCTCTCTCTCTCTCTTTTTTTCTCTCTCTCTCTCTCTCTCTGTGTGTGTGTGTGTGTGTGTGTTTCCTGGAGATGAGAGAATTTTAGAAACTTTCTGTGGGAGAAATCCTGCCGAAGGAATGCAGGATGTATGTCAGGTTTGTAATGGTGAACACCAGGGCCCCAGCCCTGGGCAATGGTAATGCATTCCTCCTCCAGAAGCTTAGGTGAACACCCAAGAATCTGTGAGCACTCCAGTGATTGAATGTGCAGGGTAGTCCACTAATTGAAACAGGGGTGTTTGTGTTTATGTGTAGCCTTGATAAAAGATTTTAGGTTCACAATTTAAAATTTATAGTTTCAGTGTTCCATAATGTATTTGTCTTAGATGGTCCATCAGTATAAAACATTTGTCCCTTTAGAATTGGAGATCTTTTTTCATAGCGTAAAATAAAGGACAGGGAATACTTGGATAAAGGATGTGAAGCATACTTTGAGAGACATTAAGTACAGTAGTTATGAACTTAAGTGTTTCAGCCCTTCGGGTTAGGTTTTACCTCTACTTCTTGCAGCTTGATGTCTAGTGAGTTACTCAACCACACTTGAACCTCAGTTTCTTCACATGTGAAGTTGAGATGATAATGTTATCTAACCTGACTGATGATTGTTAGGATTTACTTGGGTACAGTAATGTAGCATTTAGCAAAATTATTAAGAACTCTTCGCTGTTTTTATGTTGAAATAGTTCTTCTTTATATGAGGTTCATGAGAATACTTAGACCAAAGAGAATGGTGGTTATGAATTTGAAGTTCAAACTATACGCATGCCAGAGCTTCTTTGTGTGGGGGCTCCAGGCAGGTCCCCCTCAACAGCTCCCGCATCAGTCTTCTGGTGGCGAGGGGGTTGAGAATAAAGAGGGTAGGTTAGTGCAAGTCTATCACAATGTGAAAATGTCTTTGTGCTCCCGCCCCATGCATGTGTCTCTGCATCATCTGTGACATGGAAGCTGCAGCGCATGCGCATGCGCCCCCTTGGGATGGCTGAAGTAGGAGCAGAATTGAAAGAACTGCCAGAACCTGGCCATTCGCCCGGGTCTCCCTTGGTACAGAGCACCTGCTCTTACAGGCTTATCTGTGCGGCTGCTTCTACCCTTTCTATCTTCATGCTTCAAAGTTGGTAGCTTTCAGAGTGGCTTAGCCCCTTTCCTAGACAATAACTTGGGATAGTATCTTTTTCCCATGGTAATTGAAAATGCTTAACATAGAGTATGCGCTAAACATATTTTTTGTTCTTCCCAAAATTTTACTATCGGTTCCGTAACAGAACAAATTTATAACTTACAAATAAGTCTCTTTATTCCACTCTGCATTATAAAGTTGTCTTGTTTAGATCAGTGTTTCTAAAGTTTTTGTTTAAAATAACTTCTGTTATTAGTTTACTTTAATCTAGTGTCGTTTTCTGTTAGCCTCCATAACTTTCCAGAGCAGTCTTGCTTACAGTTCTTAAATTTAATTTTGAATGAACCTTCAACACCTGAATGGAATTTCTTAATGGTAAGCAAACCTCCTGGTTCTGCTCCTCAGAAAGTACCTCCTGCTAGCTTCTGGGGTAGCCCTGCCAGGTGTAGTCTGCGCAGCTCTGTGGGACTCAGTTTTGAATTGTCTTTTAGTGCAGAAGTACAGACAAGGTCTGGAAAGTTCTGCTGGATTTGCCTTTGCAGGCAGATCCTCCCTCTGGCTAGCAGCGCAGTGTTTGGAATGTTCGGAGCTCCCAGGAAGGGAAACGCCTGCACAGCTGGGTTGTGTCACCAAGAGCCTACTTCACTTGACAGAGCCAGCGCCAGTCACACCGTGGTGTTCACATGATCTGTCAGAGTTCATCTGGATGTAGAGGCATCAGGGTCGATTTGAAGGGAGCTGGGTCTGAACCTCCCAGGAAAGTGCTTCATTCTGAAGTTCTGGGGAGGGAGAGCTTGTGTTGGGTTCTAGCAGGGATTTGAGTTTTTGTTGAGCTGGCCTGAGGGTGTGGTGCAGTCAGTCCTTTGGTCTACTGTTGTGTTTGGCTTTTCGTCATTGAAAACATTTGGGTGGAGATTATGTAGGAGGTAAACTCAGAATTAGAAGATAGGGGCTCAGCTTCACCTGCATATCAGCTGGGAGCTTGGCACGGCTTCTTTGGTACTCAGTTTCTTCACTCGAGAAATAGGACCATAAAAGAAGAATGTATGTGAAAGTACTTAGACTGCAAAGTGCTCTGTGGATTAAAAAAAAAAATTCTGATGGATTGTGGAAAGGAGTGGCTTATTCTTCTGGACTTACTTGGGTAGACTGAACTATGTGTGCTTGGAGAAGAGGATCAGTGTAGTGAGCTAGGGTTTAGTCATTGGATTTATCTTGATTTGTTGTAAAGGGCATTTTTTTCATCTGCTCTGAATGACTCCTGGCTGCCCACAGCCTGTGCTCAGAAGGGGGAGGATTCAGAATTTTTTCAAATAAGCCTGGCCCTTTTGTTGACTCAGCTGGGCCTTTACTGAAAAGCTGCTTTACCAAGGGGAAGCACTGAGCACCTCCTCTGACCCAGCTCTGTTTCTGACCATGAGTCCTAGGAAGAGTCACTTCTCTGGATCCCTCTGTTTCCTCATCTGTACAGTAAAGGGTTGGACTAAGGGGCCTTTCTCTCTGTGGGCTGGAGATGTCACTACCCCATTTTCTATGTTTCCTCTACCTTTCTGTATCTGTCATGCGATTGACCAATTTCTGTTTCCTGTTTTAATTGACTTAGGACAATTATCTTCAAGAAAGATAGACATATGAGTAAGGAGATGAAACATAAGCTGAAGGATGAGATTTCTGAGATCTAATGTAATAAAGATCTTTTAAGGATGACAGGGTTGAAGGCTGAGTATTGTCCTACTTCTAATCCACCAGTTTTGACATTACTTTTTTCATAGCTGTACAGAACTGATCATCTTTGACTAGGGTCTTCCCATCACCTGATGTGATGGGAGCTGTACCTGAAGGGAGAGAGAGAGAAATCATGCCATGGCAGCTGGTAATTGAAATGGAGATGCCATTATGGGAAGAAATGGAGAATGAAGATTTTTGCTGAAAGCTCTAATTCCTCTGGGGCAGGGGAGGGAACTTTTGCCCAACTGTGTGGGAGATGTTTGTATTACTGTGGTTCTCAATGCTAATCACCCATCCTGGCCTCCTGAGCTCTATATCTAAAACTTGCTGAACAGAGCAACACATCTATCATGTGGATGTTTTGATCTAGCTTTCCGAAGACAAGACTACATTTTTAGGTCACAGTATGATCAGGTGCATTTGTATTTTTTAGTATTTTGTTGGCACAATGAGTTAGGATGCAGCACTATAGCTGCTTCAGTGTGAGTTCGATCCCTGCCCCAAGAGGTGATCCACATGGCACAGCAGACCTCTCCTCTCTCACCCGCTGCTCCCCTCAGCAGTGTACTTTGTCAGTCTGCCTGTTCTGCTCCCCAGTGTACCCCAGGTCTGTATGTGTAAATAAACAAATCTTTTAAAAAAAAAAGATAACAAAGACACAGTTAGATCCCCTCTACCTCTGTTAGAAACTATCTTTGCAGCTTGCAAATTAGAAGGCTCAGGACTGACCCAAGTGGTGGGAACAGTCGCTGGCCACTGGACCTTTTGTGTCTAGTGAGTGTCTTGGCAAACTCATCAGCTAGAGCAACTGTTAGAGGCCATGGACGATGTCCTTCTCTTTGAAACAAATGGCCTAAAGAAATCCAGACACTTGGCTTCAAAGTCACATTTGAAGAGGAAGAAAGAGGAAGAAAGATTTGTATGTAGTTGACAAAATAACCGAGTGTATGGTCATCTGTATTCCAGTTAATGTGTAAATGGAGTTTCTGTTGATCAGGATTTGACTCTTGTCAGTTCCAAAGGATGGGGTCTCAGATATTTATCTTGCACAGATTTTCTAACAAGTAGATTGATAGCTACTTGAGTGCCAGGTGTGGAAGTGCTGCTTCATTATTGGAGATGGAGATATAGGGCCAACAGGTTTAGAAAGTAGCAAATAGTACACATGAGGGAATTCATGCTGGATGGGGTTGGTTTTGCATTTTCTGGCTTTTGTAGGGAAGACCTTAATTGGTCACAAAGAACTCCCCTAAGGATTAGTTGGTTTCATAGATATATAATGAATTTGTAGATTTTGAAACGCCTGGAGAAGCTGATGTGTGTCCGGTCTTAACAATGAGCTTAAATTCACCATGGACATTGCATAGGTAACTGTTCTCTAAAATTTCAAAATTAAGGAACCAAAAATACAAACACCTGATACACAGCCAAAGAATGGCAGTTGCTGTATTTTAATGTAACGAACTATGTAGCTCATAGATCCCCTCTTCTCTATGAATCCCCAGTGAACTTGTTGGTCCTTCTCTGGGACCTCAGCCCACTCAGTGTTTCTCCAGGGAATTGTTTGCTTTTACATGCTTGATAATGACAGTGTCTATCAAAACATTTGTATTCCAGTTGATAAGGTCAAGTGTAGATATTGAGAATATTTTTTGATCATGAAAGGATCTGAATTGTTTTTTCAACCCAAGGAATGCAAAAAATACTATTTCAAAGAGATGCATGCACTCCTACATTGACTGTGGCCCTGTTTACATTGACCAAGCTATGGAAACAGTGAGGGCCCAAGGCCAGGTGTGTGGATTAGGAAGAGACAGCATATGTACACAATGGAATAATGCTCAGTTACAGAAAAAAAAAAGAAAAAATGAACTCTTGGCATTTGCCATGACATGGATGGAACTGTAGTGGGTTATGCTCAGTGAAATAAGTCAAGTGCCAAGTGCTTTTGATCTTATGTGGAACATAGAGACACAAAACTAAGCTTCAGACAACACCAACCAAAAATCAAGCTCTGTAGAATTGAGGCTGCCAGAGTGGGAAGAGAAGGGTGAAAAGGAAAGGAGGGAAGGGAACAAAAGAGGGTGGAGGCCTGTGGTGCCCTGGTGGTTGGTGTGGTAATGTACCTTAGGAGGCAGGATCTGTATTTCTGACGCACACAGTGTTGTAAGCCAGTGTTACCTTAATAAAAAAAATTAAAATATGATTTCTTTTCTTTCATTCTTCCAGTACCACAGAGTGGTACTTTAGAGTGGATAGATTGCCTTGAGCTCAACGTATGTTCTTATAAGACCAAGTTAGTGGTTACCAAAAGGGGAGGGGGGAAAGGGAGGGGAAATTGGGTAAACAGAGTCAATTGTATGGAAGGCCAGAACTGGCATTTTGATAGTGTTCTTAGAATATGCAAATATCTGTTTATAATGATGCATACCTAAAACCTATAATGTTGTCATGCAATTTTACTGCAATAAAAATAAATTTAAAAACTAACAAAGTGCATCCTGTCTCAGGGAGGGACACTCCCCAGTAAAGAAGAATGCCTCACTTAGGCAAGTACAAAGTAAATGTGAGTTTGTACTTATCTAGGCTATGGGTCAGCAGAGATACAAAGGGTTTTACTTTGTATATATGTTTGTTGTTTTACTTTGTGTATATGTTTGTTGTACTCAAAATAGTTTTTGTATTCCCCCAGATTATTAGATTAGGTGACAGTTTGGCTCATTTGTTTGTGTTTCTTTGTCCTCTGATTTCCTAATTAGCCTGGTAATGAGACCAGTGAAACTTGGGGAAGAAGAAAACTCAGAGCCAGTGGCCCCTGGACCACGGACACCATTGGCAGGTGTTGAGTGGTGGTCCTCGCGCTGTCTCAGTTCAGAACTCCTGTCTCCTGAGATACCCCACCCTGTACCCCTGGAAGTGATGATGGAGGAGGGAGTAACTACCCTGCTTATGCCATGTCACCCACTCTGGGTCCACGGGCAGAATCAGACCGGTGTGGTGATGGTACAGTAACAGAAGGCCAGAGGCAGTTATTTGAGGGGATTCCAAATTGCTGCTGGCTCTGCTGATGTGGCACCTCTCCTTCCCGAGTCTTCAAGATAATACCTATATGGATGGGCCACACTTTTGTGAATAAGATCTCAGAACATAGTGGTAACGCTGGAATATACTATTTATTCTTGAGAAAATATTCTAATTATCAAATTAGCTTTGATGCTATTTAATAAGATTTTTGGAAATCTGACTAGTTTGTGAACTCATGATATGCTTTGAGCCATCCATGGCTGTACATTCCTGGATTTGGGCACAAAACTTTTCCCACCAATTTGGAATGAACTGGTCATTGTAACCCACTTTGTATGGAACAGTTGTTTCAGTTCCCAACTCTATAACAAAGTCATTTTCTTTATAGCCAAAGTAAATGCTCTGCAAACTAGATTATTCTGGAATTTTACTGCTCTATTTTTCTCTTGATTAAAATCTTCTGTTGTAAAAGGAGAGCCCCGCTGGTAAACAGTTTTCCATATAAGCTATTGTTTTTGTGTGTCTAACTTTTCTAGCAGTCTTATTTTTTCTTGGGAAAGCAGTCCATCCTATTTAAGGTGGAGTCAGGGCTGTATTTGAAATTGCAAACACATGTAATGTGTTCTATTTTGATTTTTCTTAGTGTCTTTTCACTGGACGTAATTCAATCTCATTGTGGCTTGAGTTCAAGAGTACAGAACAGTTAAAACTATAAATATGGTGGATAGAAGTGGGATCATTATTATTTAGTTAGCCAAGATAAAGTATACTTTGTCTCTGTAAAAGGGCTTAAACTCCAGAGACAAAGTTATTAGATCCTTTAGGAATCATTGATAGACTTGTCAAGTTTCTGATGGAAGATATAAGTATATTGTTTGCCCCAAACAATTTGTCTCTACGTAAAAAACAAAACAACAACAAAAAAACAGCTGAGAGATCAACTTATAGGAAAGTCCGCCCTTTTAAGAATTCACAGAGGATTGAGAGCTGGGACTTCTTTTATTTTTTCTCTATTATAACTTAATATTCAAAGAACAAATTACCAGAACTTTTGTAGGTTTTCCTTGGGAAATTACAGCTCTTAGATAAATTATAGATAATTTATATGATTTGAAGAGTATTAATTCAAGTCTTCTCATAAACAAAACTAATAAATCCCATTAAGCTATAACTCTATGCAGTGGATAGAATTGCGTGTAGGCTAAGCTAAGAACTTTTTTTTTTTTAAATCAGATTTGTCATCACTGAGAACCCCATTTGGCCACTTCTGGCTAAATTCTTTCCTTCTATTCTTTGTAAATGGTTACATTAATATCTGCTTCTAAAGAGGTGTTACATGGATGTTAGAAGAGGAGAAAGACCCAGAATACAGGGTTTTCTATCTCTTATATTTATTATACAAAGGGAAACAAGCAATCAAATAAAATTAAAATGTTTGACTCTTACAAAAATGTCTTGCCAGAATTTTAGATTTGTTGATTTCAATTCCTTAGGTTGGAACTTGTCTGTTTAGAGCAATAATTTTTGGTGAGTCTATAGGATACTTCAAATGATTTTTTTCCCCCCTAGTAGCCAAAGCAGAGAAATAGTCACAGGAATAGTTCATTCATAATGGAAAAACAACGTGGAAACTGAATATTCCCATACAGAAGTTAGAATAATAGAAGCATTTACGGATCTCTATTTAAGAAAAATCCATATAGGTCTGCATATTTTGGCATAAAGGACAGGCTTTTGTACCTTTGTACTAGGCTTTCTTTAGTCACTGTGTTCCTTTTCTTTATATTTGTCCTAAAACCTTTTGCTGAACTTTCATTGACATGGCACATATTATAACAATGATGTCTGTTAGCAAAACCATACAATTTTTGTGAGATCCAGCTCGAAACAAACTCTCCTGATTGCTGTGAAAGTTTTCCATTTACATCCATAGTGGGGCCATTTTTATGTGAACTACCTCTAATCTGCTCTCCCAGCACACAGTGCAGCACAGAGGAGTTATAAAAGGCAGGCGTGCTTTCGAACCGTGAATTCTTGAACTGCTGTCTTTGGATTTATAGGACTTACATGGTGACACCGCATGGTTGCTGTGGCCTTGGTCCATGGAGCAAGTGTTGTGGGCTGAGGCCTAACTGGTGATGCTCACTTAGCAGACTGTCCAGCGGTGGATTCCATGTGCTGCTTCCTTCCTACTTCTAAGACATGAAATTCTGGCCAAAATGGGAAGCTGGTGAAGTCCCGTCACTCTCCATCTACAGCCCATCTGCCCCTGAGACTAACAGGTGGGGTATCTGTACCAGTGCTACCTTTCCGCATCTCCACTGGTTTTGAGCATTCTGCTTACATATGGAGTGGGTTCTAACTAAATATGAGAAGGGCCCAAAAACCTTTTGTGAGTTTATGATTTTAAATTCGTCCTGTTAGCCTCTGAGTCTGACAGAGTTTCTCTCCCGGTGATATGGCTCACTTCCTAACCCACACTTCTAAGATTTCCTGAACACCATTTATTCCTATTAGCAGCAACAATAGTCTCTTGAAACACTTGAATAACTTTGGCTCTCTTCATTTAAATTGAGTCACCTAGGCATGACTGGTTGATTCCTGCTAGCTGGCTGCAGCCCACCCATGCCCCGGCACCCTTCCTTTTAACCAGCTTTAATAATGCCTGCACTTCCTCTCCACTTCCACAAGGGATCTAGGGAGTCCTTTCTGCTCTTGGCAAGTTAAGGTGATTCCTCCATACTAGCAGGTTTTAAAATTCTGTGCATGTGTTTAACTGTATTGATTTTTAAAGTAAAGTATTACAAAGAACTCCCAGTTTTAGCAGGTGGTTGAAAGTAGAATTGCTTTGACAGACTTAAATGGGCAGTACTATGCTCCACCCTGAGCACCCCCAGGACTGCTGTGGGTAGTGGGTATCATCACAAAGAATACACATATATCTTTCTCTCTTCTCCTCCATGCTATACCTGGATATGCATGAGCACAGGCCCACACATCAGCAAGCCATAACAGTGGTCCGTCTCCTGAGTCATCTTATTGTAGGGGCTGCTTAACAGAGTTGTCACTGCTGTCTGAGGGGTCACTAAACAGGTTAGGTTGCAAACTTGATTTTTATTTAACAGATATCATGAGGCTTCGCTTTCTATGCCTTACTTAGATACGTGTATTCATCTAGTCTTCCTACACTATCTCTTTCTCTCTCAACTTTCCTGTATATCCTGCTATTCCAGAATGTCTTTACCATGAACCGCCTGCATCTGATGACTCTATGAGTCTGCTATATCCCATCATTATTTCACTGTTGTTTTGAGAAATTTTGGTTTAGCCCTCTCTCCTCCCACCCCTACATCCCCAGTGTGTTACCCAGAAGTGAGCATGGGGCTTAGCTGCTTAACATGAAGATGTGGGACAGTTTCCCGTGGGTGGAAGATAGTTCTCATTATGTATCTTTGGCTTATTTACTTGAAAAACATATTCCTTTGAAATACTGCAGAGTAGTTTTGTTCAAGATGCAGAGGACAAAAGGTTGAACCCTGGGATCCTTAAAGACTCACGAGATGACTACCTTCTACTAAACATGAGCCAGTATTTTGTTCCTCCATGTAATAATGTAAATTATAATGTGGAGTTGAACCATACGTGGGAGGAGGAGGGAAAGTTTTTTATGGAATGATGGCACTGCATTGTCTGTCTCTGTGAATGATGGGGGTGAGATAACCACAAAGTATTGCTAAGTAACTACCATATCTGTCAGTCCTCTGCCATAGGCTGTGTGGGAAGCAGGGAAAGACGTGCGGAGCTAATTGTGTCATCACGGTGTCATGGGAGAGCTACCACCAAGCCCAAGTCTTGCCTTGTGCTCTGAGCAGGATACTTGGAGAACACCTGGTTGGTCCTTTGAGCTATGTTGATTTCCTGTGGGTGATATCTGTGGGGAGTGGCGTGTTCTAGAACTCTTGGAGCTGCAAAACCTTCTTAGGAAATTGTTGTTTTTTCCCTCGGTGAGTAATCCTGGTTCCTGCTTACCTTTGCAAAGGTGTTCCTTCTCTGAGTATGCCTAGAACCTGTCACTGCGTTAGCATTGCTGTAGCAACAGAGGCTCCACCTTTAAGGGCCAGGGCCTTGGTGGAGAAACAACACTGCTAGCTAAGCCAAGGAAGTTTACCTTTTGATAAAGGATCTTTTAAAAGGAAAGCTTCATCCTACTTGTTTTTGGTCTTTTCCCCTTTCATGTATAAAAAAAATGTTTTCTATTAAAAGTACAATTAGATTTGTGTCTGAAGGTACAGTGGAGGAAATGAACTTGAGCTGGAGATGTCTCATCTATGTTCTAATGAAATAACAATGCCTGTGAACTAGCCTATCAGAACACTTGGCAGTGGGTGCTTTTCAGTTAGGAAAAGCCAGCATACCTTTCTGCTGCTGCTTCTGGTTAAAATGAGGAGCAAAGGCCCAGCTGTTTTTGAGAGAGCTTAGCACAGGAAGTTGTGTTTTGAGATTTAGTTCCCTTTTCAAAGACCTCTCCCATCTGTTTATTTTAAAGTTGGTTTTGAGTTGTCTCCCATTTCCATTTGTATGACAAGCCCATTTCCTCTGGATCATTTGTAGAATGTTCAGAGACTGACTGACATTATTGAGACGCAAACAGGGCCTAGTTAGAAAACATTTTTGACAGATAGTCAACTGAAATATGCTGTCAGCTGCTGAAGGCTTACATTTGTTTTATTGAACATTATTATTGCTATTTTTAGAATTGAATTTTGGTTTGATTGTACATAAGAAAGTTTCTCCAACTCCACTTGTTTAAAGAGAACTAGACACATTTGTTGATAATGATAGTTCTATTTATTAATCACAAAAGTGCTTTTTGAGAGTAGAAAGACAAGGAGGGGAGTCTCTTATTTCCTTTCCAGGAAAGCCCTATTCTTTGTCTTGTCAGGAGTGGTAAGACATTGCTGACCTGTAGATAGATTTTGTATTTACTGTTACTTGACCACATCATGCCGTCAATGCTAAAACTGTAATATTATTGGTAGAAGGTTGTTTTAGAAACTAAAAGCCCTGCTCCAGGCTGCAAGGTGAATTCATGTTTGAGCTTTGTCAGATGTCATGCATGATTAACTAGTTGAACCATATGATTCATTGAATAAATGAGACAACTTAAAGCTGCTCATAATTGTGTTCTTTATTAGAGAGATTGGAAAGCTGTATCTGTACATGACAGGTATTTAGAACAATCCTCTATCATTTCATTCCCAGAGAACCTCTCCCTTACCCAATAGCTGTCTGTCTGATGTACCACAAGATCTCTTGAAGGTACAAAAGCTGTTGACCTGTTTGGCGTTAGAAGAGAGCCTCCATAGTTCTTAAAGTAGAGAATTATGTAAAAATCTCAAAGTCGATCAGATTGCTTTTAGAGTTTATTTTCTCATTCATTTTCTATATGTATGTATGTATGTTTTTTTGCCAGTTAGTAATAAAATATCAAGAGTTCTTGATAACCTAAATTGACATGAAAACCTCTGTTTAGTCCTAGATACCTCTGAAAATAGCAACATCAAGACTGAGTGAAGAAACATACTCAATTCTTTTAGAGCCCTCTCTTAAGTTTTATTGAATTTGCTTTCTCTTAAGCTCTCTGGGCGTACTCACATTTATTTTACCAAGTAATATTTTAGAAGATATATACATAGAGTGTTTATCAAAATTGGTAGCAATTAACAGCTATGTTACCTGCAGAGCACTGAAGTATGGTGGATAGCTCCTCCAGGACCAGGGAGCACCCAGAGTTGACTCGGGGTGGGGGATGGGGGTAAGGAGTCAAGACCATCTCACTTTTGTTCTCTGTTTTAAACTTCTTGGGTGGACCTTGACTTGTATAACCCATCCACTGGGTTTTAAAGATTATACATCCTATGCTATTTGGGATTCTCTTTTAATTTTCAAGCATAATCCCTCATCCCTACCTTGTATATCTCTACCCTAGTTCTTTTCTCTCCTTCTGGATGCTTAGATAAAAGTTTACTATCAGATCAAACCAGAAAGTGAGAACTTGATTTGAGTAAGACTTGTGTATATATTTTAAAAAGCTAACTACTGAAAAAGGAATCTGATTATAAAAGACTATATTTTTGTAGAAAATTTGAAAAATCACAAAGGAAAATTGATGTTATTCTAGCTCATAAAAAGTTCTGCTATCATTTTGTTACATGCATTTTAATGTGTGTGTGTGTATGCATGCCCCCATGCATTTGTGCAAAATATATTAATTTTTTTTAATGAATGTGTCTCAAAGTCTGATGCAAACACTGTTGTGAATATGGGTAATTGTAGAAAATATATGAATACATTGGGTCCTCTCTGGTGGTGCAGCGGGTTGGAGTATTGCACTGTGAAGCTAAGCCAGGCCCCAGAGGATCCCCGGCCCCAGAGGAGACCCACATGGCATGGCAGACCTCTCCTGACCCACCCGCTGCTCCCCTCAGCAGTGTACTTCATCAACCTGCCTGTTCTACTCCCCACTCTTTCTCTGTTGAGTCCTCTCATCACCCCTGCACCTCTGGCCTTACCCCATTTCTGTATGCATAAATAAATCTTTAAAAAATATATGAATACATGTTTTATTTTAATAGGTAATCTAATATGTATTTTCAAAGTATAACTAGCACACCAAACCTGTGATTTCATGGTTACAGTGCTTCTGGGCATCCGCAGTCCTCTTCAGTATCTCTCTCCCTCACTCATCAGGTGATTTCTCTAGTTCTCCAGTATTCTGCAACACAGCAGTCTTGTTAGCTCGATCTGCCACATGTATTCCCAGTGCAGCTTTCTCACCACTGTTCATGCTGCCATGCTCCAAGACACCATGGTTTGTTACAATACCCTTTTAACTAGTGCCCCACCTATTGGCTTTCCACTTCAGAGTACAGGCCAGAATCTGCACCATTGCCTGCAAGTCCCTGTAGGACTTGCTGTTATTCTAGCAAGATGGTCTCCCTGTCTGTGTCCCCCCTACCTCTCTGGTCTTCTCTCCTCCAGCTCTTCTTGTTCACTCTGTTCCCCTCACATTGGCCTCTTTGCCCTTTTTTGAATATGCCAGACATGCTTCCTCTTCCTGGAATGCTTGTTCCCCCAGATAGTCCCATGGCTAGTACCCCATTCCAGGTCTTTCAAGATTTCTTTTAGGTGAGCATTTTCCTGCTTATCTTTCTTATGTTGCAACTCCTTTCAAAGCCCAGTACTCCCTTTGCTTGCTTAATTTTTTCCTTCTTATCCATATCACTAACCTGCTACCCGTTTCACTGTCTGTTTCCCTCACTAAAATGTAAGCTCCATAAGAACAGGGATTTTTGTCTATTTTTTTCTGTTGGGTATCCAGCACTGAGAACAGTTGCTGGCACATAGTAAGCACTCAGTAAAAGCTTAGAGTGCCGGATAAATAAAAATCATAAGCTGGCTTAATAATACTAAGTGAGTACATGCATATGCAAAACTCATGAAAGTGATAAATGAATGTTTGAGAAACAATGAGTTAAGTGATCTTTCTGGGTTTTTTTGATTTTTTTTTATAAATAGCACTGCATGTTTCTTATGTACATTTATGACTATGCTCTTAAAGTAAACGCTGACACGGATAATTGCTGGTTTTAGGATGTCTGCATTTTAAGACCTCCCGAAGCTCTGTTAGCTCTGTTAGACACCTTTCTTCAGTGCCAGTGTCTATTTTTTTTTTTTACATAGCTCACTGTGCATTATCTTAGAACTCTCAAAACAATTTTTGAAAATTATACTTACAGAACCGGGGTACAGGCCAGAGGTGTGGTGGGTGAGAGGATTCTCCAGAGTGGGGAGCAGGACAGGCAGATCTACTGAAATACACTGTTGAGCGGGCAGGTCAGGAGATGTTTGCCACACCATGTGGATCATCTCCACGGTGGGGATCTAACTCATGCTGAAGTGGCTTTGGAGAGCTTCATAAGGTGGTGCTTTAACCCGTTGAGCCACCAGGGAGAGCCTCAAAACAGTTTTTTAATCAAAGTGGTAATTGAGTCATAACATCTGTGTATCCTGCAATAAATTCACCACCAAAAGTCTAATTTCATCCTTTACCATAAAAGTGAGCCCTTTAACTTGATTTATTCACTGCCTCACCTCCTCCCTTTTGGGAATCACTAATTTCATGTTAGAGTTTAAAAGTTAATTTTTGTTTTATTAAGTTTATTTGTTTTGTTTATCTTCCACATATGCGTGAATTCATGCAGTGTTCATCTTTTTCCATCTGAACTTAGTTCATCAAATATAATACCTTCTAAGTCCATCATGTTGCAAATGGCAGCATTTCCTCTTTTATTATAGCTGAGTAGTATCTCAGTGTGTATGTGTGCTGTGTGTTCTTTATCTACTCGTCTGACCAGGGACACTGAGGTTGTTTCCAACTCTCAGAGCCCTTTTGCCATGCCACTCTGATAGCTAGAAAGTCCATCTGATAACTGAGGTGTTCTACTTGTTATAACTTCTACTTTGATAACTTAAATGTGGGAACATTTGTTTAGTTCTCATCTTTTTAACCGTCATTGTGAATTGCTTACTCAAATCTGTTTTGGCCCAAGCACTAATTACAGTGACTGAAAATCTACAGGAATTGGTTTTACTGGGTGTATATCACAGGCACTCTGCTTTATGTCCAAGAATTTAAAAGACAGTCGGACTTCCCACCAGAGCTAAGAACTGGAGAGTTAACATCTCTCTGTCATCTCCTTTTTGTACTTAAAAAGTAGCTAGGAATAAGCTAAAGTACAGAACTTATATAAGTCATAAGATTTTCCTGGAAGAAATTAACACTGAATGAACGCTATGCTTCTGGAGTAAATATGGCAAAGTTAGATTTCTCTTCATTTGTCTTTTAATTTTGCATGGTGTTTTTTCCATGTAATTAAATGTCAATTAAATAATGATTGTGGTTGCTATAAGGTTTAGAAATACCTTCTGTAGAGGAAATTATACATTCAGCCCTATTTCCTTCATTCTTTATGGTTTTATTTTTCACATAGCCCTTTAAATGCATTAAATTCGAGGAATTTGGCCAAGATCTACCTTCACCATATTTATTCCAGAAGCATAGTGTTCATTTATCCCAGAAAAAAAACTTGTGACTTATTTAAGTTCTGTACTTCAGTTTATTCCTAGCTACTTTTTAGGTTTTATTCTTTTTTAAGTAAACTGTTTTTCAATTATGTACTCTTTCTGGTCCTTCTTTGCTTATTATAATTATTATTTTTATATTTTTCTTTTACAACTCAGCCCCTTCCTTTTTTACTTCATACATTTTTTTGCTGGACACTTTTGGCTTTATAGGTAGACAGTTACAGCATCTGCAATTAATTATCATTTTGTTCCTATTTTTTTGTATTACATTTCTTTTCTCTGTTTTGCTAGATCTTCTAAAATTAGGATAACAATAACTATAATGGACTGTAGTGTATATCTTATTTCAAGCCTGAACATTTTACTCGTCACATTTTTTCTGGTGACACCATTGCTGCTAGGAAGTCCCTGTTAAAATGCTCATATGATGCCTCCCATTAAGATAATATGCTTGCTAATGTAGCATGTCAAAGATTTCTCTTTCTCTGCCTTCTGATAATTGATGCTTATCTATTCTTTTGGACAATTGAGAAATGGACCTCAAACAAATGGAATAGAAAGGGTTTGGGGGTCATGTCAGAGGCACCTTCAACATGCAGCAACTGCTACCTCTACCATCATCTTTTGTGTTCTTTTTTGTATCTCCCACCTCTACCTCATAAGCTTCAATCACAGTGAACTGATTTTGCTTTTTAAAATATGTCTTGTTTTCTTGTCTTGTCTTTCGTGTTCTTAACGTCCCACTTTTAGCATCCTCCTCATCAGAGTTAATTTCAGTATCACTGTCTTCAGGAATGCTTACACTGGGTTATGTGTCCTATATATACCCTTAACACAGTCTGTATTTTCTTGAAAATAACTTAATTGCTTTAAAAAACCATCTCTTTAAAAATGGTATGGCGGGCCCTCCCTTGTGGCGCAGCGGCTTAAAGCACAGCACTAAGAAGTGTAAGCCACTTCCGCATGAGTTCGATCCCTGCCTGCCCCGGAGGTGATCCACATGGCGTGGCAGATCTCTCCTGACCCGCCCGCTACTCCCCTCAGTAGTGTACTTCATCGATCTGCCTATTCTGCTCCCCACTCTGTCCCTGGTGAATCCTCTCACCCTCCGCATCTCTGGCCTGTACCCCAGTTCTGTATGAATAAATAAATAAATCTTAAAAAAAAATGGTATGGCTTTTCATCTATACCATAAGCTGCAATGCCAGAGTGCACATCTACCTTATTGAACATTGTGTTTGACACTTAAGTCACATAATAAATGTTTCCTAAATTGATGATGAGGTGGAAAATGGAGGGATCGGTAGGTTTGAGGGTGACTCCAGGCAGCTGCCTGGTTTAGCAGGGGACTTGTAAAGCATAAGGACAGTGTGTGCCTAGAGTGGAAACTTGTAGATTCAGCAGGACCTGAACACATGTGGGAATGAAAGGAGCATCTGCCTTTTGTTTCAGAGCTGAGCAAAGATTATAAAAGGCTGTACCAGACATGGTTGAACTAGGTGCTCTGTTGGACATGAAGAAAAATGTAACGCTATTCTTTATGCTTCTACCCTTTCATTTGTTGGCTCTTGAGAGTTACAGTGGTGCAGCCACTGGGCTTTTACAATGTCTAAAATGGCAAGCTGACTCCTCAAGTTCAGGAGCCCCACCCACAATAAAGACCATTTTTTAAAAGGAAATGTAGGAGGGACAACTAGACTGTGTATGAAAAAAGTAATACCTGGTGCTTTTTCATAGACAAAAGAAAGCAAGATTTGCTTTTGTGAACTTGAATGGTACCAGCTGGTAAAAGTTCTGGCAACAAATAAAAAAGATGACATATATTTTCAATGTTCCTCAAATTAGATGAAACATAGCTTTTGTTTTTCATCATATAAGTTATATTGTGTATTATAAACTGTGAACTTAAAACTGAGTGTAAATAAGAACATCAAATGCATTTTTGGTTATTATTTTCTTTCTCATTTATCCATACTGTATTTTCCTGAGGAAACTTGCTGTTTGACAGAATATTGAATTGAAGGTTTACCATGGACTCTTCAAAATAAACACATCGTAATTGAGCTGATTTTGTGTGCAAGATTGCTATAAGCCTTAATAAGTAAGTTGAGACTGCTAATTCTGGCAGACTGATTGCAGTTGTGCTGGCTGTAAGTTAGAGCACTGTTAGAGTTGCACAAGGTTTAGAGTTAACCTTTAATTTTACAGATGAGAAAGCAGAATTCATTAATTTTTGTAAGATCATACAATCTTTAGCTTCAGAACCAAAGTAATAATAATAATAATAATAATAATAGTTACACTGTTACGTGTTTAACTCAAGTAACACCCACATCCCATTTTGCAGATGAGGAAATGCGCACAGAGAAGTAGCTTGCCTCATTGCACACAGCTAACAACGGTCAGAGATAGGATGTGAACCCAGCTCTGGGTTCAAGTCCTTGCTTTGAACAACTGAGTGGTTTTGCTTTTTTACATAGTCCAGTACTCTGTGCCAGTAACTGAGCTGTCACCTCAAATTGTCACAACATAGCTGCTGCTTCAGCTTGTGACTCCTAAATGTGTTCTCCACACCTGAAAATGGCATCCCTTTTTCCCCAGGGTGACATAATGCTCTGGCTTCAGACTTGATTAAGGAACCCTGAAACCAGAAACAGATAACGACAGTAGGCCGAGGGAGCAGAAGACAACTGTGACTTCTGTAGGGATATAGAGACTGGGCTCTACTGACGTTTTATTTTCTTTCTAACCATGGGGTTCTTTCTTTAGTTGATTTGTTTTTGAGTTGACTCAAAACCCAACAAATGTATTTGGTTGATGCTATAGGAGACAAAGTATGCTTTGATACTTATTAAATATCTGGGTTTTTTGTGTGTATATCACAGAAGATAATTTCTGCCGTCATTATTTTAATTGAGTTGCATTATGTTCTTTATCCTTATAGGATATGGCTAAGGAGATGCCCAGGAGCCTTGGTAAATTAAACTGGCTGTGAGGCTAGATTCACCTACATTGGATTTGTTTTAGCTGTGGTTCAGTGGAGTTTACCATTGGAACAACAAGCAGAATTTGAACATATTTCATAAGTAGTAAAAGTCAGAGGACTCATTCATTCAGTAGAAAACTATTGAGGTTTGGTGTGTTTAGTGCTTCCTTGGAGGAAAATATGTTTGCGCAATTTTGCCTACCAGGGCCTTTAATGTAGGAATATTTAGAAAATTTCTATCTCATTATGTGTGTGAGTATAATGTAAAAAGCCAACTTATAATAAAAATTTATCTTAAACTTTAGAACATCTTTTTGTTCATCTCACATTTTAATTCAAGACAGACTTTAAGAAGTACCCTAGGGCCAAACCAGAAGTGTGGTGGGATTGGGAAGTCAAGGCTCTGATGGCCATAGGCCCTGTCGAGGTATTTGAATTGAGCCTGGAAGAGAAGATTTGCATATGCTAGAAATGTGGCCGGACACTGGACTAAGAGAACACTAACCTGAGCTAAGGGGCCTGCATGGCATAAGGGGATGGTTGCAGCAGGAAGTGTGGCTAAGGACATGATCGGTTTGGTAAAATAATGCAGAGAATACTACCTAGTGTGATAACTACCACTGGCGGGGGGGG
>NW_004567115.1:27932290-27983875 GCF_000260355.1 Condylura cristata
ACCACCAGGGAGGGCCTCTGGGCCTGTTTTTAATAAAGTAATTATAAACTATTAAGTATGAGAAGCATCAGACTTTATATCTGATTTTAAAAGTCAAACATATTTTCTAGATCTTTCCTTAAAGTCTGACATATTTCTTGTCTTGATTAAAGTTGATACACCTAACACCCTTGTGTAATCAATCTAAGTCAGAAATCTGGAGTGTATTCCCCTTTCCTTCATTACCCATACATAATCGACGGCAACATTTTTTGTAGTCTTATTTCTTTTCTCATACTTCTGTTTATTGTCTTTGTTCATAACCTGGTGTTGAGTCCTATTTGTCACCTTGACCTTTGCAGTAGTCAGTTTTATACCTCTAACAAACACACTTACATAGTATTTATTATTTGCCAGTGCTGTTTAAACACTTCACAAATTCCAATTCATGTAATCCAATCACCGCCCTTTTTCCTCCAGTAATGCCATTTCTGTTAACCATGTGAAGTCTTTCTCTGGTTCCCTTGCCTATGTGTTCATACACATCTCCTTCTGCCCCATCTACACATTGTAATCTGCTAATATTGGCCTCTTGAGTGCTTTGAACAAGCCATGAAGTGTGTCTACCCTCTGACATGCATGTGCTGGGAGAACCCTTCTTTTGTTATCATCTGCCTGGCCAGTACTTCCTTTTTCTTCCATGTTGTGCAGGCAGTAACTTCTCCAAATTGGAACACCAAATGCTTCATGATTTCTGTCTTGTTTGTAGTTATTTGTATACAGTTGCTTGTATGCTCTAGATTTGGGAATCCTTGAGGTTGGAAGCTTCATTTTTGTCTTTTATTTTTTGTATACACCCTGTCTACTGTGAAGTTTGGGTGCTCAGGAGTTGATGTCAGTGAGGAAACTCAGTAGAAGGTATCTCTGTCTTGCTGTTAAGCCTCTGCTGTTAACCTTTATGTTAGCCTTGTATAAAACAATGTCAAAACCATCATACTGTTCATAACTTGGGTATGAGTTGATGTTGATAATATTACAGCAGTTAAGGTACAGAAATTGCAGTTCACTTGAAAGAATAGGTACATTGCCTCTGGCTATAGAAATTTATATTAGTGTTGTGAGTATAAAATGAAGTTGACCTTGGGTGTATGTAGACATAATTAGATTTAAAAAGAATTAAATTGTCAAAAAATGTCCACAAGGTCTTTGCCAGTTCTCATACAGATTCTCAAACTTCAGTGATAACATAGTATATGTTATTAGAATCAATTGTATGTATCTATAACTTTATCCATTCTAAACTAGTAACATCCTTATTTTCACTAGATAAAGATAAGAAAGGAATTCATTTATATCATGGGGATTATAAAACCATAAGGCATTATAACATTTTCATGAGTTCACTAGGAAGTTAGATGGGAAGGGAAATTGCTACTATGCTGTTTGGACCCAGCAGCTGCACGGGTTCATGTATGGTGTAGTATATTTGTACAATCAGTGTTTTCCAGGGAAACAGGACTAGTAAGGGTTTGCAAGATGTTAGTAAAATGTTGACTCACACAGCTAAGAGATCCCATAGTTTCATGATCTGCCTTCTACAAAATGAAGACCTAGGAAAGCTGCCATTGTAGTTTAGAGGTCTTGGGATCAGAGAACTGATGGTTTGAGTTTGAGAACCGGATAGAATGAGGGCAGGAGAAGATTGATGTCCCAGTTCAAGTTTCAGGCAGATGTCAAACTCAACCTGCTTCCCTGTTTGTGCTATTCTGATGCTCAGTGGATGGGTGATGCCATCTGCATTTGGGAGGGCAATCTGTTTTATTCACTTCACTGTTTTAAATGTTAATCTCTTCCGGAATTCTCAGGGAATGTTTAAACACATAACTGGGTATCCTGGGGGCCAGTCATAATGACACATAAGTTTAATCACCATAAGTACCTTTGCTACGAGGAGGGAAATACAGAAGAACTTGGTATTTGGGTATTGATAGAATGTGAATCAGCTATGAATCAACTCTGCAGATCCTGTTGGATATTATGATTTTGCTAGTACTTTTATAAAATTGAGGTAACATTGATTTACAACACTGCATATGATTTGGAGAAATAGAATTCTACCCTCCAGGTGTGTTACCATACTACACCCATCACTAAGGAGCTGGAAGAGACTGGATTTTCACAGACCATTCAATCAACAATATTAATCGGTCAAAGCAGTAGTTTCAAAATATAGTCCCAATTTCTTATCCTAAGTAAATAGGGAAATCATCATTATTTGAAATAGAGTTTAAATCCTTTGAATTATTTTTCACCAAGGCTCTCTTCTCAAGACTCACACCCCTCAAAGTTTAGGATGAGATTATTGGTAGCAAACACTGAGCTTCAATTATACTCTCTTCTCTACAGAAGTGATTCTGAAACTGAGGTGCATTTCTGGGCCTGTGATCTGAATCTTCATGGACATAACATTGCTTAATAAGTTTCCCTGGTGATGCTTTCATACATTAATGTATGAAACGGGAAGGGATCTTAATAGTAAGAGAGTCTTAATAGTAAGAGAGAGCCTAGAGAGCTGACAGCACTAACCTCCTGGTTTTACCTTTGCTTTAACCTGAGCAACTTTTTTGAAATACAAGTGACCCATTGGTTCTCGAACTTTAGATCTGGGATTGGGCTGGGAAATTTGTATTTCCATCAGTTTTGTAGATAATTCTACTACTACTTTGTTTGAAAAGCTGCACTAATAGATGACAGCATTGCAGAAAGCCAGTTTTCCAAATTATATTTTTCTGGGTATGAGTAAATGTCTGAAGATAAAGGTATTCATGGTCAAGTAAGTTTGAGAAATTCTGGAAAGTTAAAAAACTTTGTTTTATAGTGCTGACTTTCAGAACCTAGAGGCCTGGGGTATTGTGGTTACTGATTCTTGGAACACATCAAAGAAGTGACGGTGGGCTTGCATGTGTCAGGACAGTGAATAGCAGTTGTGCTCTTCATGGGTTTCGTCTGCCTTTATTATGTTTGTGTTGCAGCCAGGTACTGAACAAAGCTTTTTTTTTTTTTTTTTTTTTTTTTCCCCTCCCAGTAAATTAACTGCTGCTCCCAAATTCTGCAAATGTCTTCAGAGTATTTTCACATATAGTAAAATATGAACTTTGGGCATTGGTACATGACTTCTGTATTTATTCTGGGAAGAAGTGGGAACTATTTTTTCTTTTTGTAAAATTAAGAATTCTGGAAAAGAGAAATCATGAAAATTCTCAAATAATAGTAGTCACTATTTTTGAGCAACACTTTAATCTTCCCAGTAACCCATTGAGGCAGATAGAAGAATCTTCATTACTTGCAGATGAGGAAATGGAGGCTGAGAGGCTAATTTGTGGGAGTGAGAGCTAATCCTAGGTCTGTTGAGCCTATAGACTTATGTTTTGTTTCTTAGCTGTTAGCTTTTCAGATTAACTTAAGGTCTGGAAAGTGCCCTGGGTTGTTTACTGTAGGAAGCTGTCTAAGATTGAAGACATACATATGTTTCAATTCCAATTTTGTGTCTAAGTGACTGTGTGTCTTTGGAAAGTTACCTAATCCCTCAGCATCACTTTTTTCTTTTTTAAAGCACTTTCCAGTCCATCTCCCCAGAATATTAAGAAACATCTGTGAACAATTGTGTGTGTGTGTGTGTATTTAGTGTAAAGCGCCATCTGTATCTGCCAGCAGAGAGCAGAGAGCAGGTAGTGGTATCCTCACTTGTAATCATGAGCTTCTCCCAAACATGAACAAGTTTTAAATGATATCAGTGGAAGTTACTTCTGCAAGTATTCTGGCTGCTATGAAGTGACTAGCATGTGACAACACTGTGACAAAGTGCAAAAACGTCATCCCTTGAGTATCTTGGAGCTGGGGCACTGCAGCAATTGCAGAACTAAGGCTTTCCTGTGGCAGGACTAAAAAGCCAGCCTGATCTCTCATGAGGCAGGACTTTAGGACTTTTAGCATCTCTGCTGGGAAGGGGAGGGGAGAACTCACATCGTTGCTATTATTGCTACTTGTTCTTTTATTTTAAATGGTTGGAGTAAAGAATTGTTTGGACTGGCAAGATTGACTTTTAAAGTGTGTTTAGGTTTTATCAGTTGTGGTTCCAAGGATAGGAATTCAGAATGTACAAGTGAGAGTGTTAAGGTGATTTGAGTACAGTTGAAGGAGAAATTTAGAGATGAATTTTAAGAGGGGTACCAAAGTAGATTCTGTTTTCTACAGACCCCGAAGGAAGGAGTGTATCCTCCGAGAGGAAGTCTCATGCTGGTAGGTTTGTTATTTGGTGTCTTGAGTGTTTTTCTAGCCATTAACTTGGTTTTTCTGTTTTCTTTGTTGTCCTTCCTTCTTACCCTCATTTTCTCCCCCTCCTTTGTCTTCTTACTTTATAAAGCCAGAGTGCTTTTCCTTATCATACAACTGAATAATAAAATGTAAGAATAAAGCTTACATATGACTTCCTAGGACTGACTGAGTTGATGCATCATTTTTGAGTGAGTGTGTGTGTGAGGGATAGGAGTTAAGTGGTGCAGGATGTAGGAGAATGGTGGGCAAGTGAATGTTCTTGTTCTGTAAACTTCAAAATCCTGAACTTGGTCATTTGACATGCATTTTTTTTTAGAAGTAAATATATTATGAGGATATACATTCTGTATTTTTATGGTGAATTTTTTTCTGAAATGTCCGTGTTCTGACATACAGAATGTAATTGCAAGCTGTTTTGGGGGTTTCTCTAGTGTGCAGTTTCATGCAGCGAATAAGGAATAAGGTACAGCTTAGTGTTCATACCAGCACCTGATGGCACGTAGGTCAGGAAACAGAGATGGACAGTTGGGGGGGGGGTGCTGCTGTAGGAAGCGGTGGTTTGACACAGATGTCACAGCCAGGTCATTCCCTTTTGCTGCTTTAAAAGTGCATTTGAGGATACTTTCACTTTATTCTCATACCATGGCGCAGAGTGTTGCTCTTAAAAGTGTGTATAAATGGCTTGGGGGTGAAAGGGCATTAGGAACACACTCCAGGAGATGGATTGTAGTAGTTTTGAAGATGGGACTGGACGTGCCCTCCTACTCTCATGTCGCCTGAGCAGCACCATGGAAGGGGCTGTGAAGGACAGACGACTGATGTGTACACGTCCTTTTAGGAAGGCACACGCGTGACCATACATACGATGGTGGTCTTCCTTGTTTGCTTGTCTTCTCTGAAGCCAGTATTCCCCAACCTGAGCCTTTGTTGGACCTCAGATGACCTGATAGCCTCCCATTGCCCCTTTCTGAAACAACATTTCTGTGGTACCAAGAACATGTGAGAACCTAGAAAGGCTTGAATGCTTTTTTTGCAGTGTGTGTTCCATGTACAGTAGATAGGGAGTAAATGAGCAGTAAACAACCATTTTATCAAAGTTCAAACTTGCTGAAAATCTTCCAAGTTTTTACTACTAAAAGTACGCACTAGCTCTGTGAATCTGTGGGTCTCTCTGAGGGTGGGAAGAGGGAGAACAGAGGAGAGAGTTTAAGTTATGGTGACAGAGTACTCAGATTACTCACTATTCTTTTTTTTTTCATGTGTAGGGTATTTTTCCTCTAGGGAGTTTCCCCCCAACATTGCTTTCTCAAAAGACAAAGTTCAAAGTGATGGGATAGGTTACTCTTAAATTAAAATATATATATATTACATAAAGCAATGGATATAGAAATTCATATACTGTGTGGAGTTACAGTTTTGTGTGAATGTATGTATAACAATGTCTAAACTTTTCGGTTTTAAAACAAAATGGATATATAACATTATCTGCAGGAGTATTTATCAGCTGGGAAAATAGTCTTCATTTCTATGAAAATTAGCCCAAAATTAGGGAAAATAATATTGTTAGAATTTTTTTAGAGAAGAAAACCTGAGTTTTTAATTTGTTAGGCATTGATTTTTAAGTACTACTCTTAAATTAATTCACCTAACCTCTGTTTACTTTATAATTTTTCTCATGAGAAATAATTAGCCATAATCTTGAAGTTTAGTGTTTGGAACTTGGTATGATCATTTTTTGAAAGTGGAGAAACAAAATTTTAGTAGTGATAATCTTAAATGTGGTTTTGGTACATTCTGGACAACAATGATGCTTCTAAAACATTGTTCTCACGTATCTACATGAAGTGTAGTATCTAAAAGGCATTTACTAGAGTGTCTGTGACCTTTTGAATGGTGATTTTTGAAGCACTAGCCATAAACTTAATGTAAAGTCCAGGAGTTCAAAGTAACTCATCTTGTTCAAAATAGAGGGAATAAAAATAAAAGAATTTTATGCCATCCTTCTTTTACTGTTATAGTCTACACGTGAGTAAATCATGAAACAGGATGTAATCTACTTAAAAACTGTTACACTGAATGAAGTGTAAGGCAAGTATATACTGATAAAAGAAAACAAGCATAGACTTTCAAGAATCTAAGATGTTACTGACTCAGAGATAAATCATTAAATGCCACTAAAAATAATATGCAACCAGTTAACTGTCATAGTGCTTTTTAATTGTTAATAATTGTAATTCAAATTTATAGATTTTTACATAAAAGTAAGAATTCACCATTTGTTTTTAAAGTTGGTCACCAGACACAATTCCCTTGTTTTCATATCAATTTATTGCATCTTTTTGAACATATTGTAAACATCAGTTAAAGATTAAACAATGAAACAACAATGTATAGTTTTCCTTCATACACAGATAACAAATACCTGCTGTTTGATCAGGGTGTCCTGCTTGCTGTATAAGAAGCCAGTCTAATTTCAGAGACTACGCACTATCTAGGAACCAATAAAATATGCTATGTACTTGTCTATAGTCTTTCCAGGAACAATACTACCTTTGCCTTGTCACTCTAAGGATGTTCAGTGGGAAAGGAAAGCATGAAGGGGAAGCGACTGTCGGTCTCTGCTGAGCAGCATCCCTGTTCTTCTGATCTCCTGCAGGCCCTGACGGGAAGGCTCATGAGCTGCTTCTGGAGTGGACCTTTCTGCGCGCCTCTGAAGGCATCTCTTTTACTGATTTTCTTGGACTCCAGAAGGCTTCTTCCACAGTCCACTTACCCTGCCAGACTCTGTTCTTTTTAGTTTGCTTGAAAAATATTTGCCCAAGCATTTGTTGAGATTGAGCCCACCCCTTGTGACAAGTTACTTACATTGTCGTCTCTGCTGTAGACACAGTGCAGTGCTCAGAGTGCTGGGTGTGCAGACAGAAGAGACACTGCTCAGTGTAGGTTCTATCTCTGATCCTTGTGTCATGTGAGCAATGAGTTGTTGTGTGCTCTAGTGCCTGGAAGTTCTAGTTAGCCTTTTTTTTTTAAAGGTATTTATTATTAGTTTTTTACATCATTCCTCATTTTGTACATTTTTCATCTCGGTTGTAATCCCCATGGACTTCCCACCATGAATTCACCCATGTGTCATCATCATAGTCCTGTGCTCTCTTCCTGCCCCAGTTTCAATTGCTTTTCCCCTCCCCACTCTTACACTCCTGCTATGAGTGAAACCATTGGTATTATTCTTTTTCTTTCTGGCTTATTTCACTGAGCATGATCTCTTCCAACTTCATCCATGTTGCTGCAAAAGACATGAGCTTATCTGTTTTGGTTGCTGAGTAATATTCCATTGTGTATATGTACCACGTCTTCTTGATCCAGTTATCTATTTGGGGGCTTTTGGGTTGATTTCACATCTTCCCTATTGTAAATAGAGCAGCCATAAACATAGGGGTGCAGGTGTCCTTTTGAATTAATGTTTTTGTGTTCTTCAGGTAGATGCCTAGGAGTGGGATTGTTGGATGATATGGTCTAGTTTGCTTTGTTAAGGTTATGTGGCCTACAGGTAGGGGGTTGTCCTAACAACTAAATAATTTATTTGTCCTAACTACTAAATAATCTCAGACATGATTTGATTTAAGACTCTTATACATGATCAGGCCCTCCCTTGGTGGCTCAATGGGTTAAGGCCGCAGCCCTGCACGCTGACTGCAGCTGCTTTGGTGCGAGTTTGATCCTACACCAGGGATGATCCACATGGTGCAGCAGACCTCTCCTGTCTTGCCTGCTGCTCCCCTCAGCAGTGTTCTTCATTGATCTGCCTATTCTACTCTCCATTGTGACTCTGAGGAATCCTCTCACCATCCCTGTCCTGTACCTCAGTTCTGTATGCATAAATAAATAAATCTTTTTTAAAAAGACTCTTATACATGATTAAGATTCTTACAGAGTAGTTGATCTGTGCCAGCCATTGCCTTAGGCACTGGGATAGAAAAGTGATGGATTGGATTCAGTCTTCGAACAATTACAGACCAACCCTGTGGGACCAGTACTAGACAGAGTACAAGTGGATCCGCATCCTGCAGGATGAATTTGGTGATTGCTAGGCCTGCAGAAAGTGTTCAGGTCATGGAAAATTTCAGCAGAGGAACTGAAAAACAGTGCATTTACTGGAAGCACAAGTATGCCTGAGAGAGATGATGCTAATAGTCTCTTAAAATGTACTTTTTCTGAATATAGATGTGTGAGAACTACAGTTGACTTGAGAGTTGAGTGACTCCTTTGTAAGTATAAGTGAATCAGGCCTATCTCTTCCCCTTGTCCTTCTTCTTCAGCCATTATGGCCTTTCTGTACAGTCTTAAACTTACTACATACACTCCTATCAGGCATTTGTATTTGTTTGGAAATCTCTTCCCAAAGACCCCTTTCAAGGCCATATCCCTCACTGCCTTCACACTCCCTCACACTCTTGGTGCCATAAATAAAACAGCAACCCCCAACCTCTCTTGTTCCCATACCTGATTGTATTTATCTCCAACACACCCATCACTCTCACTGTCTTAATGTTGGCTCCATGGAAGCAAGGACTTTTGTCTGTTTATTGCTTTATTAACATCTAGTATTTACCTACAAGAGTCTGACTTAATGGATACTCAGCAGCTATTTTGGAGAGAGTAGAAGGGAGGAGAGAGGAAAGGAGAATCTGAATTTGGTTTACTGTTTGTCTCTTCTTATTAGGAGGATGTAACACTGCACAAGAGCAGTGCTCATTGTTGAACCCCTGGCACTTCTAAGAATAGTGAGCACACAGTGCTTTACTAAGTCATTGCAGAGAAAATAATGACAACTTGGTGTTATATACACTTAATTAGCTCTACTGAGTATATCTAATTACATGTCTGTTCCTTAAAGAGCAAGCAAAGTTGGCCCTCTCTGGCACCCTTATACGTGAAGCATAACCTATAGTAATAGACCACAGAAAAAAGGCCACTTGCCACATTGGTTATGAACATAATCTGCAACTGTAGCTCCCTGATGGCATTCCAGCACTGCCATTTACCGTCAATGTAACCATATGATTTTACTTAATGTCTCCATGTCTCTGGTGACTCCTTTGCAAAATGGGAATGATTATAGTGCCTTTCATAGGTTATTAAAAGATGCACGTGAGGTAATATAAAGTGCTTTAGAATAGTATGCAGAACACAGTATACGTTGTAGATGTGTTTATATGTTACGACAAGACATAGGTGACATTTTTGCTAACTCTTTCATCTTAGGCAATAAAGAGGGGGAAAGTCCCTTGCTATTCTAGAGCCCCAATAAGGCTAGGGCACCTTTGACCTGTTGATCTGTCATTAGCTGAGCTGCAATATGGCACAAAGATGAAACTAGGGAGTGACAGAGGGAATGATCCTCCTGCTGATCTTCCTGTGCTCTTGTTAAGGAAATGACACTCTAAAATTTTATACAAAATCTGTTAAGTGAATCTGAGAAACCCTCCATATAACAAGTATAGCAGTTTTCAATATAGGGAAATAAGTAACACGGGAAACTAAGTGTGGGGACTGGTGCTGACCAGCTGCAGTAGTCAGAACTTGTGGGGAATGCAGGGTGTAGAAGCACAGAGCCCAGGCCCTGGAGAAAGTGCAGGGGAGTCGTGGTGCAGACCAGAGACAACAGGTATCTGTGAGAATTTGAAGCTGAGCAGAAAGCACAAAAGCCAAGGTAGAAATGGAATGATAAGTAACCATAGAAAGTAGTTGCAACGCCTCTTGTTCTGAAATGATGGAGGAGGAGCTAGAAGAGAAAAGCAGGAAAGCAGAACTGATCTGGTGTTGTCTGCCTAGATCCTATTATTTCAGTATCTCAGCATGATCAAGCTAAGTTTCTAGTTATAAGTATACTTTTGAGCAGCTGTAATGTTTTAGGGATAGAACACTAAATATTTAATAAATCAATGTTTACCTACCTACCCCTAAGGGTTCTTATTCTTAAGTAAATATTTTAGAAAGAAATGGTCTAAGTTGAGACTTCTAGTAGAGATTTTAAAAAAAACAACTGTCTCAACTTGACTTAGGATACAGCTTCTAACTCCTATACTCTGCTTGTAGCTTTGAATGGCGTTAGGCGCGAAGTAGGAAGCAGATTTCACGTTCATATCTGTGTGCCCTCTCCTGGTATGACACTATTTCACCAGCTGTTTACAGATAAAAGATTGTAGTCATTCTTCATGTGAGGACCATCCTCTTTGTGGAATATCTATTACCAATTTATTGCTTTCAGTTTTAGGTTGATCCTGGACCTTCTCTGTTTCTCACCTTCACACTTCATTTTGCTGCTCAGCTTCACACGCCTACTGGCTATCTGCTGTGCCAGTCCAAACCAACAACAGTTGGACAGATGAGAAAATTCGGCAAACAAACTATCGACTGCAGCCTAAAATGTGTGGACTATCCGCTACTATGAATAACTAGGTTTAAGATCTTATTGAAAGTTGTTCAAGGCTTCGTATTTTTAAAATTGAAATTGAGTATTTTTCCCCTTAGGAAATGTGAGGATAGATGGTTCATATTATTTTTCAGTCAAAACTATTCTCAAGACTATAACCTTAGGAAGACAAACCTAATTATTTTCAAGTATCAGATAATCTTGTATTTTAGCAAAAATAAGAAATCAGGGGAAAAAATTAGATTTTTATGATTTGATTAATGAAGACTATTGAATTTTCAGATGGCAGGGAATTGACTGCTTTTGAATTGACTTTTTAAATGATAGATTTAATCATTGAATGAGCGTCTCTAAAGGGAAGCACTAAGGAATAATATTATCCTAAGCATTACACAAAACCAGCTGCTGTCATTAATTTTCTTTTAAATTGTATATATGACTTTCTGACTCTCTTTTTAGTTTGTAGGCATTTCAGAGAGAAAAAAAATCAGCTCAGCCAATTTTTGACTTAAAATTTTGGCATTTCTCTATAATTTTTCTTGGAAGCATAAGCTTGGCCTCATTCTGTATTACAGTAAATATTTTACATAAGGGCACTAAATATGTTTGCTTATAATTATATCCCATTAGGCAGTGAGAGCAGTCTTGCTAATCCCAGGAGAATGTCACTGAGCACAAGCAAATGCGATAGTCTTACTTGTCTTGTTTTTCTCATGGAAGTACCTCTTACTCCTCCTTCAAAGAAGGGTGTTCCTTGATTTGTTGGTTGGTTGATTGATTGATTAAGACTGCTGAATACATTACTTCTCTTAAATGAATTTTTTTAATTAGATAATTTGAATTTGGAGAAACAGGGAGGATTGTGTTATTTCTCCTGGACAAGTCGGTGCTTTTCTGTGTCGAAGTACAGATGTGTTGTCTAGAGTCAGACCAACCTATCTCCAAATGAATGTGCAGTGTATCTTAATCACACCCACCAAAGGACATGTTCAGCTCCAAACTGTCTATTTATTCATTTACAGAGAAATAGAATGCAAGCTATCTCTTGCTTTGTTTCCTTTTACTAGGGTGGAGAGTGATATGGTGTCATTAGAGGTTTTTAATATCAAGTCAAGGCAGTGAAATAATAGCCAAAAACTGCTTCTTATGAAAGATGTAAATTCCAAATATCCAATGACATTTTAAGAGCATTTCAGGACAAGTTAGTCAATCTGCACATGATTCACTCTTCCTTTCTTGTCTACTGGAATTGGAATTCTCTGATCCCAGTTTGCACAAAGAATCTTCTGTGCAAATAATGAACATGTAAATGTTTTTGCATTATTTTCCCCTCCCATTTATCAAGCGGGACATCTAGTAATAGTTGCTTTGCCAGTGATTCATCTCCTATTTTTATGATGTGGTTGTATTAAGGTTGCTGTGATAATCTTGCAGATCTTATCTTCTTCTTTGAGTGTTGACCCAGAAAAGATGCAGCTAAGCATAGAAAACAAAACAGAACATCCCCAAAAGCTAAAGAATGAAAACCTGCATCATCTGGATCATGCTTCCAGATGACTATGTACTCCTCGAAGGATAAAGAGTCTATTTATCAAAAATCCATGCTTCCAAAGCCAGTGGAGCCTGTGCTCTCAGTGAATTTGGTTGGTTTCCATTCCTCTGCCTTGCACATTGGTGCCCTCTTCTGGAATATTGAATGCAGGACTGAATAAAATAAAATTTAAAATTTAAAAGTCTAAATTTTGGCTTCTGTGATGAAAAGAGTAATAGTTTTAGGAGTTTTCATAAGTAGGTTATCTTTATGGCTTTCTTGTAAAGACATTGAAACTACATATATAAAATTATATGGTAAGGAAATGTATTCCATATAAATGTTAAAAATAAATTCATTTGAGGTGATTTTCTTTAGAAAAGTCAAATACAGATTTCTTCTGAGCAAAAATGCAATGCGACTCAGTTTACATTTAGTAAAGTAGTGTCTGAGCAAATATGCAATGTAACTCAGTTTATATTTAATAAAGTAGTGTCAGATACAGTTATCCCATGTGGTCATTCAATTAATAATTTTAATGATTTGAGAGTAATGATGAAAATAGTGATAGCAGTTAGCATTAGTTGTTGACTACATGTTAGACACCATGCTGAAAGTATTTGATCTTTACAATACCCTTGAAAGTTAGTAATGTTTTATCTCTACCTTATAGATGAAAAACTGAGACTCACAGAGAATACTGAACTCACCCAGCATCCTACACAGATGACTGATAGAACCAGTGTTTGAACCTTAACAGTCTTTTTTGCGCTGTTTTGCATATGCTTGCTTTCAGAATCTTCTAAATTCATAATTATTGCTTACTGGCACACTGAACACTTGCATATAGAATCTCATTCATAAATGACGAGTTGCCTCCCCATTGTTTGATTGTATTGGAATTGTGTGCAAATGATTACATTGGTAGACATATTTCCATGTTGGCACATTTCAGTATTCCTTGGTCATATTGCATGTCAGGTGGTTCTATCCATCATCATGGGGTGTCCACTCTGACTGCTCTGAGTTCCCCATGAGTAGTGGATGACTGCTGTGGCTACCAGACAGCTCTACCTGGATAGCCTGTGGAACCTTATACTTACATGTCTTTCAACCAAATTTGTGCACGTTTCCTTTCTGTCTTTTTTTCCTCTCTGTGTGCACATACATATTATATTATGTAGCCCCTCTTATTCCTTTTGCATTCTTTATCTTGGTGGCATTGTGTCCCACCCAGTATATTCTAAATCAGAATACACTTTCTGTATGTGAACGCAGGTCCACAAATATCACAGTCACTGTATTCTTTCATTTTACTTTTAAGTATCTTTTAGAGATGACTTCTCCTTTAGATTTGGGTGGACTATCTTTTAATTTAGGTCCTCTTCTCTTGATTAATCTGTTTTGATAATGGTCCTCGCTGATTTCTCTGCTTTCAATTTTGATTCTCTACACCTTTTCCTCTATGCTACAAGCAAAAGTGATCATACCAAAATCCAAACCTGATCATTACAGTTCCCACTAGACCTATAGCGCTCTCCCTTGGGTGACAGTCACGGCTCCACATCCTGACATCACATCAGAGTCACCTTGCACCTTGGAAAGAACACTGTCGAGGCCCACTGCAGGCCAGCAGTCTGAGAATCCTCTCCCATAAATTCCCCATGTCTTCACGTCCACGTACCGACTTGGATATCGGATCAGCATCTCAAGGTGAAGTGACCGTGTCTAACATGGCATTGCCCTTTGTGCCTGTGCAGCTTTGGGCTCCCTTATCATAGCTGACAAATGAGCTGCACTTCAAGTTGCTCCAGCCTCTTGTGATGATACTAATTTATCCAAGAAATATCGTTGTTTCACATCTTATTCATATTTTGGTAATATAGGATTTCTCCCCTAAGGTGTGGTCACCATAGCTCTCCCACAACCTAAGTAGTCATAGTCCATGACCACTATATGAAAATATCTTTCCCCAACTGGGATTCCTGATCATTCTTCACTTTATATTTATATCCCATAGCAATTATCACCTTCTAATATACCCTTTAATTTTCTCGTTTATTATAATTGCTATTTATTTTTAATTCCCTGGGTCAAGGGTTATTTTCTTCTGCCCCCCTCACCCCCATCTGTTTTGTTTGCTGAAGTACCAAGCACCTAAAACATTGCTGGCCACATGGTTGGGAATTTGTTAATATTTGTTGTACTGAGAAATGACTATAGTAGAAAAGCGTTTGTTTACTGGAGTCCCACTGTGCACTTCTGCTCTGTGGCTCGGTGCCCATCTGTAGAATGGGCACACCACTACCAACCTCCCAAGGTTGTTGAGGTTTAGATGAAACAGCCCCCAGGAGCGCTGCACATTGTGCTGTTAGGTGCTGTTAGCTAGTGGTGCCACTAGAGGGCTGTAGCTGCTCTGAGTAAACTCTACTTTGTCTCATAGAGTAGATGATGTTCTCTCTCTGCAATGCTTGAGAAATCAGTGCTAGAGATAATAATGGCCAAAAAGATTTACTTCCTTAGAGGCAGTCTATGCTTCTGAGCTTTAAGTATATCTCACTTTTGGTGTACTTTAAGGTCTTCTCGTCTGACCTTTATTCTGATCCCAAAAGTTGGTCATATGTACTGGCTTTCCTATATCTGGGCTCTCCAGACCTCTGTGTCTGTATGTTCAGCCCAAAGAATGGCAGTCGAGGTCATTTGGTCATAGGGCTCCTGCTGGTCCCCCCCCCCCCCCCCCCGCCCTTATTTCAGCTCTTTTTTGTGACTTGGTAGCTTATGGATAAAGTTGAAGTAGGTGACTGTTGTTGTTTTCCATGCACAGCTCTTAGGTGTTCTTTATAAATGTGGCAGATTGGGGGAACCTTTTATATCTTAGCCTATCTAGTGTATCCTTTTATTTACTTTTGATGTCAGAGTTAAATAAAAGTGTAAAGATTTTAAAACTTCAAAGTAAATATGAATAAGACAGTATAAACTGCTACCCTCTCTTGATGTCAATTTCTTTAGAACTTTTAGGATTAGTCATATGCATGAGAAAGATGTGGCATGTGTCATTGATAGCACAGTGAGACAGTGGAGGAAATGGGCCCAGCTGCTTACTCGACTTGCAGTCTCTTAACAACAGATGGTTATTAAAATCGCCGGTCTCTGCTGGTGGGAATGCAAACTATTACAGCCAGCCAGTATGGAAAATTGTTTGGAAGTTCCTCAAACTGCTGAACATGGAGCTTCCATATGACCCAGCAATACCATTCTTAAATGTCTACCTAAAACACAAAAAAAACACTGATTTAAAAAGGTGCCTGCACCCCCATGTTTACTGCTGCTTTATTTACAATTGGAAAGACATGGAAACAGCCCAAATGCCCAAAGTGGATGATTGGAATAAAAAGATGTGGTACATATACACAATGGAATATTTCTCAGCAACCAAAAAATAATGAACACAATATCTTTTGCAACAACATGGATGGAGCTGGAGAAGATCATGCTTAGTGAAATAAGCCAGAAAGAAAAGAAAAATACTGGCCCTCCCTGGTGGCGCAGCGGGTTAAAGCCCAGCACTGAGAATCTAAAGCCGCTTCCGCATGAGTTCGATTCCCGCCTGCCCTGGAGGTGACCACATGGCGTGGCAGACCTCTCCTGACCCGCCCGCTGCTCCCCTCAGCAGTGTACTTCGTCAATCTGCCTGTTCTGCTCCCCGTTCTGTCTCTGGTGAAGCCTCTCGCCGCCCCTGAGCCTCTGGTCTGTACCCCAGTTCTGTATGCACAAATAAATAAATCTTTAAAAAAAAAAAGAAAAGAAAAATACCAGATGGTTTCACTCATAGCAGGAGTATAATGGACGAGGAGAGAAAATAATAACAATAATGAACAGCTATATACCAGAGAGAGACATTTTATGGGGGTGGAGTGGGGAATGGGATCAAAAACCGTGGGGGGAGGGAAATGCTCTGGACTATGGTGATGGCACATGGGTTATTTGGTGATGGGAAGCACACAGGGATTATAACTGAGATTAAAAATGCACAAAATGATGTAAAAGTAAATTATTATATTATTTTTAAAAAAGTTTCCTCTTGTGCTGTGGATACAAAGTAGAATTCAAGGTAGCAGTGGGTGAGACCAGTTGGAGGTTTTTTAAGGCAATGCTGTAGTAAAGGTTTATAGCAGGTGCTCTAAAAGTGTGGCAATATGCTTTTTATAAGAGCAGATATTTCTGCAGACTTTTATAGGTCAGTAAGTTAGTCAATTTTGTTTGGGGGTAGTAAGAATGGCTCAGGACACAGCATGTGAAAGGGGCATAAGAACACAGCTTTTATTTCTGAGGAATATGGCAGGTGAGAAATCTGAAAAAAATCAGTCTGTTTGAGGGCCTCCTCATATGACATTCCACAGCATGAATCTTCTCTTACTAAGAATTTTGTAAAGGATGCATATTTATCACACTTGTCATGGAAATGTACAGTGTGGGAAAGAAGGATGAAAATGCAGAGAAAGGAGAGCTTTCTTTTCAGGAGCTTATGAAACATTAGAGGACATTTAGTAGGTCATAGGCAACTGAGAGGAGGTCTTGATTAGAACTGTAGAAAAATAGAAGAAGGTCAAACAAGCTAAGTAGGAAGATGATTGTAAAAATTGCTACCGTTTGACACTCAATGAATGTCATTATTGGAACTCTTTAAAACTTAGAACAAATATTTAAGAATATAGGGTTTACTAGGTAAAATATAGGATCTCAGTTAAATTTGAATTTCAGATAAAAGGTGAATTTTGTGGATGAGTGGGGGGTATGCCCTGTGCATACCTACCTGTGTAATATTTTGGACCTATTTATTAAAAAATTATCTAAAATTCAAATTTAATTCAGTGTTCTAATTATTTTTATTTAGAAAATCTAGTAACCCTGGTAGGATGAAAAGGTTATGGAAAGGCCTGGTGACTAGGTTGAATGATATGACCCTTTTCTTGGTCATAGTGTTTTGATGACAGAGTATTAGCACATATGTTTGGAAGTGTGAGGTCCCAGTAAAGAGCATGTCCTCTCTACATTTAAGTAAAGGGGATTTTACCGTATGAGATTGTAAAGTTACTTGATTAGGCCAAAAAAAAAGGGAAGGGAAAAGTCCAATTACTAAAAGCATTTAATATTCAACAGACTAGATAGACAATGTCTTGTGTATTTCAAGAAACAAAATGGGGTGTTATCCCCGCTGAGAGGATCATCCAGTTTGCTTTATCAAGTGGCTGGGCTGCCATTGTTGTTTATACTCTTGACAGACAGTGGCCCTCTGTTCTGCCTCCTATTTTTATTGGGGGTGTAAAAACATTACAGAAACCCAACAATAAACACTCTGCTGAGAATGTGAGGTCATAGTAATATGACCTCACAGGGAGCCAGGTCCTTGGAAGTCCTGGTGGACCAGCAGACACTGGGGTTGAGAGAAGTATGCTGGGAAGAGGGTGATAAGGGGAAGTATGGCCCAGACGTGCTCACGGCTCCAAGATGAGTTCTTCCTGTTGTCTGTCTCATTGCTGGTGAGTTTGTGTTGCTATCATATTCCAGGCTTTCTGATTTAAAAGCAATCTCTGTTCTTATATAATCTCATAAATCATGAAATGGTATAGAATGAAGCCTTTAGGAATGGAAGTATATACCCACACTACAGTTCTTATTTTCTCTTTTATTATTTTAATTAATTAATTTATTTATGCATAGAGAACTGGGGTACAGGCCAGAGGTACAGGGTGGTGAGAGGATTCACCAGAGAGAATGGGGAGCAGAACAGGCAGATTGATGAATACACTGCTGAGGGGAGCAGCAAGTGGGTCAGGAGAGGTCTGCTGCACCATGGGGGTCACCTCCTTGGCCAGGGATCAAACTTGTGCTGAAGTGGCTGCAGCTAGCTTTGCAGTGCTGTGCTTTAACCCCTTGTGCCACCAGGGAGGACCCAGTGCTTATTTTCTCTTTTACTGAAGATTTTTTCAAGAAGAACCAGGGAAGCCTGATGCACACAGATTTTAAAATGATCTTCTCTGATGAGGAAAATGGGTAAAATAGACTGGGCTGGGCAAGGGAGTAGAAAGAAGAGTCAAAAATGTGGAATGAGAGACATGAGAAATAGGAATGATTTGACCACATTGGAAAAATATTTGCTCATTAGAATGTTTCTTATATTTGGACAGAACCTGTGTGTTTCTTATATTTGGACAGAACCTGTTTTGTATTAAATATATGCCCTGAGACATGAATAGTAAGTGGCAGTTTGAGAAGAAAATTCTGACAGTCTTATTTTTTTGTTGACTTTGTTTCCATGATAGCTTATGTATAGAGAACTGTATAGAATACAACTCCAGGATTTTATTTTTGTAACTATACAAGTTACTTGATTGTATCTAAAATAGTTTTGAGCAAATATTTCCTATTTCTACCATTTATATGAGAAAACAAAGCAATTGTGAGTTGTCCCTACAGAAATTTCTTCTATGAATGTATTGTAGCTTTGCTGTATATTTTTCTTTATTTTGTAATACTCAGTTTTCTGGTAAGGAACATTTCTATAAAGGAAAATTTAGGATGCAAAAATATCCAACTGCATTTGCTGAAAATTTCCTCATAATGAAGCCATTTATTTTAATTGATGGATATGTCTGTTGGAAAATTGTTTAAGGTGATTGACTGAAGGTTACCAAATATCTTGGTTTGTCTGTGCCATTTCCAGTTATGTCCATTGCCCTGGCATTGACTGTGGTTTAGCATTTGACTGACTTTAAAAAATGAAGTATTTTTTTATTAATAGTTACAGTAAATAAGCTAGCACGAGTTTGCCAACTTTCCACTTTGTAGTTCCAGTTTCTCTGGGATCTGTTCTGGAATGTGTGAGTTGACATGTGCATTGACAGAATTTCACATAGCTGAATCTAAAAGACAATGTGGGATAACCTCTCCCTTTTGAGGAAACAGCACGTGGGTTTCTTGCTCATACAGTGAGCGGGAGCTGGAAGGCGCTTGCAGTCAGGCAGTGGTGGAGGTGTTGGGAGACTGCAGGCCCAGGAGCTATGCCGTCCCCGAGCTGCACGGAGTGATGGTGGAACTACTAGACCACCACTGGGTTGGTGGGTCAGTGGGAAAGAGGAAATTGTAAATAAAATGGAATAAATGAGCCGTTCTCCTTAAATATGTATTCATTTGTGGGGAAATGATTTTTGCCATTTAGCATTATAGTCTTTAATTTGTAATGCTTTTCTAAACTTGTTAACTTTTTTGTAACATTATAATTGCATATTGAATAATTTTATCATCACTGTTTCCTCTTTAGAGTGTTCTCCTTCAGATAATAGGTGCTTCCTTTTAAAATTCAAGCCCTTGGGATAGAGCAGGAGCATGCGCACTGGGGCTGTGAGCCCCTTACAGATTAGCCTAGAATGACTTTTATGCTTTAAAATAACGTAACAAACAATGCAGCATGTGTGGTGATGGGACCTGATATATCTGCAAGTCTGAAGTATTTACTATCTGGTCTAGTACAGAAGAATTCTAACTATGTCTGCCTTAAAGTCTGCACTGTATTGAAGATCTGCTTAATCACAGTATTTTATTATGCACATGGCTTTACTGTTACCAAATAAAAAAGCAAAGATTTGGAAATTAAAGTTTTCATTGGTTTTAGTGTTATACATGTATGATGTGGCATTGTACAGCTGGCCAAAGATTGCAGCTTGTAACCCTCTTCTTACCGTATGGTCTGTAGTACTTCCTGAGACCATTTCAGTAAGTTTGTGAGGTCAAGGTTATTTTAGAACAACAGTAAAGCATTGTTTTCCTTCTTCAGTATGTGGATAGTTGCACTGAAAAGCAATGATGTAGTCTTAGCACAAAGCAAGATGGTATCATTAAGCTACTCTAACTACTGTGTTCTTCAAGTGCATGCATGCAAAATACAAACACTGCCCAGTAAAGAAGACTGATAAAATAGTACAAATTAATTGCTTTTCAACCCATGAGTACATCACTTTTAATTTCACTTGTGATAGAGTGGAAAATATACACTAACCACTTGTTATAATTGTCTCTAGCAAAAGCACTTGTATATAATTTGAGTTGTGAACCAACTCAAATAAAATTCCATTTTATATGGAATGCTGTCTTTTCTTGAAAGTATGACTGACGAATTGATTGTTACAAACAGTTCTTGAAATTAGAGCAAACCTGTTACTTTAAGGAATTTGGAAAGCATATTTGCCACCAAAATCTTAACACCTTTTTATTACTTAAGAGCTTTTTCTGAAACTATTAGTGTTCCCATTAATGAAGGTGACCTTTTTTTGTTTTTATAATTGTGTCAAAAATATTTTGCAAATGATTATGTTGCAGAATTTTGTGTGGTTAAAAGTTCCATTCAAAGTATAAGATTCTAACGTTAAAATACAAAAAGCTCACTGATAGTGTTTTAGATTCTATTTTGCAATTATTCCATCTCTTATTTTGGTATCACACCAAAAAGAATATCTGAAATAAAAGAGTTATCCAAAAAGGATATTAAAATACTCCTTATTTTCATTACTGATTATCTGTGTGAATCCAATTTTCTTAATCTGTTTCAACACAACCAATATATTAAAATAAATGTGGAAGTGGCTATGAGAACTCAGCTCTCTTCTAGTAGGCCAGCCAGTAAAGGAATTTGTAAAAATGCATATCGCAGACAGTTGCTTGTCTCACTAAATTTTATGTTAGCTTGTAAAATATAGCTATTATTTTTAACAAAAAGTATTTTTTATAGAAAATGAATTTATGATTTTTAAATGAACTGATAGTTGAAAATTTTGTTGAATATCAATAGGCAAAGGCTTTGGAGTCTACCATGCTTTAAAAAATGTGGAAATTCTGAGACCAAAGGTTTAAGAATTACTTGTCTGGTATTTTAATCATCAATTTTTTAATACATGAAGTATTGTAACTGAAAAAAATTTATGAAACAATCTGATTTGAAATAATTTTCATTTACTTGGTTCTACAGTGCCATGATAATTGAATCAACTGTTTTCCTTTCTGTAAAACAAAAATCTTTTTTTTTTTTCTGTTTTATCAATTCTCACAGCAATGCTGGGGTGAAAACACTACTAGAGGCTCATTCTGAAATGGGGAGCACTGAAATTGTGGAAAAGGAGACCACAGAAAGTCTCAGTAATGGTGCCAGCAGCAACGTAGAAGCCGCCAAAAGGTTGGCCAAACGCCTTTATCAACTAGACAGATTTAAAAGATCGGATGTCGCAAAGCACCTAGGCAAGAAGTATGTTCTGTCCAAAGGCGGGCGTCTGAGTTCATTCTTTTGTATGTGTATTTTCATAACTTTGATTTTAATAACCAAATCTATTCTGTTTTATTATAGCAATGAATTTAGCAAACTAGTTGCTGAAGAATATCTGAAGTTTTTTGATTTTACAGGAATGACTCTGGATCAGTCTCTCAGGTATGATCAAACATTACTTCTATTCTTCTTTGCCTCCAAACAATTAATTCTGAGAACAAGTAATATGCTGGATCTGAAATCTGATTTTATTTTTTTAAACCCATGAATATATCATAAGCTTAACTCATTTTATACTGTAGCTATTAAAAGTTGTAGAAAGTGAGAAAAATATATCTTCGAGATCACTGATGAACTCATATTATGTACGTAAGAGAAAAAGAATGATAAGTCTTGAGGAAAACACAACCTGGGAGAATTTGGTTTTCCATGATCAACTAAAAAGAAGAGGCAAAGTTTGCATATATAATTTTAAAATTAGAGTGTTAAATGATTTCTCAATTCCTCCAGGCTCTGTCAGTTTTACAAAGTTTGTAAGATTAAATGATGAGTGGCTCTACCTCCAGCTGCTTGGAGAAATTTATAGTAAAATGTGGTGTGAAAGTATAAGTATGTTTAAGACACCTTCCTGTGAACAGAGACCCCACAGATGCTACTGTCTGAAACCAGGCAAGTGGTGCACACTTTTTGCTAATTGGCATGTTGGTATTCACCTTTATTCCAGCTATGGGTTAATTCCAAAGTATTGCCTTGAAAAGCTATTTGGCTATTGTAAACAAGTGCTTAGAAAATATATGAATAGAAAATATATATTTTGAGGGTTCTGCTCACATGAATATATCTTAAACATACTGATACTTTTACATCACATTTTACTGTAAATTTCTCCAAGAAACTGAATGGTAAAAGCCACTCATCATTTAATCTTACAAACTTTATTAAAATGACAGAGCCTGAGGAATTGAGAGATTATTTTATTTAACCCTCTAATCTTTACAAATCTTGAAAATGAGGTCTAGGAATTGAAGCATCTTTGGAATAACATTTACAACAATGCCACATTCTGTGGCTTTCTACATGAATCAAGGGATAGATGTTCTGGTATAAATAGGTAACAGTTTGTCCTTGTTTTGCTTTCTGATACTACATTTAAAGGAAGTTATGAGAAATTAGTATTTGATTGATCTAATTGAGATTAACTAAATAAAAAACAGGATAACATATTCATAATGAAAATAAGATTTATTGTATGTTTCTCTCTATGTAAAATTTCTTAGAACAGTTTAACTGATTTCTTTCTTCCCATTTCACATTTAGGAAATGCATTTATTTTGTTAAGTGTGGGTCATCTATTATAGCACCCTTATTAAGGGCAATTTAAACATGTGTGATTCTGGCATGTTTTGTTGTTCAAAGAAATTTTATCATGTATTGATTCCTAGTTTTAGGAATAGATGAGAGTTTTTAATCTTTTCAAAGATTTATTTTATTTATGCATACAGAACTGGGTTACAGGCCAGAGGTACAGGAGCGGTGAGAGTGGGGAGCAGAACAGGCAGATCAAGGAAGTACACTGCTGAGGGGAGCAGTTGGTGGGCCAGGAGAGGTCTGCAGCGCCATGTGGATCACCTCTGGGGGCAGGGATTGAACTCACACTGAAGCAGCTGTGGCCAACTTGCAGTGTTGCGATCTAACCCACTGTGCCACCAGACTGGGCCCTGAGGTTTTTTTATCTCTGATTTCTCCTCATACAACAAATTAATAATATATGTAGTGAAATTAAGCAAAATAAACTTATCAGAAATCTATGCACAAGAAAATATAATTGTAATTTTAACAGTGGGTCAGCAGCAATTACAATATATAACAAAATAACAAAAAGAAAGGTTTCTGATGTACATAGATTTTAAAATACAGCTGACATGGCTATGCTTTTAGACTTGTGTTCTTTGGTTATCAACCAGTGATCTTTTAAAATTAACTAGTTGACTCTTCACATAGGGAAATTCTTCTTTTCTCCTTCCTGAGATTTTTTTCTTGAATTGCTACCATGCTCTTGCCCAGTCATCTTTTATATTGACATTTGATAGAATTTAAGTTTCAGTATAAATTGGTATTGAATGGCCACGTACTAAGTCATTTTTTGAAATAATTATAGAGTATCTTACTTTGCATAATTAATACCTTATGTTTATATGAATTGAACTTTCAAATGGAGAAAGCATGTTTACATATTCTAAAATTTCATTTTTCCTCTAATTCTTTTTTAGGTACTTCTTTAAAGCATTTTCTCTTGTGGGAGAAACTCAAGAACGAGAGAGAGTTTTAATACACTTCTCCAATAGATATTTTTACTGCAATCCAGATACCATTGCTTCACAAGGTAATTTGATGCAAGTGTTGGAATTTTTTTTTACTACAGAGTCATTTTCCTTATTCTAAAGTTACACATTATTTTAGAAAACAAGGAAAGTTATACAGGAGAAAATGAAAGTTATCTAGATAGCTCTACCTAGACATAATTATTAAATTTGACTTACTTCCTTTTAGTCTCTCCCTCTCTATGTAAAATACTTAATATCAAATTGGAAATCATTAGTTCCTATTATCTTTCCCTTCCATTGTGAGCATTTTCTCATGCCATCAAATATCCTTTTAAAGCATTTTTAATGTCTGTATTATATTATCTATTCTATTTCTTCCATAGTATGATAATATATTTCTTTAAATTACTCACACTTTCTCCCTCTGATATTTTACATACAGAGTGTGCTGTGGTAAATGAATACTGAGTTTCTTATTTCTTCTCTTCTACTTCTTGATGAGTTGCATGTCTCCTTAATTTTTTGGTTAGGCTTCAAATCTCACGAGTTTTTTTTTTTTTTTTTTACAGTCTTTATTGTGTCAACATTCACCACTTTGATACATGATTTTAATGAATTTTGGGTTCATTTTTATTATACTGTTTTTAGGAATCTACCTTATTAAGCTCTAATTGTTGAGTGCCCGTGGAGAAGTATCTTTTCTCCATTTCAAATGGTGCAATTAAGTGAAGTTAGCAAGGTTTTTAAGTCAGCCATACTTGCCATTAGAGAATCTGTCATAAGCTTATAAATACTGGAATAAGTCACTGAGACTATTGTGCACTGAGATGCACATGAAATACTAATTATCTCTGAGCTTTATTATTGCCAGTTAACTAGGAAAAGTGTACTTGGATGTTGATTAATTATTTGCTGTCCCTAACTTTGCCTCACAGACTGTAGCTAAATTAACTCCAATCCTGTGATCATTAAGGCTACATTTCTATATGTAAAATGGGTACTTTTATTTCTTCATTCTTTTATCTGACCCTTTCTCCCTGTCTTGATCACTGTCTAGCATTAACTAGAGTATGAAAGGGTAGATGAGGATTGTTTTATAGGACCTTTTTCAAATCTAAAGGGATATTGACATTTCTGAGTGAACCAAGTAATATGGATTTGTGTGTTCAGTTGGCTGAGATACAAATTTTTGGTTGCTGAGTCTTACAAATATATTCAGGAAAATACTTTAAATGTCTTAGAATTTGTATTAGTAAACTGGAACTAAAGTAAGCATACTATTAGTAGCATATCCTTTGAAATATTAGTAACAGAAATCCATGCTTAATGGCATACTTCTGAAAAATGAGCCATCTTTAATTCATGAATTCAGTAATTAGACAGGTCTTTCTGTACAGTTAGCATAAATTGATAAAATTTTTCTGCACCATTAATTGCTGTTGTCTTCTATATTGGATTGAGAATTTGAGGGAGAAAATAAGGAGGTAAAAACTTAAGATTTAGAAATGAGAAACTTGGTTTTTAGTGCTTTCCCCTCCCCTTTATATAGGCTATTTCCATGGAAGTGTAAAGTGATCCTTTGATGTGGGCAATTTTTTTCACCCAACAATCTTTTAATCTTCACAAATTAATTCACTGTTTTACTTTTGTCTCCTCCTTTTGTAGTATCCTCAGTCAACCTAAAGTTGCCTTTAAAGAATGGCAAAAAAGAAAATAACTTTCTGCATACCTATTTTCATCTAGAGAAATACCTAAATACATTGAGGGAAACAAATCATGTTTTCCTTAATTTTTACTGCTTTCCTCAAAAAAAAAATAGTGAAAAAAGTAACAACATTCAATTTATTTTCATTTCCATAACCTGTTTTATACTTATATAAAATTATAATTTCATTCTCCAGACATTCTTTTTCCTCTGGATTCTTTTAATATTATGTGATATAATCTGTTAGGTATCTTTATGCTGAAATAACATCATACTGCACATAATATGTTTTCCATATAATCATTGATTGCAAAATAATTTTTCAACCTGAGTATTTGGATCACATGTTTAATGACTTCAGTGTAACAGAATTGTGTTTTTGGAAGGGTAATATTTACTTGTTACCCACTATAAGCACCGTTTCCTTGGCTCCCAATGTGTTTTGTGTAGGTCCACATTTCCTTAGTATAAAACCCTTAGAGTCAATTTACTGTGTCAGAGGACACTGTTTCAAAGCTTAAGATATGTACTATCAAGCTGTTCTCCAGAGAACCAGCAATAGTTTACTATATCACCAATAGTTTCCAACTCTGTCCATTGAGATCCTTTTAATAATTTATTCTTATCTATTGTCTGTCTCTCTGAAACAGTGTGATTTATTGTGCCTAATCACAGTATCGTGTTTTTAAAGTTCTTGATGTATGCTATTTTAATGATAGTAATTTAGGATCCAACAGGAAACAGTGAACTAATACTTTCTGTCCTTCTCTCTCTCTTTAGATGGAGTCCATTGCCTGACCTGTGCAATGATGCTCCTTAATACAGATCTCCATGGCCATGTAAGTGTAGGTGTGTGATGCTGTCTAACAGACATGAACAGAGCATAATTTTCAGTGCATACCATTTTGTCTGTGTGCTTGCAGTTGTTTACCCGTAATGTGTCTAGTTCTGTGTCTTTGTTCTTAATTAGAGGGCAGAGACAGCTTTTACTTGTTTTTTTGGTCAACTGGAATGGCCTCTATACAATAATGTAAAGAGGATATCATGAAGTTATGTCTGAAAATGTCAACAGTGTCTTTACTAGTACAGTAGTAAGTCTTAAGAATGCTCACCTGCCCTTTTAGTAGTTGAAATACCAAAACAACTTTATTACATTCTCATATTTAAAATACAGGATGAACTTCATATATAAACCTTCATCATTCATAGTGTGGGATTTAGAATTTATTTAGTTAAGCAGTATTCATACTGGAGGAAATGAAAATGTCTTAGTTAAATATTGATCAATGTATACTTAAAGCAGAAATTATTTCATAGTCCCACATCCATTTATTTGCAGAAATAATGTTTCATAGACCTAAAGAAAATCTTGGTTGTGAGAATATGACTTATCTTACAATTAAAAAAATTAATACTTGTATCTATCAATAATCCCAATTTGTTTACCATTCCAAAGACCACAGAATTTCCTTATTTAAAACTATAATGCCCCTCTTAGAAAGGTAAAATGAAGCTGCATGGAGTCTTTAGCATGTACTGAGGGGAAGAAGGGGCCCTATAGTCAGAAAAATGAGGATGAGATAGAGTGTTAGAAGGACAATTTTAGAATGTCACAAATTTCACAGAACGAAAGTAGGAAGCTCCTTTTGCAGTTTGCAAGGGGTGTATTTAGAATAACTTAGTGCATTCAGTACATCCAGAGATTATATGGGTTAAAATTACACCTACAGTGGACATTCATGGTATTAGGGTAAGCTGTCTTGAGGAATGGAAGCACTGGTATTTCCACAGTGTGAGCCTTAAACTGACTATCATTGTCTGATTCTCACACAGTTTGTTGGGGGGTGGGGGAGTGACCGCTCAATGACTGGCCGGATTTCTGTTTTTCTGTCATATATGAAGCAAGTTTTCACTGCTTTCTTCTCTGCCAATCTTGTGATAACAGTTGGAACCCTGTCCTGTTCCTCCCCTCCCACTCATTTTCTCAACCTCATTTTCTCCTTCCAGCAGAAGGAGACAATTTTGAGTACGCTTGTCCACATATAACACTGATCCAAGCCAGCAATTCCCAGCACGAGGCATCTTCTTCACATCAGATATTTTGAGGCCTCATTTTCATGTGATAGTTGTGCATTTAGCATCTGTTGGCTGAGAAAACATGTGATGATGAGATGGGGGAAATTATCTGGTAGCAGTTCAATTCTTACCTAAAGGTTGAGGATCTTATAGAATATCTATGATCGTTGTTAGATTGAAGGGGCATTTGTTTCTATTAAAAGCTGGATTTTTAAAAAAGCTAATATTGCTTTATTAGTAGTTTCAAATAAAATTCTTCTTGATCACAATAATTTGGAGGAGCAAATAAAGTTGTGAGGTTTAATCATTATTCAGATAGCTCAGCAGACCCTAGATTCAGAACGACATTCTTGAAGTTCTTTCTCTATCTTCAGACCATTTTTGGTTTTTTTTGAGGAATTGAAAGGAAATTAAATGAAGCATTATACTTCTTTTTAGCAACTAGAATTTGAAACAGTTTCTATAACTGAATATTTTAATGGTATCTTGAATTGTGCTAATCATGAATAATTAACAGTTATTATAGCAGAATTACATAAACGGAGAAAACTTGTAAGCACAAGTAAATATCTATATTGTAATTTTCAAAATATTGCATTTTTGGTAATTATTAGTGCTCAGCTTTATTTTTAAAAATGTGTGCTACATTACTTGGGGTTGTCTTTTGGGGGGCTGTGTCTCTTTAAAATAGCTTTTGGAATTATTACTTGCAATACATGCTGTTATAAGTGTGGTAACTATGTAGGAGTCATCATAAAAACTAACCATATGAAATGTGTTTCTTTTATCTTCTTCCTCTGGATGCTTTTTAAAAATAAATTTTCCTTCTAGGTGGTAAGTTTTATCCATAATTCTAGATGTAGCTTTCATTGCATCATGATTGCCTGATTGGTATAGTGCTGTCTGACTTGTTAGCATGGCCCCTATGAAAGTGAGTCTTTCAGAATGTAAAGTGAATTATTTCTAACATTTGCCCCTTTTCACCTCTCCTTGCTGTATTGCCTAGGCTATCACCTCAAATTACTTAGTCCAATGCCAGACATAATCCTCTTGGGTAATTAACTAATAAATCTTTTCCTTTTTTCCTTCCTCCCATCATGTCATAGTAGCAACAACAGCATGACCCTTCTCAGAAGTGCTGACACAAGCTGTCCTCATGCTTTCAGTGGGGAGGCAGAGCGTGGGGAGATTAACTTCCTTTGGCTGTTCTTTGTTGATTTCACTTACTTTAAGGAATGATGAATTGAAATGCACTGATATGGGCCTTCATTCCTCCTGCTAATTTTTTACTAATTAAGTGATAGAATGCATACTAACATAATAAATCTAATTGTGTTACATGTTGGTTTGTTGATCTGTTGTTTTCTACCTTGTCCTTTCATTTTGCAAACACTTAGTGTGTATCTATTCTATTCTAAATTCTGTGCCAGTAGGGTAAATATCAGAAATGAATGGGAATCAGATCTCCTCTCTGGCATTGTTGGTTAGGGTCCCCTCCTAATTTCTCCAGTCAGGTTTGATGAAAGAGCTGGTACCAGGTAACTGAAATGCTGACATGGAAGAGCACCAGGGGGAGAGTTAAACATCACTAAGTAAGCTAGAAAAATAAACAAAACAATCCAAGGTATATACATAATATATTTGGGAAAAATTCAATCAGATTACATAATTATTTCTTTGGAACTTAGAATGGTCAGGTCCTTTAGTATCTACTTTTTAAAAATATGAATGATTCATCATTATCTTAGCAATTGTATAAACTTGCTTTTTACTTGTGTAAATAGTTTATTCTCTTAAATAAGTATGTTATAATTGTGGTCACATGGCTAATTTGCTAAGTAAGCTCATATTTTAAAATTTCTCTGTACCCTTGAAATAGATGATATACACATATCAACTAGATTTACAGATACACTGCTATTACCATGCAGATAATGTCTACTAAACTCTAGAGCTTAATTTTCTCCTGTTACATTGGAACAATGCTATATTCAGTATTGTTTGAACTATTGACAAGGGGAGAATTGAAAATTATTTTTTAAGCTTGTATTTTATTGGAAATGCAGTGAATGAAAGCATTTATCATATTAGGATCCATTCAAACCTGCTCCTTTTCTGGACTAATCTTCAAATGTGATCTGTTGATGACAGCTGACTCTTATATTTCAGTCTGGATTCAGCCATCCATCACTATCACCACTGAGGCTGAAAACAGTGACAGGGGAAGGACAGTAGACAGCAACTCCTCACCAGAGCTGGGGAAGAGTGAGCCCAATGCCAGACATAATACCCATGGGGAATTAACTAAAAAATCATTTTACTACCCTAAGGTAGCAGGCAGTCTTAGGTAGTGACCTGTGTTGTAGAACCGATTGGAATGAAATAGCTGCATAATCAGTAAAACAGCTTCACAACTAAAGGTCAAATCAAAGTACAAAGCAACATCTGTCCAGATTTAGAATGTGATGAGAACCAGCTTAAACCAGACATTATTTCTAGAGAACTAAGACATTATTTTTAAGATTTTGTGCCAAAATTTATCCTAGGGATTTTTAGTAGCAATTTTTATGCAAGGTCTCTTTCTGCTTTCCATTATTGGTGGAAGCCAGTTGCTCTGTGCAGTGAGCATAGTGATCGTGCCTCTGTCTCGGTCAGGCTGGGCATTCTGCAGAAACTTTGTCTTTTGGAGACTCAGGCTGCTGACTATCTTTCTCAGTGATCTGAGTTTAATGTATGAGGTGGGATTTTACTGGTTTTGTTGTTGAGTTAGAGGTTGAATAAGGGTAAAACAAAGACAAATATATGACCATATTGTGGCATTTTGTATTTTCAGTCCATAAGCACCACAGCCCTCCATGAGGTTGATAGGTAATTAATATCCTTAGAAAATTGTGTCTGTGATCCTTGTAACTGGCAATTGCCCTGAGAACATTTTGCCTGCTATCCTTTCCTGTTTACTTGTCTCCTCTGAATTCCTTTTTCAGCTGTGCTACCCACATTCTTTTATTTTTAAATATTTATTTATGCATGCAGAACTGGGGTACAGGTCAGAGGTGCAGGGCGGTGAGAGGATTCATCAGAGACAGAGTGGGGAGCAGAACAGGCTGACTGACAAAGTACACTTCTGAGGGGAGCAGTGGGCGGGTCAGGGGAGATCTGCCGCACCATATGGGTCACTTCTGGGACAGGGATTGAACTCATACTGAAGTGGCTTTAGCTTCTTAGTGCTACCTTTAACCTGCTGCACCACCAGGGAGGGCCCTGCTACCCACATTCTTGATGCTCTCAACAAAGAAGGCCATCCCTGGCAATCATTTCCTTTCCTATGTGAACTTTGCCCTGCTGTCATTTTCTGTCTTGGTCTTAATATCCACTATGCCAGGGATTCTCCTTCCCTGGGGTCCTCTTTACCTCCTGCTTAGTGCTATTTTCTTTTCAACTGATGCGGAGCTCCCCAGACACAGACCACAACCAGGCTCTCATCCCTTGAAGCATCTCAATGACACTCAGAATGCACACAGACTGTTAGGCCTGGGTCTGCATTACTAAGCTTTTCTAGTGAGGCATAGAGTGCAGTTTTACTCTTAAAGATAATTGTTATCTCCAGAATAAGCATTTATGGGATAGCTCAAGAACCTATCCATCAGCTGTGAAACTGTTTTCATAAAAAAAGTTTTCAATTTTTTCCATTTTAGAATGATCTGAGAATGAAATCTACTACTGCTAACTATGTAGATTTTAATAGAAATCCATATTTAGGTGTTTCAGAATTAATGCTGTTCTGGTAGATTTTCTTGGCCTCTCTTTTAATTCTTCTTCGCTTCCCCCCTCCCCCTTTTTTTCCTTTTTTCTATTTTGGTAATCCTGCTTTTCCTAGAATAGGGTTATATATAGAAAATAAAACACATAGCTTTTCACAGTTAATGGGGTTCATTTAGGGATCTCAGATTATCTACTTTGTGCATTGTTACATGTTCCTTCTTATCATTAGGAGTTTCACATTTGCGCAATTACTAGAAGGTAATGAAGGAAAGCAAGCAAAACTCTTAAGTCAGCTTGTGCATTTTTTTCTTTCTGCAAATGGTTTGGGATAGGAGGGAGAAAAAGGGATGTAATTGAGACCTCTGATTCTGACCTCTATCCCATCACTTCATTAATGCCTGTCCTATGATGATAAAGTTAAAGGCAGAGTTTAGGTAGTTTTGTGCTTTGATCACAGGGTAACTGTCCTTTATCTTTTTAAATTTTGAGGAAATACTTTCTTTGAAGTAGTGACAGAATCTGCTACCACACTACTTCTCAAACTCTATGGTCTCAGGAATTCCTTATGACTCTGAGTTGAGGACCCTGAAGAGTTTTTCCTAGCTACTGATTTTTCTCTGTCTTAGAAACTGAAATAGTTAACATTTGAAAATATTTATTATTAAATTATTTTACAATAGCATTAATAAACCCATTAAATAAAACATGCATTTATGAAATAATTATTATATTTAAATAAAAAAGAATAGCATTGAAAATATTTTTGCAAATATCTTTAATAGTTGACTTAATAAAAGACATATTTTCTGTTTGTGCATTTAGTCTGTGACAATATATCACAAGTCATGTAGCTACTAGAAAATTCCACTATACCTAGTGTGAGAAAAAGTGAAAATAACCAGCATGATTATTATTGTTGTCGTTAGTACTGTTATCCCGAAACTAAAGGTTTGCCCTCAAGGACAACTTGAGCAGCATGCCTGAATCACACTTTGAGAACCACTATGTTGCTATATTACTTTCAATTGCCATATTTTTTCTTTATATTACTTCTGGGTCCTTTACCTGTAAAGTGATGGGGGGGGGGTGGCAGGGCGGGGAATCCCATTATTATTTCAGATATCCATAGAAGCTGTTTTAACAGATTAGCTCATGATTGGGGTTTATGAAAGAATACTTTGAATATCACAGCTGTTACATACCTTCCTTGGTTTGGGGAATGTGCAAGGAATTCTACTTTGCCCACTCACCATGCATGTAAATAAATGGACACCTGAGGGCAGCATAACACAATCAAACCCATTTGATAGCCCTACAAAACAAAAGCAAAAAAAAAAGTGAGGAGCTTTTATGAGAGCTACAGAACTGAAGTAATTACCAAATCAGTAGTATGCTTTTTCACTATTTGTTGTAACATGTTGGAGGAGGTGGAATTGTCATGTGGGAGGGCATGCCTGCTGTGTTTTTAATATCTCAAGTTTTATGAAGCCAGGTTTTACCAATGGATCATGAAAGCTTTTAGTTCTCTGAAAGCATGTTTTCCACAAAGCTTTCCACTCTGCACTAACAAAAAAAGAAAAGATTTGAGATTATTTTACCTAATTAGTCAACCTTGAGGTCAGGTGAATACTTAATTGACACAAGTCTAATTTAGCAGCTCTTGGTTTAAGAGTTTAGTTTAGGTCTTGGTTGGATCATTATAGAAGCTTCTACTCCCCAGATGTCTGAGAAGGCATTCTCAGAGCAAAGACTTGGTTGGGCTTATTCGAGCTGATGTATGGTTTCTTGGTGACTAATTTTTTTTTAAAGATTTATTTATGCATACAAGAAATGGGGTACAGGCCAGAGGTGGTGCGATGACGAGGGGTGTGTGAGAAAGGATTCACCAGAGACAGAGTGGGGAGCGGAACAGGCAGATTGACTGAAATACACTGTGGAGGGGAGCTGTGGATGAGACAGGAGAGGTCTGCTGCACCATGTGGGCCACCTCCCTAGCTGGGGAATGAACTCGTGCTGCAGTCGCTATGGATCACTGAATAATTCTCATTTTAACCCCTTATGTTACCAGGGAGAGCCCTAAGAATATTCTTATTGTTGGTAGCTGATTATCTGCTGGGATGGGGGAAAAATTTATAACTTTAACAAAATCATAAACCTAAAATTAAAGTTCATTCTACATCAGGCTATTAAATCTGCTTGCATGCTTGCACACCAGTGCCTCCTCCATGGGGTTTTCTTTTAGGCTTAGCGGTCAGCAAAGCATGGCCCATAAGCAAAATGCAGCTACTCGCCTGTTTTCTAAGGAAAGTTTGATTGGAACACACCTGTAACCACTTGTTTATATCTTCACACTAAGATGATAGTGTTGGGTAGCAGTATGTGTGCAAGTCCTAGGGCTTATGACTTGTAAAGCCTAAAATATTCCTATCTGATTCTACAAAAGTTTATACAGAATTTGTGTCTTTCAGATTCTTGCCCTTGTTATGTACCCCTCTACTTCCTCCCCAACAGTTGCAAAGTAAGTTTGACTGTGACTCTTTATTTAGCATTATTAATAGGAAAGTGGTAAGTTTTTCAGAAATGGAAAATTCTCTGTAAAAGGCATTTAACTTATAGTGACACTTTACATAACATCACCGATAGTTTCTTAGAAACTGAGACTATTTTTTAGTTTAAGAGCAGTTTTTTTTAGGGAAAGGGGACAGAGGAATAAAGGACACTGACATAGTCACAAGTGGGCAGAAAGGGCTGCCAGAAACTGGGACTTTATAGCAAACCACATATAATGAAGCAGGTCCTCAAACAAATTTGTTTTATTAAACTTTGGGATTTCTTTCTCATCAGTGTTAGAATGAAAGGACCTGTTATATCTTTAAAGAACAGAAATGGAGTAAGTAAGTTCTTAATTGCAAGAAAATCTATTTGAAAATGTCAGCATAATCATTTTGGAAAATAGTCATAAAATTTCTGTCTGAAGATGTTAATGAAACTCCAGTCTATTTTTTCCCTTTTTCATTAATATTTTATCTTATTATGATATATTAATTGGTTAAATAGTCAAGATTTGAGTCTGCTTGATATTTTGGGATTTCAAGCAGAAGTCTTACTTTTTGTGAATTTTCCAGAGTCACATTGATTAGGCATCTACAATTTGATTGAAATTGCTGCATGAATTTCCAGGGACAATGTTATGCCTCTCAATGCATCAGGAGGCCTTTTCAAATCTCCATGTTTTATCCATTTATTGGAAAAGAATTCCCAATATAAAACACTCTGTGAAAGCACTGCCTTGGCATGCAGTTAGCTAGCATTTGTTTCAGAGCAGACAGACCTGTTTTTTCCCAAAGTTATGAATCAGTTTGAAAGAAAACAAATAGAACCACACTATGTGTAAACTTCTCTTTCATACCTGTGAATTGTTGAGATGCAAAGTCAATGATTGGAGTTAGCTTTGCTCAGTGAACAGTATTTGCTTGAATTATATACTTTTAAAATATTAATACAATTTAAGAAGAGAATCTCAGTATCATAGTGAGTGTGTCTTGATGACAAAGATTTTTCTTAATTTTCTGTTACTCCTGATAAAAATGGTATAAAAGCTCAGGGAGTGTTTCAATATTCCTGACAGTAAGAGCCAAATGAACTGATTTGACCCTTGGCTTTTGCTCTAAACCTTGGTTAGAATTATCAGTAAGCCATAGAAAGAATAAATGACAAATACATACAGCTTCAACTAATCAAGTATTCGTTGCACCATTGACCCTTACCTATGTATCTTGTTTATCTGCTTCTTTCTTTGTTAAAATTGTCATATAATTTACATATAACACATTAGTTTCCCTGTTTGCCACAATGTGTGTGTATGTGATATATTTGCACATATAAATACATCGCAAAAGGACTGCCCTGTTAAGTGGAGTTAACACTTGTCATCTTACATACTTAGAATAGCATTTTTTCTTGTGATAAGAACTTTTTTTTTTTTGAAAGATTTATTTATTTGTACATACAGAACTGGGGTACAGGCCAGAGGCTCAGGGGCGGTGAGAGGCTTCACCAGAGACAGTGGGGAACAGAACAGGCAGATCGACAAAGTACACTGCTGAGGGGAGCAGCGGGCGGGTCAGGAGAGGTCTGCCTCGCCATGTGGTCTCCTCCGGGGCAGGCGGGAATCGAACTCATGCGGAAGTGGCCTCAGCTTCTCAGTGCAGTGCTTTAACCCGCTGCGCCACCAGGGAGGGCCCTGATAAGAACTTTTAAAATCTCTTAGCAACTTTCATATATGCAGTACATCATTATCTATCATCACCATGCTGCAGAGTACATGGTTTATTTTATAACTGGGAGTTTGGATCTCTTGATCTCCTTCACCCCTTTACCCACTCTCACCTATGGCAAAATACAACTGTTCTCTGAATCTGTGAGCTTAGGATTTTGCTTTCTTTGTTTATGAGTTGCCACATATAGCACTTCTTCAGTATCTTGAGTTATTTCACTTTGCATAATGAATAGAAAAAAAACACTGATTCATTCTACAACATGAATGAACTTCAGAATGGAATGAAATGAAATCATACTTTAAACTTCAGTATAGCTCAACTAAGTGATGAAGCCAGTCATAAAAGACCATATTTTATATGATTCCATTTGAAATACATCTTCCATAGGCAAATTTATATAAATAAAAAGATTGAGGATTGTGAGGAGGTAGGTAGTGGATTGGGAGGAGAACTTTGGGAATGCTTCTAATGAAGGGAGCATCTTTTGGGGTAATGTTATCTGGATACTAAGAATAAATTGTATAGTACAAAAGGGTGAATGTTGTGTGAATTATATTTCAACAAAAATATCTATACTTTTCTATTTCTTATATATACCAGTCATAGTTGTCCTACTTTCCTGAGTTTTCTCTTTTCTCATGTAACATTTTCATACCTGGTCATCATTTATTGATTGTTATTTGATACTTATTTGCAACAGAAAATATAAGAGGGTATGTATAAGAGGGTATGTATCTATTGTGACTAAAAGATGTCAAGTTTTAAGTTTTTGTTTAAGATGGTTGATAATACAAAATTGATTTAAAAACAGATAATGTTACAAGTATTTGATATCATAAGTGTTTAAAAACATTTTGTTTTTTAACTGATGATTAAATTATGTCTTCTTTTAATTTTGCTAAAAGCAAAGGACTGGAAACCACTTGATTTGGAAAAGAATATGTTACCTAGCCATTATTTATTTAATTTCTCAAAGACTTGGACAATATCCAGAACTTAAGAATTTGCCAAATCATATCAAGATGATGTGATTGTTTTCTTATTTTCACCTTGACACACCTTATTTGATCTGATATACTTGATACGGATTGAAATAAATTTTAATCTAAATAAATTTTAATCTAAATAAATTTTAATCTAAAATAGCACTGCATTATTTTTATTATGGAAAATAAGCTACCAAATAAGTTAATTGGCAAAACCAGTTCTCATTTTCAAAACATTCATCCAGTCTTTCATGTAATGTCTGTGTCTTCTTTGTAATGGAAGAAGCAAGGTTTATAACAAAAATAATTATTTGGTACTTTCACACTAATTAGATAGCATGAGGCTGATAAATTGTTTCATTTTGCAGAGTATAAGGGAAGTTATGAAAGTAAATTGGAAAGTGATTACCCAAGATAATATGTATATGTTCTTAGCAGATATCTATTTTTTTAATTCTCATGCTTTATATCTTAATATGCTAAACTACATCAACATGTGGCCTAATACCAAATTATCCTTTGTCCTTGACTTGTTTGGTGTGTGTGTGTGAGTTCTATTCAGTATTACATTTAGAATTCATTGGCTCCGTATTTGTTAGCAATGTTCTCTTGGTAATTTTGGTGAGAGGTTGGTCTACACTTGAAATTAAGGTTCTGTTTATGTATACGCCTTTAAACCCGTCCCCTGCTTTGCATCCCTTTCAAAGTGTTTATGTCTAGGAATATGCAGCTGCAGCTAGAAGGCTGCTGTTCTCCTCTTTTTTGGTCTTGTGAATAGAATAGCCTGGCAAAGCATACATTTTATGTGTGTGTGTATAGTGTAAGCAATATTAATATGTTGGTACACTTCCGGTTGGTACACTTGAATCACATTTTGCCAGAGATCCCATGCCTGTGCGTGTTTGCCTTCTACATCCCTCTCCTGCACTCATGAAAGATTTCTCTTAGTGCCCAAATTGAACCTCAGAATCCCTCACAACTGGCACCTTCTCCTAATTGATGGGAACAGACATAGAAGGTGATTTGCTTTCAGAGCAGTTTTACTGGTTTTCTTAGCATATTTTTATTTTATCTTTGTAATTTAGATTTTTCTTTTTTTATTGATTTTTAATTAAAGTAACACAGTACTTGAACATTACGAATCAATACAGATCACTAAAAGCTGAGTTCTGTCACTCACCATACAATTGACTCTATTTACCCAATTTTGTTTATTGTGATTTTCTGTGGTTAAACTTACTGTCCTTAAGTTAGCTTAGAAAAATGTATTGAGAGACAGTTCTTCATGGACTTTTTGCTTTTCTGTACATTTTGTGACCGAGCTTTGGTTGCCTTTGTCTGTTCTATCCTTTGGAGACTATTTCTGTAGGGAGCAACTTGAAAGATAGAGTGACTGCAGTCAATGGTTTGGAAGTGCCGCTGCCTCTGTCTCAAGCAAAGGCGTAAGCATGTTACTGCCCTTTACAAAGATCACATTTCCAAAGCTCAGGGCTCCTTTTCTGTATCACAACCCACTTTAAATGCAGGTGCCAGCTTGCCCTGTTCCAATGGCTCTATGAAAGTAGGATTTGGAGCAGGAAAAAGCTATCTCCCACCTACTCTTACTGCTTAATAAACTCTATGCTTCTGACCCCCGAGTCTGTTCTGCTAGCACTCATGAGATTGTGACAGGCTAACTTGTTAGCTTCACAACTCTTGACAATAAGTAGGAAATACAAATAAACAAGCAAATAAATAGGTAACAGGGTTCTGCTCAGAAGTATTATTTTTATCCATGTTTTTCATTAAAAATTGCACTATATATTATTTATATAAATGTAACATAGGTTTTTCAGATTTTTTCCTCAGGTTAAAATGAAGTTTTGGCATAATTTTGCTATTTATATATATATATATTTTTAAAGATTTATTTATTCATATAGAACTGGGGTACAGGCCAGAGATGCGGAGGGTGAGAGGATTCACCAGAGTCAGAGCGGAGAGCAGAACAGACAGATCGATGAAGTACACTGCTGAGGGGAGCAGCGGGCGGGTCAGGAGAGGTCTGCCGCACCATATGGTCACCTCCGGTGCAGGCGGGAATCGAACTCATGCGGAAGTGGCTTTAGATTCTCAGTGCTGTGCTTTAACCCACCGCACCACCAGGGAGGGCCCTTGCTATTTATATTTAATGATAGTTTTAAAAACATGAGCCATCTGTTTTTCTTATGCATATAAATGTGTATATGTATGTGTGTATGTATGTATTGTCATAGATTGGTATCTATATTTGTTTTGAAAAAACAAATCAATCTTGCTTTGCTTAGTGCTTAGTCACATTTTTAAGAATTAATCTTAATTCCATACATGTCATTATGATGTATTGTTTCCAGAATATTGGAAAGAAGATGACCTGCCAAGAGTTCATTGCAAACCTCCAAGGGGTAAATGAAGGAGGTGATTTCTCCAAAGATCTACTAAAAGTAAGCATTGATATACTGTATTTTTAAATATTTTATATGTTTATATGTTCTGGCTTTTAATCGAAAATAGGCTAAGAATCATTTAAGTGCTTTGTTTTGGTGTTATTGGCGGTGTGTCTGTGAGGCCTTGTCCGTGGTGTGTCAGACTGCAAAATACTCTTAAATTAATAATTCCTTAAAGTCCACATGGTTGTAAGACTGAAGTCATACATTGACTTGGAATAATTGCTGATACCAGTACTAAGTGGGCAGTTTTTAATTATTTGTAAGTAGACTGTCAGAATGTGAGAAAAGACTAACGGTGTATTAAACAAGGAAACAAAAAGGCAGTTGAAGTATTTCAAGACTGTAATGGAAGCAGTCTGACTATATTCAGGCCACAGAAACAGAGCCACTCAGGTTGTCTCTGGAAACAGATTAAATCTGAGTAAGCCTAGAATACCTGAATAATTTTCTTTCTACTTTATTCTTGGTATCAGTCAGTGTGACTTTCCCTATCAGATTGTTTTCAAGGAGACAAAAAAATCAGCTTAGAACTCATAACATTCTACAGCAGTATACATGAGATGTGTGTTTGATCAAGTACAAAAGTTATTGATAATGGATGTGAGTCTCGTAGAGGTTCAATATAAGATGTGTATATTAACAATGTGAGTTTTACAGGTTTCCATTTGAATCTAGCCTTTTTAATAATTTCGTGTACATACAGATTTCTTTTGCAGTCAGTTCCTTGGAATGAATTTGCTAAAGGAAGGTGACATATTTGAATCATGTTATAATATGTAAATGTGCCAGTCAAGATAATTCCTATATTTTATGTGATTTTTTAAATATACAAAATGGAATTCTGCCAAATAAGAAAGACTTCCATAGAAAATGAAAAAGGTATAAAATATGGTATAATGAGATTCTAAATCTGACTTGAATTGCAGCTCATTAAAAAATTACATTATGAAAAAGGCAGGAAGAAAAGTAGCTTCAGTTTATTAAATAAGCATGCTATTTTTAAAATTATTTCTTTATAGAACAAGTGTTCCCTTTTCTGAAGCTACAATTCCAAATGGGGATGGGAAATGAAAGGTGTTGGACTGGACATGATAAATGTTTTGTTCATCCATTGAACTACACAGTAGACATATGCTAACAAGTCTTTTTTTAGTGTCGTGCTATTAGCATGGAAAATAATGGAGTCTCTCTAAGAGAATTTGTGAGGCTTTTATCAAGTTATGTCAAAAATGAAAATTGACAGGAAAATTTCTTATAGTGAAGCTTTTAGATTTTAGTGGTAGGTTTAGAATGATGTGCATGACTGTGTGTAAATTACTGGGCAGATTTAGAGCATGTTTGATGAAGCTGTCTGAAAGCAAATGTCGTTAACATGTAGTCCAATGGCTACCATTCACCTTGGGTAAACATTGCTTCTTTGATTTACACTGTCAAGAATTTGCTGGATGATTTGTTGTAGTTGTAAAATTGAGATCATGTTTACAAACCTCAGGGGGAGAATATGTATTATACTTTTCTTTGTTTACTGTGGGAAGATGACAGTGAAGTGACACTTAAATGACAGTGGCATTTAGCATGGAAATTGTCAAGTAAAATATTGATTCCCTTTCATAACAAGCCCCAGCGACTCACCCACCCAAGATTAATTTTTCATTTCATTATGAATCTAGATTTTACTGCAAATTTCAACAAGGAAGCTTTCCTCCAACCATCTTGTTTTATTTCACTTTCTCTGTGGCTATTTCTTTCCTCTTCCCTTCTCCAGCTTTCCCTCCTTTTCTTCCTCTCTAGTTCTTTTTTCTTTTCTTCTTTGTTTTTCTTTTGATCTTGTCTTCTTTCTCCATAGATAAATCTTGATTCCCTGCTAACATAAATTATTGAGGGGATATTCATTTGATTTTTGTTTTTTTTTTTGTTTTTGCTTTTGACAATATGATTATATATGCCAAACAGATACATAGATAAACACAAAACACTTGGTATTACTTTACAGATTATAAGTCTCCAGTTAAAAAATTATAGTCATATACAATATTCAGTGTAATTTATGAACTGAGACCCTTAGAGTTACATGACTTGAACTCAGGCTTTTATTGTTACATAGAGACCTGATTCCTTTTAGATTTCTTTGGATCAAAATAACATCTGATTTTATATCTATTGTTTAGATTTCTTTGGGCCAGAAGTAATGTTCCCACTGATCTCTGCTCTACAGTGTGATTGTTTGCTGGGAATATTTATTGAAGATCCACTGTGTGTAACCAGGTGTTTGGATTTAGAGAATGTACTAGAATCAGGTGGACCTCTTTCCTCAGAGGTCACAAACTACTGAAAAAGATGAAAGAGTCTTTTGGTTTTAAAATGGACATTTATTACATATTTAAATAAAAGAGGAGACTGGGGACAGGGCTTTCCACTCAGTCTCATCCAGGCAGATACTAGGAACTCGTAGGAATTTCTTGAATGTGCCTCTGTCTCATGCTCCAAAGCTAACACCTTCCTGTTCTGTATATCTTTTTCCCACCTGAGTTCCTTGTGGACCTCTTTTTTTTTTTTTCTTTAATGGGAAAGCTGCATTTGTGTCCTCATTTGCCCTCCTTTTTCTTTACATCTAAGGGGAGACATAGGGACTTTGGGAGAGAATACCAGTTATTTAAATATTTAGAAAGGAAGTAGCCATTTCAAGATGTATCTGTGTGAAAGAAGGGAAAAAACAATAGTGAATAAGAACAAAGGAGCCAGTGGTTGAAAAGCATAGAGGATGGAAGACCTGTTACTAACTGCACAATAATTTGACTTTGAGGAGAATTCACGTTGAAGTTTGGACCATGAAACCCTAATTGTTTTGTAGCCCACATTTCTTATTGCCACCTACCATTTGATACTCAAAGAATGTTTTTCTTGATGTTTTCATAACGTTTAATACTCAAAAAATGTCTTCCTTGATGTTTTCACTGGTAGATCTTGAATTTTTTTCTTCTTCAGTAGCAACTGAATTCTACTGATGCCAAAGGGAATTAGGAAAAAATTAATTAGCAGAAATAGTCTCTTCAACTTAAGAGTTTTTATACCACATGAATGACATAGAGGACAGAAACAACAAAACCCCCACCCTGTTTAGGTGACTGTAATGTAACTAAAACACAAAACTGAAGACAATTTGCAGTGTTTTAAGTCATCCCTCTGCCTAAATCTGTTTAAGGGCACAAATAGCTATAAGAATAGTGCTACTAGGCATTGTCACAGAAAATCCTTTAAAAGGTCAGTAAATCTTACTTGGAAAAGTCAGTAACATACCACCTTTTCAGATTGTTGCTTATGATTAATTTTGGCTCACAAACTGACTTTGACACAGAGAACAGGGAGAGGCCAAAGAAAGAGAGAGGCCACTCCAGATTGGTAGGTGATAGTTTCAATGAACAGGGAAACTTATAAGGCTTGTCTTAGGAGACTGCCAAGATGATTAGCTTTCTGCACCTGCCCTCCAAATCTTAAGTTTGTAAAATGCTAACCAAGTTAAATGTGACCTGGTTGAGGCAAAGTGTAAGTATTTATTTGGGGTTTTATTAGCACTGCAGTCCTGAAAATACAGATTAAAGTCCTTGAATTATGCTTTGGTGTTGAGAAAATGGAGGAGGTTTATAAGTGGCTAAAACCACAATGAATAGGCAGGGTTGTTCTCATTCAGGTTTGAGATGCAAATTAGATGAATACTTCTAACAGTTTTCATATAGATTAGTGAAAAGTAAATTAGGTGAAAGTTGGTTAAATATTAGGATTGGTGCAGACCTGGGAAAGGAGTGTTGGTGAAGTAGGGAATGGTTCAGGTTCCATTCTGTGGGCGGTCTCCAGTGGAGGTTTCAAGCTGTGGGTCTCCTGTTGTTAGATGCTGATTCAGGAAGTGGCAAGTCCCACTTAGTCACAGCTCTTTCCCAGAGATGGACATGCTCATGCCTGCCTGGGCCTGCTTGTCAGTGGCCTACTGACTCCAGTTTAGTTCTGATTTAGGAGATTCATTTTGTGTGTTTCTTATTTTTTGTCAGAGGCTAAACTGAGTTCTGTCATATACCACCCAATGGTCTCAACAAGGTGTAAATGTTACCATCAAAGGAAACTAACTGGGTAAAAGGTGTAAGAATCAATTTTTTTCTTACAATTGTATGTGAATTTATAGTGATCTCAGCAAAACTTTTGATGAAAAAAAAGGTCCACTAAAGTTTTTTTTAAAAAAGCAGATGTGGCACTTCCTTTCTATTCAGCCAGACATTAAGGCATCATATAAAAATTAATTTGGTGAAATTTTGCTACTGTTAGATTTTTCTTTCAAAACACTGAATATCATGTTCAGCTTAGCTATAACTGTAGCAACATCAAAAACAATGATGTGGGAAAAAATGGTGTATGTAGAAAAGGCAATGGGAATGACTCTCAAGAGTTAAAAGCTGCAAAATGCCTCTTTTTTATTATTATCTTTATTACTCTGGATGTTGTCGAGAATTGTTTGGAATGAAGGAGGTGTACATTGGAATAGCTATTGAATTATTTTGAGCTTCTCAGTATAGTTTCTGTTGCTAAGTTATTTTCCCAGATTGCCACTCCATCCCTTCTTCTATCACCTGCATTCTAAGCTGCATGGAGTGGAAGAGCAATTACAAGTAGAAAAACCCTAATTGTTTCTTCTAAGTCTGTCAGGCCGAATGAAATAGAAGGTTCTGTCACAGTGTGAAGGAAGTAGTGTCACATTTCAGAAACAAAAGACCAGTATTTTACATTGGCTAGATAACTTTTTTTCTGTTTTCTCATGTGTAACATGGATAATTACACCTTCTCTGAGAGAGATGGATGTGAGGATTATATGGTGTGTACTCAGTGGCTAGCATTGTTATCCAGAACATGTTCCTGTATTCATAAATATTCATTCCTTTGTGTTTGATGCTGCTTCAGTTTTGTGATTGAGTTGTTCATGTTCATCCCTGGGTTCCCAGCCTACCTCTGTGCTCTTGTGTCTAGTGATGGAACTTTCGGGTGCCAGCCTCACCTCTTTTTGTCTTAGTTTCTTTGTTTGCGAAACAAGACACTTGAACTGTGCCTGCCCCCAGTGTCCACTCCTGCCCTGTTACCACTCTCCACTCAACTAGAACTTCTTGCTCTGTTTGTTGTTGTGCTCAGACTTACTTGTACAATGTCTTCTGAGCAAACTGTTCCACGGAGGAACTGGAAAAACTTGATGGATGATTTTTTTTTTGTGTGTGGGGGAGGGTATTTTTTTATTATTATAATATTAGAACACACAACACCATGTATGATTCAGGAGTGGAGTTCCACACCTCTTCAAATGTGTGTTAGTCACCACCTTATACCCAGCACCATGGCACCTATAGTCCTCCACCACAGGCCATTGGTTACCCTCCCCTCTCCTCCCCATCCTGCCCCTCCCTCAGGAGTCTGTTTCCTCTGTAGGTGATCCTTAAGGATCCTTTCTATCCAAGTATTCATATTATTTCAACATTCATAATGTGTAAACTTAAAGCATCTCTCTTAAGTTTTGACTTCATATTTGTGCATTTAGACAAAGAAGCGTATACTTAATAGTGAAAGTTCAGATTTAAATCCAAGTAAATTACCTTTATTGTAGCAGTAGTCTCAAAGGATTACTCGTGAAGAATTATATGAGAGGAAGAAACAGACCATAGTCTGAAAAAGTCTGAACTTTTTATAAATGAAAAGCCTGAAGTGAATTCTCAAAATACTTGATGTGAGTTATATTCAGAGTATGTAGTTGAAAATAGGAACTTATGGGTGGTATTTAAGTGTAGCTAAAAAAAGAGCATCAACTGTTGCCTGGAGTAGGTGAGCTTTCTCTGAGAGAAGGTCATGGAAACCTGGTAGCAACAGTATCTATGGAGGAAATTGGCTGGGATGCTCATCCTGCTGTATAAGTAGGAGAGCCTTTTAAGAGAAAAGCTATGTTAGCAACCTTTTTAAGAGTAAAGCTTTAAAGTTTCTGGCTTAAAAATATGGAATACTGCTTTTTTCAGCAACATAAATCAAGCCGGGTTGTGATAAAAGGTTCCTGGTGTGTCTCTGCTTCTGTTTTCCCCTGGAGATCTGGAATCCTGCTATTGCTTGCAGTCACATGCTCGTCATGGACAGAATAATGATGCTGCCTTGGTATGCTTCAGACCGTGAATGAAGAACAGTGACAGTAATGAGGATAATACTTTGAAGTAGCTGAAGAGCTAGAAATCAGGGCCATGCTTTTTAAGCAAAAACCTTATCAATAAGAAATCTGTTGGGCCATTTTGACAGAATAGGTGCTACTTAAAGAATACACATCCTTCTTCTCCCACCTCCCTCCTCCTAACCCCCCTTCCAAAAAAAAAAAAAAAACCACTTTGAGTGATGAAAGTAGTAATTCTTCCTTAGAGGGTATTATAGTGGAATATTAGTGATTCCCAGATAAGTTCTATTTTAATTTAACCATGAAGAAGTACTGCAAATTTAGATGCATTCACAGAAGTTAGAGTATTAGTATATCTGAAGCATTTTAAAAACATCATAAAATTCCCCCAAGGATGCCATTCCTGTCACTCAAGCATGAGTATGTAATATTGGTGGGAATGAATAGATCACACTGTGAATGTAAACCACTCTCTTTTTTGCTTGCATGATAGCAGGTGGGGATGGGGATTTCCTCAGGTGTGATGCTTTCCTTTCCCAGGCCTCTAGTCTAATGGTAAATCAACTATCATAACAGATACTCTGTTCTGTTAATTAAAGATGGAGAAAAACAAGTTTTAATTTAAAGATGTTTGTTGCTGTACAGTAAAAACAGCCCATAAAGGAAAATAATTTGCTTTGTGTTTATATTAATGTTTTACTTATGTCAAGATCAGTTGTCTGAAAAAGACTCAGTGTTGAAAATATACAAAAGCCAAACATTACTGTAACCTGATAATGAGTATTAAAGAAATGTGTAATGAACCTCATTAATGTTCTCAGACCCTTATTTAATGGCCTTATTTAATAATAACAATTTTTGTGCTGCTCTTCTTTCCTGAAGAAGAAAATGGCTATAGAGACGCCATGAAAACCAAGCCACTATACATGCAGCTATTTAAAACTGTGGCCCGTCCCAGGCACCTGCCACTGAGCATCTCTGAGCCAGCTGTTCATTGACAAAGGAGTTGTTATCTCCAGTTTATTTTCTAAAACAAATATGTAGGCTTAACTAAAATTTTTAAGCTGAAACTATTTTGAAGAAACAGTAATTTTTGTAATTAGCTGTGAATTACATAAGCATGAAGTTAGAGAGTGCTGTTAGTCAGATAGAGGGTCTAGCACAAATGTGATTTGATAATGAGATTTTTAAAAAGTGACCTTTCAAAAGCACTATCCCTCCAAAATGACCAGCAAGAGTGGTTGTGAGAAGAGCAGGTAAATGGCTTCTGTGTGGCAGTGGCTTCTCAGAGAATAGCTGTACTATATAACACAGAAGAGTGGTGGAGGTATTTAATTGGTCATCAAAAATATTACATTATCTTATTTTGATTAAGGAGAAAGGGAGTGTGAAATAGTTTTGGAAAGATTGCCAACAGAAATATTTTATGAAGATTTTGGCATTTAGCTTCAGTCAGAAAATCCACTAATAAAGAATAATTAATTTCTCTACTCAAAAAAACATTCTTGAACTCCATTCCCTGTCAATGTTGGTTTTTTGTTTGTTTGTTTGTTTTTGTTTTTTAAAATTTTTATCTTTATTTTAGTTAACATCTACTCATTCCTCAACCTTTTCATAGAGAGCTGTGTGGTTTTTTGTACTGTGATACTGTTTCTCTGAAGCACTGGGAACCACATTACCTCAAACCTCACCGGTATTTTCTTGATGATGCAGGTACAAAACTTGTCTCTGATACTCTACCTCTTGGTCAGTGGAAACACATGTTCCTGTGGTTCTTCCCCAACTTCTCACCAGACTGTATATTGAGAAGAATGGTGATACCTTTATACTCTTTGCAAGATAAATTAACTACTGTGTATATTTTGGCACACACCATTTTAAGGAAACCGCTAAGAATTTGTAGTTAGGGAGCTACTCAAAATTAAGGCAATAGTTAGTTCTGGAGCAAATCATTTTACCATGAGGTTGTTTAATTCTAGATACAATCAGAAGCATTTATTCCTTAAGAAAACAACATAGATAGGTTGTTACTCTTCTTTTTCTCCTTTTGTTTTCCACTTCCAGAAAGATAAATCTGTATATTAAAAATACTACTTTAAAAGGTTGTGTTTCAGGTTGCTGGTCATATGTTATAGCCGAGGTAAAAAGAAAAAAAAAAAAACCTTTGAAAAGAGTTATGGATTTCAAGAGGATCTGAATTTTGAAGAGGTAGCATTGCTTGTCACTTGTGTGTGACCTCCTCCCTGTCCTAATTCTTAAGGATAGGGACTATTTCTTGTTGGTTACACAATTTCTTACAACTGTTGTAATTCCCATTAAATACTTGGGAAAGAAATGATTACAGCTTTATCTAAAAGCTACTACACTGATTTCTCACCTTGGGTAGGCTTTGTGAGCCCTTTGTAAATAACTCAGTATTGTATGTGAAATTATGAATGTGTGTGAGTGCATGCATAATTCCAGAGTTTCTTTCTGAGAGAGAGGGAAGGAATCTTCAGATTTTCAGAGGGGTCTTTGTTCCCTCAAATATTGAGAGCTGCAGCCGTAAGAACCTCGTAGAATATAGACTTGTCCTGTATTGATTTAATGAAGTTAAACAAATTTAGGAGGCTGGAGTTTTCTATAAAGCCCATTGCTAATTCATTGAGGTCTACTTTGTGCCAAGCTCTGTGCTCAGTTCAGTAGCGTAGCCCATAATACAGACACAGGTCATGCCTTCATGGAGATGAGAATTTAGACATACACATGATTACATAGATTATGAAATGCTTTTTCAGAATTATAGCCTAATTATGCTTAGGTATAGAAGGCATATTTAATAGTATTTTCCATATGTAGCAAGATTCAGAAGCTGGGACAAAATGAAATTTCATAGGACTCATGAGTTTCTGCCTCACCACAGACTGTGTTAAATAAATTGGGGAAAATGAAGAGAAGGAAGAGATGAGCTCTGCCCTGAAGGAATTTTTAGTTCACTAGAATGGTTCTCATAAAGGGGACTTAAAATGATTTGAGATGAGGTAGAAAAAGTAGGTGGCTGATAGTCTTAGAAACTATTCAAATAGTATAAATACTTTGGGAAAAGGTCTTAAACTCTCTTACAAAATTAAACATGCACTTCCCCATGTGATCCAACAATTCAAGAAAAATGAAAGCATATTTCACAAGACTATTCATAATTTTATGATTTCCGCAATTGGAAGTAACCCAAGTGTCCATCAACAAGTAATATGCACAGTGGGATACTCAGTGAGAAGGAATGGTCAATGGCCGTGCAATATCATGAGGGAAAACTTTACACAAATGTGATTTTTTTTTTATATGAAATTAATGGGATGGAGAAAGCTAACCAATGGTGGGGAAAATAATTATAACTGTGGTTTCCTATTGTGATATGAAATGGGAATTACTTGGGAATGGACATACAGACACTTTCTGGGGTGAGGTTAATATTAAAAATTATTGAGGAAAAGTTTGATGTCTTTTCCCTGCCATTCTCCTCTTACCAACTTCATATCTCTGGGGATGGGCCCGTATTCATTTTTGAAAGCTCCTCAAGTGATTTTGAAGTCTACTGAGATTTGAACTATTTCATTGGATGAGGTACATAAAAGAAAGTATATGCTTTTCTGTTGCTATTGTAGCAAACAATGCCAAATTTAAGTTTAAAACAAAACAGATTGATTATCTGTTTTGTAGGCTAGAGGTTTGGGTTTTGTGACACCTGCTTCAGGTGTCACAAAATCAAACTCAAGGTGTAGGCACGTTTGTTTCTTTCTGGAGGCTCAATCCATTTCCAGGCCATTTTACGATTTTTGAAAGCATCCTTCCTCCATCTTTAAACCCAGCAGTGATGGGTTTATCTCCTCCTGACTTTCTCTCTGATTTTCCTTTTGCCCTTTCTCCTCTTTCAGTGCATCTCTTGAGTGACTGTTTGACCTTCCTCTTGTGCCTTGAAGGGCTCATATAATTGCCTTGGGCCTACTTGGATAACCCACAATAATCTTCATGTATACAGATCAGTAACCTTAATCTATCTGCAGATTTACTTCCCAGCCAGCTCCTAGATGACTATTTGGTTAAATAATCAAGAAATGAGAACCTTGGGGAGCTAGAATCTTTAGAATTCTACCTATAATAATTACTTATAAAATATCATTGGCCTTTTAGAGTAATGAGAAATGAGCTCCAACTGAGGAGCATCCAGGAAACCTTCTTTGAGGGGGTAGCATTTAGTTCCCATTTATAAAGCAATTCTGATGGGTGCTATGGAGCTAGAAGAGGAGAAAGCATTCTGGGGGCAGTTGGGTAGTGTAATTGAGCCCACGAATGTGCTCCTTGTGTATTGTTATTTCACTGAGATCACATCAGATCACTGTAGGTAACACCAGTTTGGGGTTTTTTTTTGTTTGTTTGTTTTTATCTTTTTTAGGTCAAAGTACAAAAATAGGGAAAATGTCAAGATGTTACAGTTAGTATGTAGAAATGTAATTTTTCAAAGGACTAGAGCTATTTTGTAATGTGATTTTTTTTAAAGATTTATTTATTTATTTGTACAGAACTGGGGTACAGGCCAGAGATGTAGAGGGTGAGAGGATTCACCAGGGACAGAGTGGGGAACAGAACAGGCAGATCGACGAAGTACACTGCTGAGGGGAGCAGCAGGCGGGTCAGGAGAGGTCTGCCTTCGCCATGTGGATCTCCTCCAGGGCAGGCGGGGATCGAACTCATGCGGAAGTGGCTTAAGCATCTTAGTGCAGTGCTTTTACCCGCTGCGCCACCAGGGAGGGCCCCCTTACCTAATTTTTAATAAGCTTTTAAAAATGATTGTGTCTGCCTTTTTATTTTGAAAGGCATGGATCTTTGTAAAAGTTCTGTAATACTTCCTGCCCATCATTCGCAGCAACATGGATGGAGCTGGAAGGGATTATGCTTAATGAAATAAGTCAGAAAGAAAAAGAAAAATATTGGATGGCTTCCCCTATAGAAGGAGTGTAGGGGAAACAAGGAAAAAAAATAATTAAAGGGATCAGGAAAAAAATAATTATAACAAATAAAAAATAAACAAGCAATATCAGAATATCAGAGATATTCTGCAGATATTCAGAGATATTCTGCAGGGGAGGAGAAGGGAGAGAGATCAAAAACAAGGGAGGAAAGAGCACAAGGGACTGTGGTGATGGTGCAGGGGTGAATTGGTGGTGGGAATTCTATGGGGTCTACATCTGAGAGAACACATATATTGTACAAAAAGGAAGAATGATGAAAAGATATATATGTGTTTGTATATATATGCAAATATATATTAAATATAAAATACTATGTATATTATATATATAAAATATAAAAACAACAGCAAAAACAATCCTTAAAAAGTATGTAGTTGCCTGTGGTCATTTTTAGTCTACTTTCTAAAAAATGTATGCACAATGGCTAAAATAAAACCAGCAGAGCTAACTAGTATTTTTTCCTTTTTCTTCTTTCTTTTTGTTGTTGTTGACCAAAGCTGGACATGAGAAATAGAAAAATGGAATTCAAATGGGAATTTATGGTGGGGAAAAGGCAAGGGGTCTTTTAATACGGGATCAGCGTGAAGATCAGCAGATTTACTTTATGTTGGTGGCTCACATTTCCTTTTTAAACTTCTAGCTCATGCTAAGCACTCCAGTCTTTCCAAATCTTTCTATATCTTGTTTTCTTTCTTCTCTTTCTACCTTGCATTCAAACCTGAAGATGGTTAGGAACCTGTTTTATAAAAGAAACTTTTTTTTTTTCCTCCCCCTGTCATGCAGCTGCTGACCAAGGAAGCTCTGCTTTCTTCACCACATCACAGCCTTCCAGGCTCCATCCTGAGTGGTGACTGCTGGTATTTGTCTTGAAGGTTTAAGCTTTCCTAAAAAAACACCAGAAAGTGTTTCTGACTTATCTATTCCAATTGTTTTCCCACTTCATTATGTTTTCATTCATTTTTTTTCTCTTTCTATTTTTACAGTAGTTTTTTAAAAAGTTCTTGTAATTTATTTGTTTTTAATATCTAATTTAAAGTTTATTTCATGGATCTAGTACTATTAGTGTCTGGTAATGGGTGTCAGCTCTCCTGTAAACACTATGTCTATCTATCTATCTTTATCTATCTATCTATCTATCTATCTATCTATCTATCTATCTATCTATCTATCTATCTATCTATCTATCTATCTATCTATCTA
>NW_004567115.1:27983975-28076725 GCF_000260355.1 Condylura cristata
ACATATGTATATATATATACATATATATATTTTTGAAAGGCCAAACTGATTTATGGTGAGTTTTTACATTATTATCATATTGTTTTTATTATGAGCAATAAAGAATTATTTGGTGCTATTTGCACTTGTGAAACTCTTTTCAAGGTTCAAAACTTGATGTTTCTAAATTTCATATTATTTCCTGTAAACAAAGGAAATTATTAGCGAGCAATTCTGAAACTATTGTTTTTTGCATATGCTAAGGTTAAGCAAATATATGGAGATGATAAGAATCAGGTTTCTCTCCATGGAAAAATGAGATTACAAATTAGGAAAAGGGGGTGGCTAAAATGAACACTGTGATATTAGACCAGGGTTGGAGTTATCCAGAGCTATGGATGTGCACTTTTGACTGGATAGGTGAATACAAAGATGAAGCTATATATGTAGTCAAGCATTAGTGTACATTCAGGTGTTTCTGAGCTTTGTCTGGTGTGAGGTCCTAGAAGGAATAACACCAGTAGCAATGACCAACCTATCAGCCAGATGTTGGTTTTGAAATTCCATTTACAATTCTTTTCATTGGCAAATGCTATTTAGAAACTCCTCCAAGCCGGTTGGTTCTATGCCAGGGGCAGCAAAAATGCAGGATGGGCCAAGAACATCTTGTGGTGCCAGAAACATACGGAAGTGTTCAAAATTGAAGAGCCTTTGCCAAAAGGACAACCTGGACCATGTGCAGTGGCTCCTAATTCCCAGACTGGAGCAATTTGAGAAGAAAAGGGGTAGTTTGTATCCCATAGAACAAAAAAACTATCATCAATATATAAATGGTAAAGGACAGCTTTTTCTTTTAGAAGAAAACTATTTTAATTAACAAATAGAAAAGAAGGAAGTAGCAAATCACTTTTATGCCACAATAACGGAGCCGTATAAAATCTGTAGATGGGTGCTAAAGTTAGGGGTGGAGGTTGAGGACAGCAAGGATGTTTGCACGTGTCAAAGTACTTTTCTCAGCAAAATAATTACAAATAGAAGTATAGTAAGTCTACATTTGATATCCAACAGATACCAAGTTATCTACGTGATTAAGATTAATATTACCAGAGATAAGAACTATGGATCATGAAATCTGTGCCTTGATACACTATAATATCACCTCTGTGGTACCCTTCCCTGATATCTAACTTCAGCGTGAACATGCAGAAACATCAGACAGATTCGAAGTTTAGGCCACAGTATAACCAACCAGTCTGCTTCCTAGATTGACAGAGACCAAGAATACAGTCACTTAATGCAGCATAGGACCTAGGATAGAATGGGACAGGAATAGAAAAACTGGTGAACTTCAAACCATGTGTACAGATTAGTTAATAGTAGTTAATAAACTAATGTAATTTCCTGGTTTTGATAGTCATACTGTGGTTATTTAAGATACTGACATTGGGGGAAGGCGGAGTGAAGGGTATATAGGAACTCTTATTATTTTTTTAACTTACTGTAATTCTAAAGTTAAAGAAAACAAGATACTGTATACTTAAATGTAGAAAAGACATTATTTGCATCATTATTTATAACTGCAAAAGATTAAAAATAAATGTCCATAAATCAGGAATTAAGTAAATTATTTTATATTTCTATAATATATGTTTGGTGAACAGAAAGGGTTGAACTATCTGGGTTCTCTTCCTATCTCTCTTAGTTAAGACCAATTCTGTTACCTTGAGTAAATTCTTCTTTACTCTTTCATCTTTATCTGTAAATTGGGAATAATTATAGTATCTGCTTATGGACTGGCTATGAAAATTAAATGTGGAAATCCATAGAAAGCACTCAGGATAATACTTAGCACATAGTATTATACTTTTATTATTTCCTAGGAGTAAATTGGGAGGAAAAATCCAACCTAATATTACGTATGCTAATTAAATTCTGTTAATATATTCACATGCATGAATCTTAAAGAATGGTTATTTGTGAGTTAATCGTGATTGTGTTGGAACTTCATCAAGATAGGGAACTTCACATACTATAAAATATTTTAACTTTATATTCCATAATGTATGCAGTTAGAGAAATACCAGGTTTTTAAAAGAAATTTGCTATTAACACTTATTACATAGAAATTAAAATCTGAAAACCCTATAGGAATTTAAACCCTATGAGAATTGGTAGTTATTCTAGAGTAGTCTCCAAAGCCATATGATTTGACATCTGTCATAGTGAAAAGTACAGGAGCCTTAACTCTTCTCTCAGCTGTTTAAAACTAGTTAGTGTCTATGATCCCCTGGAAATGAAGAACTTAGTGGCTGCAGTCTATAATTCTAGCCTGTGAAAGGTTATTGTGAGGGTGGGTGTGACCTCTTTGTCTGTGTGGGAAATAAACCAAAGTCCTAAATTGTAGAGTTTAGCCAGAATAAGTAATTCTGGCAATTCTCATTGGAATGATTAAAGCCTGGCGTAAAGCACCAAAATGACATAATCTCCAGGCCTTTAGTTAAAAATAGGGTAGACTTCAATTATTTTTTAACCCCTAGGTAATGGTGGGAGCCAAAAATTCATACTTGAGTTGTTAACAAAAGCCATCTGCATTTGTATACAGCATAGGCTGACTTATATGCAGACCATATATGTAAAGAACTGAATACTTACAAGGAATATTCTTATATTCATGTTTTGGATATGGCATCAGTTTATGTATATATATGTGTGTGTGTATACACACACACACACACACACACACACATATTTATATAATTATCAAAGGTTTCTTCCTTTCCCTGGCTTAGAGCTGAGCTTCTATGACCTTGATGGTCTGAGGTTCTGTGCAGTGCCAGAAGCTCTAAGCCTGAGCCAGTTCATCATGGCTTATGCAGGTTTATGCATTGGGTTGGAGGACCTACTTATCTTTTGTTTGGGCCTGTACTAGGTTTCTAAGAACCATAGAGTGGAACTAGGGGAAATGTCAAAAAGAAGTGTATTGCACTGAAATAAGAAAATTGTTGCAAAAAACTAGGATAAAAAGTAAAATGTTCCTTCACTCTCTTGCATTTTAGTTCCTTTCCACATGTTCCCATAGTCTTCAAATTTGAACCACCGAAAGCTTTCTGAAGGAAAAAAGTGAAAATGTTAAAGGTATATTTTCCTCATTTGATGCTTTATAATTTAAAAATGAAGTGACATTGCGTCATAACATTATATAAGATTCAGGTGTGTGTTATTATAAACCAACAGCAGTATGCACTACATTAAGTTCATCATTTAAAGTTCAGTTCTGTCTTTCATCATACGGTGATCCCTTTTACTCATTTATCCATGTTCCTGCCCCCTTCTGGTAATCGCTACTTTATCTTATGATCTAAAAAGTTAACTGTGATTTTATTTAATTCATTCATTCGTTTCATGTCTCTAAATACCACATATGACTAAAATTGTAAGGTGTTTGTCTTTCTTAGTCTGACTGAAATCACTAAATATAATAATACCCTCTACATCCGTTCATGTTGTTGAAAATGATATTTGTAACAAATTTACACATTTCCCAGTTTACTTAAAACTCTTGTTTAAAAAGACAGTGCCGGTTGACCTGCTATTTTGAAATCATTTAGGTTTCATTTAAGTTCCACTTTGGCTTCAGAACCTTTCCTGCATTTTTCTTATGTTTTCAGCAGTCATTTTCATCGATGGTAACTAGATAGCAGATCACGTTCTTTTATGATAAAATTAGATGTAATGCACTAAAGCCCAGATTATCATGTTGCAATCTCTAGAGAACTTAAAAATGAGAGAGCATGTCCCAAAATGCAGGGTGGCACTGATCCTGGCATATATTGTAGCACAAGACTGGGTTTTCAGAGCTTACATGTAAAGGTACATCGCTAGTGCCAACATATGAGTGAGTGTAGGATCCACACATGAAGAGCATAGCTGCATTATTTGTGGAGTTTGCCACTTTCCCCCAAATACTTTGTTTTTTTTTAATTCTAGGATTTTAATATTGTGTAAAATTTGCTAACTCTCGTAGCCACTCCTTATATGTCTACTCCTTACATGAGCCATTGCTCTGAAATTGGGATTGTGATGGTAAAGTGATGGTAATAAGGTCTGGGGAGAGAACAGTGGATTCTTGAAGTCATGACATCTTGGATAAAATTCTCACCTTGCCACTTTCTTGCTTTATGACATTGGACAAATTAATGAAGCTTTCTGAGGCTTCCTTTCCAACTATAAAGTAGAGGAAACAATTCCTTTGGCAAGTTCTTATAAGAATTATATATAACAATAAAATGTCAAAAGTTTAGCACATCTTCTGTTCATAACTGATACCTTTAAGTCTTCCCGTAACCCCTCTTGTTCTGATCTATTACTTGCTCAGTGTTTTGTCTTCTAAGATTTAAAAAACAGACAACAGATAATATTAATCCCCTTTATATTTGGGTCTGAAAGTCTTTATAAGCTTTCATTACTTCATTCATCTTGACTGTGCCAAGATGTCTTATGAAACCTAAGCCCCTGCCCTAGGGAGGCACCCAAGGAAGGAGTTCACATTCTGGTGCCACCAGGAGACATGGGAGAGCCCTGTAGCAGAAGCTGAACCCTAAAGGAGCTTAAAGGTGTACAAGGGTTAAGATTCAATCCATATGGTGACTGAAATCACCAAAATCAGGAATAGGAGATTAAGTGGCTGGGGTAGAGAGAATCATTTGTTTATTTGGATCTGAGCGTGAGAGAGGATTTCTGGATGACTTCTGGGATTTAGGTTCTTGGTGGTGCTGTTTCAGAAGATTAAGAATACGGGAGCATATTTATCAGAGCTGGAGATTATTTTAAATAAAGTTATCTAATCTGATAACCCAGAAATTTTAAATGAAGCAACTGAGGAACCCTTAGGATAATGTTGAAGATTTACACAAGATTACTCAAATATCCCAGCTTTAACAGGGATGGAGTAATTGGATTGCTAAGAGGCGCTCAAAAAACAGGACTGAAGGTACGATGTGTTCTACTTGAGAATTTTACGCATGAAACATCAAGGCATTTCTGTCTTTGTAGCAAGAGAAGGTCACTGCAAACTGTCAGAATTGAGGAGGAGTAGTGAAGTGGAAAAAAAAAGGGGGAGAGCTGAGGTCAGATTCTGAGGAGTGAGTGTGTAGGTTGCCAAATCCTTGTACTAATAAGAGCTGTGTGTGGGTGATCCAGGCTGAGTTAACACAGCAGGAACTGTCAGCTCATAGCCAGTGTCAGTGTCCAGTTCTCCATGGGCCAGGAGATCAGAGCTGGCAACAGAAGACAGGGAAGCAAAGCTTTGCTATGTGGTTATGGAGCTGGTCCAGAGAATTCCATGGGTTGTATGCCTAAAACCTCCTACAGGCTGGTATGCCTATGCTGCTCTTCAGCATTTGGCTAATAGCTAACACCTTGCAGTTTTGTTCCTTTGAGCTTTTTCATGAAGAAGAAAGTAACCAAGTGTTCTATTAGCCCAGATTTGACGTTACATTATTTGCGTTCTTTTGAAATTCATTTGGAAAGAACTTATGTTCTAAAAATAGCTAACAGTATTCATTTCATCTAGTCTCATTCTTTAGACATACTTGCTTAATATTTTTGCTGCTAAAGAATAGGATAATTAGAATCCTGTGACCTTTTTTATTAATAGTGAGAATACTGTACTTGTGAAGTGAACCTCTTATCAGACACATGAAAAAATCGAAGTTAAAAAATAAAATTTAAAGTATATAACCCTTTACTTCACTTCCAATTCTAGACTAAGGATGTTTTAGGACATTTTATGGTTCACCATAAGAGTTCAGATATATGCACTATATTACATCTCATGTTTTCCAGGTTTGATGGGCTGTTTCTTTAAATACTTGTGGTATTTCTATAACTAATAATTAAAAAAAGGAACACCCATTTTTCCTTTATATATCCTAGTTGTCTTTCCTCCATACACACACACACAAAGATTTGTTTATTGTCTGAAGTCTATTTCTGCTGGGAGAATCATTTCTCCTTGTTACCAATTATAACAGAATAGTTTTCAGACTTTGAGCATTTCAATGGTTTAGTATTATCTTCTTCCTTTTAAAAATACTTATCACAGAATTTTCATCCATTTGAATTTTTCTCAGTTTCTATATGTGCCTTCCAAAATGATTACTGAATCTTGAACTTGTTAACTATATCACTGAGGTAATAAGATCAGCCTTTTAGTCCAGCCTTTTAGTTGTTCTTAGCAATCTGTAACACCTAGTGTCCATGGCTCTTCTTACAGAAATAAAATAATTCTAGAGTATTTTTTGTCTTTCAAGTAAATTAAAAGACATAATTTTAGGGAAAAAGTATGAGGATTTCTTATAGAACACTTTCTGGGGGTAGGGAGAGGTGGTTAGAGATCTCTTGTTTTTGAGTACAGTTTAATTTTATCTGCTTTTTAGCATCCCAAAAGGGCATATCTAGAAAGTGACCAATTCATTAAAGATAAAATCAGCCATTCAACTTGCATGGTATTTATATCTGACTGGTGACCAATGAGTCTTCAGTTTTGTGCTGAAGTAAGGTGCTACCTTGGCATTCGAAACTACTCCAAGTTATAGTTAACCTGTGATGGAATTCACATTTCCATTAATGATTAGTTCTTAAAATTGAATGTGCAATATACACATAGATACTTATTTATATGAGTTACTATGTGAATTCAAATCTAGTGGATTGTGACTCCTGTTCCCCAAAAAAACTATGTCTAGTAAAACATGAAAGACTAGCTCTGTTATTCTTGACAATGTAGTTGTTGTCCAGTCACAGATCATTAGAGTTGGAAGCTCACTCTTAAAATGATCCTGATGAACCCTCTCATTTGATAAATGAAAAAACGGGCTTCAGGAAGAGAAAGTAATTTGTTCAAAGTGCAAGTTAATGTGCAAATACAGAATAGAAATGAATAAAGCTCATTTTCCTTCCTCTATCATGTTTTTCCCACCTCTCATTTGAAATGCCATATGAAACTGGTTGCCAGAAATTTGCAGGCATAGTGTGTGATGCAGATTTGAAGGGATGGAATTAACACTCAAGTCTGGTTTCCCTGCTCTTCACTAATGACCCTGTGTCGGGGATTCAGATTTCCTGATTCCCACTCTTGTTCTCATCTCCCAATCTCATAACTTCAATTTAAGCAAAAGCAGCTTTTAACCTTCCTCTCCTATAAGGAAAAGAATTTACAAACAATTTATTCTTCTTGGTCACAAATTATAGATTATGTAGAAGGAGCCAGTACCAATTGCACGCGAGACAAAGTTCTATGTGATGAAAACTTGCTCCAACAATAGGAAATCAAATTCAAATAGGAAATCAAAAATAAATGGCATGGTACAGGATAAGTTTTGTGTGGCTTTTTTTTTTTTTAAACCAAAGTTCAATGATAACATAATACACTAAGGAGTAATCTATATACCCTGGAAGAAAGTTTAAAGTATATACTTTCTCCCCTTCCCAAACCTCTTTCTACAATACAGATTAATAGGCTTATGTGTGTCAGAAAGCAATTGAAAGTATATTCCAAATAGCACAGCACAGTGCTGGGTTTAAGTGATAATGCCATCACTTTCTAAATTAGGGGATCCTAACTTCCCCCTGTGTGAACTCACAGTGTCTTCAGCTCTGGGGGTATGTTAGAATCACCTGGAAGAATTGTAAAGCTAAACCAACGCAAAAAAAATTGTGTCAGCCCTTTCCCCCAGAAAGCTCTGATTTTAATTGATTTGGATGGGATTGGTATCACTTTTAAAGCTCCTCAGATGATCCTATCGGATAACTAAGCTGTCAGACCAGTTCCTTTGAAGTTCCTTTCTGTTTCTAATTCTCTGCAATTCTGAGATTTTTAATGTCTAGTCCAGTCCCTCAGCATAATCATCCTTCAGTACTCAAAAAGCAGCATGTTTTTTTTTTTTTTAGATTTATTTATTTGTGCATACAGAATTGGGGTACAGGCCTGAGGCTCAGGGGCGGTGAGAGGCTTCACCAGAGACAGAGTGGGGAACAGAACAGGAAGATAGATGAAGTACACTGCTGAGGGGAGCAGCGGGCGGGCCAGGAGAAGTCTGCCACACCATGTGGTCACCTCCGGGGCAGGCAGGAATCGAACTCATGCAGAAGCGGCTTTAGATTCTCAGTGCTGTGCTTTTACCCGCTGTGCCACCAGGGAGGGCCAGCATGTTTTTTTATGTAACATTCATGTCTACAGGAATGTTTATTACCATCAGGAATCTTAGATTTGTAAAATAAAATTTTCCTAGTAATCAGCAAGATTTGCCTATGGAGAAACAGATAATATATCAAAACTCTTAACTATTTGATGACCTTTCTAATACTTGAAGATCACTTTTATGAGTCATCAGCTCTCTCCTAGGTCAGAATGCTCCCATGTTTTTCCTTTTTCATTCTTGTTACATTATTTCCATATCAGCATCCTGCTTTTCTCCCCTAGGAATAATCTGGGTTCTATCAACTCTAAGAAATGCATCCTAGGGGTTACCACAGTCCCTTGATGACCAAAGAAGGAAAATGAGGGCGTTTTAGTGATTGTCCTCTCAAATGCTTATTGAGCAGCGTGTTAATAAAAGTCCCTACCTTAGTAAACAGTTAATTATGTTTTGATGCTGAGTGATCTATAGATACATTCATGATAAATATAGTAGATGATGCAGCCCTTGCATTTTAGAATTCTAACTGTATACCAGTATGGTTCTAATATTTAAGTATATTAGAACATTTGATTGTTGTAGAAGTTTTATGAAATAGGTACTTTACTATGTTCATTTTATAGAAAATAAATAAAAAATAAAGTAAAAAAAAACAAGACAGGTAAGTACAGGGCACATATTTTGCCTCTGACTTGCCAGGAAGTGGCAAAGCTCTATTGTGAATTAGGCATCCCCATGTTGGGCGGCAAATCTGTTACCGGACACCAAATCTGTTATAGGACAGGGAGAGAGGTGCACCCCTGAAACCCCAAACCTGCTTGCTCTAAGTGGGTTCTGCCATCCGCCACAACAAAACATATAAAACTTTAATGAAAAGGGACTTTAATACAGTAAATATACAATACAGAACACAAAGAATATAACTTCTAAATCAAACACCTGAAGTTACCCATCCCTTCGTGGGCAAAAGACAACCCAAAAGGGGTTGGCCCAAAGCAAGGCCTGAAAGCCCGCCACAAGGCTAAAGCACCTTCTGGCTGGGACCCATGGAAAAGGCCAGACAAATCTGGGAGGAAAAGAGCAACATCAAAATCAATATAAACACTGCCATAGTCACCTCCCTGCAAGTCTCTCACCTGCATCTGCCTCAACCAGTCCAGGGTCAGGAAACAAGCACGGTTTCTTCATCACATGCTTGCTGCTCCATGTAGCTTCCTCAGTCTCCTTCTGGTCTCCATCCAGCTTTCTTCTCTTCTTTCTCTGCTCCACCTCACCCTCCTTCTGGGTGGGGCAGGGAACCTGGAACTTCCCCTTTTCCTAGGGACCATCCTGTTACATTAGTATAAGACATATAATCCTTTACCTACCCTCATCTGTAAAATAAGAATGTTCATTTTTAAGTACCTTGCCACCTCCAAGTTCATAGGAATGTTTGTATATTCATAAGTTTGTACTAGTGAATTTAACATGATATATTCAAATAAAAAGGCTCAAACCCCTTAAAGCTATTTCTAATGCATAACAAGGTAAGAGGTTTCCGTTTATTTTAATCACAAATACAATGACCTATTTTACACAAGAAGCTACACTTTTTATTTTATAATCATGCACATATACATACACATAAAATTAGAGAATTTAGATTCTACTCTTTCATCCTTCTTCTGAAAGTCTGGGAAGAATCTAATATGAACCTTAGTATATTTCACTCTAGAGTTTCAAGCCTTGTGTCTCATGAAGTTAGTTACCCTTAGTTCACAAGGTGGAAGTTGAGGATGAAAGAAGTTACATACAGTCATGCTTCACTTAAACAGGGAAAGTAGCTTATGGATACATTCACATTTGGTATAGTACATGCTGTTTTAAGAAACATCAAGTTACTTCTGAAGCTTTTTATCATAAAAAAATTTATATGCTATTTATGTTGTTTTTATTTATTCTCTCAAATAGATTTTTTTTTTAAAGATTTATTTATTTGTGCATACAGAACTGGGGTACAGGCCAGAGGCTCAGGGGCAGCGAGAGGCTTCACCAGAGACAGAGTGGGGAGCAGAACAGGCAGATCGACGAAGTACACTGCTGAGGGGAGCAGCGGGCAGGTCAGAAGAGGTCTGCCACACTTTGTGGTCACCTCCGGGGCAGGCGGGAATAGAACTCATGCGGAAGCGGCTTTAGATTCTCAGTGCTGTGCTTTAACCCGCTGCGCCACCAGGGAGGGCCTCAAATAGATTTTTAATGAACTCTACTAGACGGTCTTTGTCCAATTTGCCAAATAAATCCTAAACATTATTTGTTATTCAGTGTTTCTTCAGTTAACTCATTGAAAAATCATTTAAAAAAAAAAAAACCTTGCTGATAATGCAGTAATCCTTTATATTCTCAGTTTCCAGTCTGAGAAGTCTGTATTGATTCTCACTCTATATGAATATTATTTTTTAGTCCTTGTCCAGTTCATTCTGCAAGCTCAGTCTTGCTCTGTAAAGCTTATATACTTGAGTTTGTCAGTAAACACCATGCTACTGGGAAATAGAAACATTTCAGAGAAATTGACCTTGTAGAATCTACTCTCCACCTTATTACTTTAGCTTCACATATGTATGATTGATAACAATAACATGTATAAAGGAGGCAAATAAAACATTTCCACTCATTGTGAGTCTTAGTCTACACTGTATCTTCTTGTGTTCATTTGCATCCGTTCCCCATCTCAACAAATTTGAGACCAGTATTATGAGGCCATCCATTGTGATTATGTAAACTAAGACTTGGGTGGGCCTGTATTTAGGTGTCATTATTACTGACCCTTTCATAGCAAATCTTTCTTTTAACTGCATAATTTTGAATTTTTATCTGAGATGAGTACTGTTACTTTTGTAGTATAGAAAGGCTTTGTAATGATGCTACTCTTCTTTGGAAGTTTTTAATTTCAGCTTTAGTAATGACTTTACACCTTACAAAACCTCAGAATGAGAAATTATAATCTCTTTGTTGAATTTCATATATACAATTTTGTATTTGCAGACTTAGATTGGGTGTTGGGGAACCCAAGATACTGTAACCCAATAGTTTAATTTTATAGATGATATTTCCTTACACATGCATTTGTTTCTTCTATGTCTCCCTGTGAGATGGGAAGTCCTATAAGGGCAGTAACTTGATTTAACTTGTTTATCATTGGTCCATGCCCTGGACGTTACTCAGTTTAATTTGCTGAATAAATGAAGTAGGTAGGACTTAGAAGGAGAAAAGATTTACACAAGATTGTCCAGCCACTAAGTAGCAAAGTGTGACCTAAAAACCTTACCTTCTGATTATGTAAATTTTGTGCCCTTTTTTGTGATTAATAAAAAAAAAGTCTTAGTATGTCCAAAATTTCAAAATAAATGCATACTTTACACTTACTGGATACTGTTTTTGAAGCATATAAACTATTTTCATTGAACCCAACTAATTGATTGAAGGCATTTTCATCCATAATTGTTACACATGAAGAAAGTTGGGTTTTCAAAGATACAAAAATTGGGGGTTATATAGAATGAATGTGAGGATTCAAATCTGTTTTTTCTGCCTCCAGATTAGTGATATTTATTATTTTTTGTCTTTTGTCTAGGGGTAAGTGTAAAGAATTATCCAAACCTATAAGTAACGGGGGCCTCCCTAGTGGCACAAGGGTTTAAGTTGCAGTACTATGAAGCCATCTGCAGCCACTATAGGGTGAGTTCAATCTCCAGCCAGGGAACTAAGCCACATGGCACAGAAGTGTCTCTTGTATTGCCCGCTGCTCCTCTCAGCAGCGGATTTTAGTGGATATGCCTGTTCTGCTCCCCACTCTATTTCTGGTGGTTTCTCAACCCCTCCCACTCCTGTACCTCTAGTCTGCACCCTGGTTCTTCTATGCAAAAATAAAATATATTTTTAAAATACCTTGTAAGTAACAGTAATTGAAATTATTTAGCCCAACTCTTTATATTGATATGTTGCAGACTCTAAAAACCCTGAATTTAAGTAAGTGCTAGCTTAGGGGGTCTGTATCTAAGACAGTAAGAGAAGCATGGCTCCCATTTCTTTTCCCCTGTGTGTAACCAGACTTCATCTCCAGCAGCATCTGATTTGAAGACCTTATCTTTTTTCTTTTTTTCCCCTAATTGGACTTAGATGTCCTCATTTTGTTCCTTAAATGATTTGCAGGCTTCAAAGCTTTCCAGCTAAATTGGAAGTGCCTTTAGGATGGTATTAACACTTAGTAAAGGATTAGCATCTATTGCTAGAAGGAATAGACTACCTTTTGTTGTTTTATTAAGGAGAATGGGCAAGAATGATGACATAATAGAAAATGACTAGAATCCACTGTGAAATTTGTCCATATTCTGTGAAATTGGTTAACCTCTTCTAATGAAATTTTGGTCCATGATCAGTTGAACTACTTTCTTGGGACTTGAGATAATCTCATCACATCTCTACATTGGTATGTACATTTACATGCCAACCACTTCGTAAAAAAAGGTCAAGCATGAGTAATACCAGTTTCCTATTTACGGAGAGTGGGGACTTCAGAGGAGACAGTGTTGCTCAGCGTTGCTCCTGGTACAGCAAAAGGCAGCTGCTAGTCACAGGATGGACTGTCATGCTACCACCACCATTCATCAGTTTATTTTTCAGCTGTGGCAATCCCGTGTTTTTCTCTTATAGTCAATGACCTTGAGAAGTTGAACTTATTTTTTAAAAAAGTTTTTTGGAAAAAAAAAGTTTTTTGAAAAGAACTTATTCTTCTCTAGCAATTTATGCCTATTTCTTTACCTAGTAGCAGACCTTTCTGTCATTTTTTTGTGTAAAATGTCCATTAAGCCAAAGGTAGTAAGAGACTCAGTAGTGGTTCTATGATCTTATCCTTTTGTTTTCTCTTTCACTATATTTTTTAAAGATTTATTTATTTATGCATATAGAACTGGGGTCCAGGCCAGAGGTGTGTGTGGGGAGGGGGGTGCTGAGAGGATTCACCAGAGACAGAGTGGGAAGCAGAACAGGCAGATGGACTGATATTAATACACTGCTGAGGGGAATAGTGGGCTGGTCAGGAGAGGTCTACCACCCCATGTCAGTCAGCTCCCTGGCCAGGGATCAAACTTGTGCTGCAATGGCTGCACTAGCTGCATAGTGCTGTGCTTTAACCTGTTGTGTCACCAGGGATGGCCCTCTTCCTATATTTTTAAAGAATTCTGATTAGATACTGTGATCAAGTATTTATATGGTGATATATCATTTACATTGCAGCTTCCAGTGTGTTCTTGCTTTTCTGTTTCTCATTAGTCAGATTCAAGGGCAAGTGACAGTGGGTGTAGTAGGAAGAAGGGTACTCAATCCTAGTCATTTTAAAGTTTCTTTGCCTTGATTGCTTTTGTGTTATTGTGGTTTCCAGCAACAGGGCTGGTGGTAGATGGTCTTGAAATGCTCACTGTTGGTCATTCCCTTTGCTGAATGCAGTGCTGCTTTGCCCCCTTTCGTTGGTGTCTGGGTTGGCCTACTGTCTCAGAATGTGCCCTGATGGCTTAGGAGGGGCAGTTTCTGAGTCAAAGCATAAGGAAGTCAAGCTGTCCTGCTGAAGAGAAAAGCATGCTGGGATTTCTGTGGCCCTCTTGCAGCCTGCTCCACCCTGACCGTGATAGTCAAGTACCTTGGCTCTTCTACCCCCACTGGGCCTGGCCAACACCTCGGGGGCAGAGACAAGCCGCCCTCTGATGATACCTCCTCGATTTCTGAACTAAGTAGAAGAGTGGATGGTTTTAAGCAGCTGAATTTGGTGTCACTTGTGGCAGAGCAACAGATACTTGAAGCAGGATTTTTATTTATTCCAAATCTTTCTTCTTTTCTTGGGTCTGGCTACTGTTTATCCAAGTACACCCAGGACCTTGTAATTTAAGAGGTACCTGCTAGCTGATCAGTGTTTTATTTGCCATGGTAGAGATCTGTTAAACAGTTAACAACTGTTCTTTATTTTTTAAAATGGGTTTTTTTAGTTGTTCTTCTGAGTAGTTGTATCCTCCAAAATGCTTCAGAAAGATAATTTCTCTGGGGGATACAATGACACCAATTTCTTACAGTTGATTTTGAAAGACAAATTAGTGTTCCCCTCTCAAAAGAAAGAAAGATGACTTATTTTCTCTAAAGAGGCTTTTTCTGTCTGTGGACATATGGCAAATTAGACTATACTCACCACTCATATTCCATGAGAACCTGTATGTTGTATTCATGGATGAACAAAGAACAAAACAGAAGGTTTGGAGATAAAACATCAAGCAAAAGGCTTAGATAATCTTAGATGAGCTGTAATGTCGTTTTCAAACAAGTTTCTTAAGGAAAACATAGAAGATATTTAGTTTTATTTTAAATTTTCTGGAAAGGTCCAAAATCATTTTTAAAAATATGACTTAATTTCCTGAGAAAAATGAATGCTTGTTCTGAAGTCCTTGTATCAGCTTCTATAAGCAATTTCCTTTGAAAGCTCATGATAGTATTTTTCTCATTTTGTTGTCAGTTTTGTGTGTGTGTGTGTGTTTAACTTTAATTAAAGATTCATTGTTTTTCCTGTTGTCTTTCTGCCTAGCAATTCTTTTCTTCAAACGCTTCTAAACAGTTAATGAAAAAGAATGACTGGGATGATACGTGATCCAGGACACCAAGCTGAGCAGGGTTTAGACAATGGAAGTTGCCTTTCTTAATTGACAGAGTGAATCATATCAAGCTCACCTTAGTGATTTATTTATTATTTCCCATATTTCCAGTCACTATTTATTTAGTAACACCAGTTCCATGAGTTTCACTGTTAGTAGTCAGAATGAATGTTTTGCTGTGTGATGAGACCATTTAGGGGGTGGAAGCAAAGGATCTCTAGAGGACAAAAGGGACTATATTTAGGAGCAAATTTTCTTTTCTTGTTTTTTTAAAGGTAAATATTGTGTTTCAGTCTTACCTAGGTACGTGTGAATTTCTACTTGGCAATCAGCTCTCCAATTCTAAAATGCTATTAAAAGCTACATATGTATTTTTTTCCAGTATTTTCAAACATAGTTCAAGTCTGTATATCTTGTTTTACAATTATAAATTTCTGAAAAATGGTGACATGTTCTTAACTCTAAGACATTGGTTCCCATGGGACACTTGGCAACATCAGAGGACCTTTTTAGTTGGTAATGCTTTGAGATAGGTAGATGCTACTTCCTACTTAATGGATAGAGGCCAAACATACTCCCAAATTTTTGCTATGTGTGGGATTTGGCACACAGTAGACCATCAGTGAATGGATGAGTGAGAGGTCAAGGACTCTAACAAGGGGTATGTCATATGTCTTTTCTACTTTCTCTTTCCTCAGAGGTACTGAGGGAGGGTTTTATGTTGAGGTCATATTGCTTCATGGTCTTCTTGATAATGTACATATGTAAATGGACTTTGCATTTCAACAATACAGATCAAACTAGATATGATTTTTCAGGTTTAATGTCGGAGTGTATTTGTACTGGAGAAGTCTTGCCACTAATCAGCTAGATATAAGAAAGATGTACATGTTAACAGATGAGAATTGATGGCAAGGTTGATGAACACACCATGGCACCTTCATCCCTAAGATATCAGGTTCTCAAATTGAGGTAGATGTTCTGAGGTAGAATAAATAGTTTTTACAGCTCTTCCAAAGTTAAATTCCCTATTAGGAACATTTCAAAAGAAGGGTGCATGGGGGTGGGCTGGGGAACATGGCATGCAACTTCTAATCAGAAAACAACAATGGTTCAGTGTGGTCCTTACTTTTGAAAGTCAAGAAACAATGTGACCAGTGATGCTCCTTCCTTAGAAAAGGGGACTCTTTTCTTCTTTATGATGCTTTCTCTCATAGTCTATGGAATTCACGCTTTAATAATGAGAGCTGCTTTTACTGAGTGAAAACATTGCTTAATATATTATGGCAATATTACTAAGAAAAAATAGAACCAGTAGGAAGATTTAGTAGGGAATTTATTCCCTTATTGTGTGGAGTAGGCATAAACATGGATCTAAAGGATTTTATCCCCCAGATTGTCATTCATCACTTTTCATAGTTTCCTCCTATGAGTGGCCAGAGTAGTACAGGATGTTTTGAAGAAGACATGTTTAAAGGTGAAGAGTGAGATGGTCCCAAACAAGAGAATACATTCATTTTGAATTGGTATTGAATTTTGGGCTGATTTTAAGAACTACTGTGGGTTAAGGATCCAGTTAACTTGAGGCAGAAATAAAAGGGAGATCAGAATCAATTGCTTTCTTAGCTCTTTGCTTAAGCTTTTACAAATTACCTTGTCATTATAAGAATTTACAGGATTGCAGATTCCACTGGGAATTTAGTTCAGAAACCTCTGCTGACTAGCAGTGAATATTCAGGGTCTCAGAGGGGAAAAAAATTAGGCACACTTAAGGTTCATATAGTTGATAAAATCTCCTCCATTTCAAGTTGTTTACTAGTCTCTGTTCAGTTGTTAAATTTTAAAGTTACTCTTATCTTTGGATAGGAAAGGGGCAGAGAGAATCAACATTTTCAATCAACTTCTTGAACACTGCTTATTTTGAACAGCTATTTAGAGAAACAGAAAATATATGATCACAAGAAATTTATTCTCTAGACTGAATCCTGCACATATGGCCTCTTTCTTTCCTTTGTCCCTTCTCAACTCCTTCATATTCATTTTGATGGCTTATACTTCTTTTTCTCCCCCTTGAGTATAAAAGGGCAAATTAAAGTGGTTTCAAGGCCCTTCAGCATCTAGTTCCTGCTACCCCACAGCATCAACTCTCTCCCTGCCTCTTTGCACTCTTAACTGAATTTCCTCAATTCCCAAACACCATTCTGCTGCTTCTTGCTTGTACTTTACCCATGCTGTTCCAGATACTCCATTACTTTCCATCTGGAAACTATATGCATCCTTTAGGTCTTTACTTAGATGATGTGTCTTTCTCTGAGAAGACCGCTCTGTTGTTGAAGTCCAAGTTAGGTGTCCTTTCTGTTGCATCTAATTTTTAATTAACTTTAATGTTGACAATAGAATGTATGTCCAGAGAATGAGAAGACTGTTGTATTCATTGGTATGTCACCACAGCAGACCTTGGCACTGGGTGGTCTCTCAACTCTTGAATCCTTGGAATGAATATTTGAGAGCTAAATAGCTAGAAGTGATTAGTGAAAGTGAGGAGCTGACTTGAATGATAAACTTCTCAAGGAGAGTTTGACATATGTTTTAACTATTTCCCTTTTTCTCCCTTCAGTTTTTCTCTTACAGAAACTCATTCATTTAGAAAATAAAATTTGGAGGGGCCATTATATTTTGGCATTATTCTAAGTACTGAAGATATAACAGTGAAAAATCCTCACCCTCATGGAATTTACATCCTAATGGGTTAAAATAAGTGAAACATGAACATAGAAAGTAGCTTAGCAGGCCAGTAGGGCAATGAAGTGGCCATCTTGAGGCATAGTGTATATTGCAAAGTTGAACTTTGAGTGGTTTCCCTTAACAGTATAATTTTACTTTGGAAAGTAGGTGGGTAATGGAGAAGTATATATAGCTTTTGAGCAAAGGAGACTTTTAGTTAGTAATTAGTGTGCAGAAACGAGAAACAAAAAGGCTAATTTAGACAAGATTGCCAAAATGGGGGTAATAGCCAGTGTGGAAGAGGGTGGTAGCAGGGAGGTAAAGATGAATAGAGACATTTTTTGTTTGGGGTGTATATGTGTGTGTGGGTTTCTTTTTAATTCAGCAATATACTTTCTGAAGATTTCCTAGATGGTGGACTGTGATGAAGATGAAGGCAAAAGAAAAATTAAAACTATAAATTTAGATTGCCTAGGAGAACAGTAAGAACACTGAGAAATATAGGACTAATGGTTTTGGATGGAATTTAGATATTTTGCATAAATTAAATCTAAGATTTCTGCAGACTTAGGTATATTCAAAAGAATCTTATTAAACTCTCACTGTTTATCACAATCTGGGAGGTGGTAATGTACCCAAAACAGATGAGGCCTCTGCTGGTCATAAAATTTACATTCTAGTGGACATCCTGCATAGATCAGTGTTTGGAAATTTCTGAAACGCTTATGACTTAAATTCGTGAGACTGGGTGATGGTGGATCTAAGGTTACAGATAATCCTTATTTAAATTTTAATGGCTAGGATTTGATATAATCATCTAATGATTATAATCATTTATATAGCAGTTGGTACCAAAAAAAAAAATCAGCACTCTTTTAACCAGCTATATTCCTCTTCTGTATTTGGAAGAATAAAAATATTTCTTAATTTTTAAATTCTAAGGTGTCATTTTGTAAAATTTCAGGAACTTAATGTCTTTGCCTGTTTATTAACTTGCAATATCTTATTTGTTCATTGATGTCAATTTAGGTTAGTCTCTAACAAATGTATGAAAGAAACAGGCCAGTGATTCATATGATTTTTAACAGATTTAGCTCGAGTGCCTTTCTGGGGCTAGGGAAGTGGTAGACTAGTAAGAAGAGATCCACAAGCAGAGCGTTTTCTGTTGTCTTTGTCTTCCAATAATGACAGTGAACTGTGAGGTAAGTATCTTGGCTCAAAGATAAGAATGGTTTGGCATCAACTTTTCTATTGCTATCTCAAGCTGTTTTTTTTTTTTTTTCTTCATCCCCAAGAACAGCACTCTCAGTGGGTGTGGAAGTGGGTGGGACGTGAAGCAATGGTTTGCATTGCATTGCCTGGCTACAGCTTGGCATTTCTTCCTTTTTTCTTTCTCTTTGCGTCATTGCCACTGGTGCCACTAATTTTGCTTCCCCCCCCCCCTTGTTTCTTTGGGAGCAGCTCAGTGTCTCAGCATTATATTTCCTTGGAGTCTTGGCAGTGTTCTCAAGCAATCACCTAGGAGATATTATCCACCCCATCTTACAGGATTAATGCTAGAGGAATTCATAAAAGACAGAATGTCCTTCTCACTGAAGCTTCTACTTTCTTCTTAGGTTATCTTTTACGTTGGGATATATACTAAATAAATACACACTAGATGCCCTCACCACTAACAGGAGTGGGGGATGACCCACAGAGTGGGAGGGCATTGGAAAAGGGTGTCAACCCTATTGCCTCCCATGAGTCCCACATTCAAAAGCTGGCCTCCCCTAAGGTAGTAGAAAGGACGTTCACCCCTTCAAACCAAGTGTAATTGACAGACCTGGTTTTCATCGTTCTTCCAATCCCAATCAAGGAAATCTGTCATGTTAGTTTTTCTCAAGCACTGATCATACTGGCATCTCCTCCTTCATCTATTTCTGCCCCTTATATATTTGTAACCTTCCTTCTCAAGGCTGACTACTTTCTAACTTTCTTAGATAAGAGAGAGTTCTTGAGGTTTATCTTGAGTTAGATTTTAATGGGTGGATAAGATTGGGTTGGGTTGAGATAGAGGCTTATTACAGACATGGATTTCAAAAGAAATAACATGATTGGGAACCAATAAATAGAACATGTTTTCTACATTGAAAACTTGATAAAAGGTTATTTGGCACAATAGAACTAGAAAATTAGGAGTTACTCAATGATCTTCTACATCTATGTCTCTTATAATCTTTATACATAGGTTTTATTTTTCTTTTCTTTTTTTCTTTCTAAGCTGGTAACTTTGTCTAAACCCATCTGCCAACTGCAGTATTTTCCTGTGTAGGAGTTAGGATTATTCTTTGTCCACTTACTCCCCCTTATATCCTTGAACTCATGTATTAGTCCCCTAACTCTTTTATTTATGCCTCTTTTTATTCCTTCCTCCATCTAGCCGTAGGGTTATTTGTTCTAGAATCACTAAGTGATATTTTCCTTTTACATATTAACCATTGCCTGTCCACAATAACTTTTATATTTCCCCCAGAAAGAATTACAGAGATTCCTAGACTTATTATTGCTACTATTTGTTATGGTATGTAGTGTGTTGAGCTGCCTTCTTTGTTTTCTGCTAACTGACCCTTAATAATAGGCTTTGATAATAGACACCACTTTGTGTTTGTCCCCAAGATGCCCACTCCACACGGGACTTACATGCTTGTGAGCTTGTATGTGACCTAAACTCCAGGCTCATATTTTCGCCTTCATTTTCACTAAAAATGAAATAGACATTCATTTTATGTCTATTATCATTAACTTTCAGAAGAGTAATTTTCTGTGTAACTACTTGTGTACATTTACAGTCCTTGTAATGGACTGTACAGTGGTTGGTGACAGCAGGCAACAGCAGGTCCCATTGGTGTTCTGATGTGTATTGACATAGAAGTTGCCACTCAAATGAATTTCTTCTTTGGGCAACATGAGAGATTTTAAATCAATAAATTGTTTTTCAGTTACATTGTGTGGGAGAATCAACCCTCATTACATCAGAAAACATGTTCTTAAAATACATTAATTTATTTTTTGTGCTTGGCTTTCATATGATTGTTATTTATAAAGGGCTAATGTACTTTATTATGTTTATGCCTACAAATGTAATTATTTCATAAACAATACAATGCCAGTGGTGGACTCAAGCTGTTATTTTATGTGTGGTACAGGGAAAGGGGTTGGAAAATGCAGAAGGAACAGTTTTTTGTTCCTTTCCTTAAGAACTGTGTGTATGTTTAGCTGTATGTGTGTGTGCTTTTTACATTTAAAAATTAACAAAATAGGGAACAATGGCATACTCTTTTTATACTTCTTTAGCATATTACTTGGTTCTGGACATGTAATAGGTCTTCAGTAAAGAAGTCCTATGGAACTACCTTATATTACATTAAAATAGCTGACTGAAGGATCCTTTTAATGATTTGCTGTAAAATGAGAAAGTGCACTAAATGATGAAATCCAAAAATGAAAGAGAAATTACATCTATCTATGCACAAAAGCAATTGAAGGGTTTTGTGACAGCTCATGCCAAAGTGTTACTTACGGCACTTAGCTTTCTCTGATGATGAATACCAACAACAATAATATTGATGACTCTATCTAGTCTTTTCAAAGAGCTGTGATTTGCAGCATATAGCTTTCACTCGCATCTCAGTGCACACATAGCCAAAGGAAGAAATAGTATGGGCCACTCATAAGGAGCATGAGTTTGACTGTGTTAGTTAATTCAGTGTAACAAGATTTTTTTCTGTTCCAAGCACCTATTTGTCCTCTTGCATGTCAGTATCATGAAAAGTATTTTAAAAGTGTAAGTTCTGTTTTCCCTAATGTTATAGATGAAGTGGGGAAGGAAAATGAACTGGTAACATATGCAGCAACATAAGATGGTCTTTGATTTGGTATGAATAATGGGGCTTCACATCATAGTGCTTCCAGAGTTCAGAAGATGAGAACTTGGCAGGACTGCAGTACCCCAGGGAGCAATAGGGAGATGATGAATTTTGAATCAGCTTTACGGACAGATGAGATTTAGACAGATGAAGGGGCTTTGCTGTGGCAAGAAAGGGCTTGCCAGGGTTAGGGAAGAGAAGTTTTGAGAGGAAGCAGGATGGGGAGTGGTGTCAGTGGTGGGTGACAGTGAAGATGGCTGAGCTGAGGTCAGGCTGCACACACTTGGCCATTACTGAAAGGAAGTGATGCCAGATGGAGACCCGGGAAGAGCCTCTTGGGGCCTGAGGAGGTCCCTGTGCGCTCCTTGCCTTATCAACCACTGGCTGTTGGAAATAAAACTGACATCTGTCTCTTTTGGATATATTTAGATACATTTATTCACATCTGTGCTCCCTTGGGGTGAGAATGACAGGGAGAAAATTAATATTTGTCCATTTCGTGAAGATTAAGTTTCTTAGTGTAGATCACTTATTACAACCAGCTGGAGGGAAAACCTTTTATAAGGTCATCTAAATGAGAAATCTCAGAGTTATAGCTATGATTAGTGTTTTTACTGTTCTGGAAAGAGAACACTTAAAAACAGATACATTTTAGATTGGTTCAATTTTTTTATTGTATTTGATAACTCTAAAAAGTAGACTAAGCAACAGAAGAGTGCATGTTGCTGCTTTAAAATAGGGAACAGCCTGCTCCTTGTCGAATTAGGGAATCTCTAGGACTCTGTCACATACATTTTAGTCCCACTGACATATTACTCCCACATCCTTGTGGGTAGTAAAGTTAAAATTTTTAAATGTTCTTTGATCTTCCACCCACTGATTTAGTAGACATTTAAGTTTAATACTGCAGCTAGGAGAAAGAGGAGTTGAAATATAATTTATACTGTTTTTTTTTAAAAAAAAAAAAGCCTCAAAAATCACAGTTTCTATGTCTGCACTAGTTTAGAAGTTGTAACAATAAATTGGTTTCCGTTTTTGAATGTGTTGTTAGTCATCACACTTTAAATTACATGGCGTTACTATTTGTGACCTACTTAAGATGGTCGTCCCTGCAGTGGGAACAATGTGTGCAACCATTGGTTGACTTGTAGGCTTTTTTCAAAGCTGTCTATTAATTGCAACCATATTTTGAACATCAAGAGGTTAAGTAAATACTGACTGTGACTCTCTATGGGCTGGATTTATTGGGCGAAAGAGTGTGACAAATCTTTATCTAGGGAACCACATAGTAAATAGTTGCTATAGTAATTAAATGACTCTCTCCTGCTGTGTGTTAAGATAGGACACATTTTCCAGAGTGCTCATGTATTTATGAAGAGCGGTTCCCAGAACGAGAGTCAGGAGAGCCAGCCCTTTCCTAGGCATCTTCAAACACTGCTCTATGGGTTTGAACAAGCCGCACACAGCTTTACTCTCCTTGTATATAAAATGAGACATTGTATTACCATCTTACTAAAAACCTTTGTAAGGTTTTTATGGTCCTAGCTATACTATAGAAATTTGGGGAATGTGAAAAGATAGAGACCCTTGGTCTCCAGTGGCTCAAGTACTTGGTCCTTCTTCCTTCAGGAATGACTGACTCATCCAGATAGACATTTGTAGGCATACCTCCAAATAAATCTTAGACTAAATAATGTCTCCCTCAACCCCTGTAGAGCCTGTTAGAATTTTGGCAGGTTTTATTAAGAAATAATTGATCCTTAAATGGAAGCCATTATGACTCCTTGAAAAACCCCTATCAAAAATTGCATACTTCTTACTTTGTGAGCCAGAAGAAAGAAATGTTCTCAGGGAGTGCCCTGTGGGTCAGATGACATGATTCATTGGGGCTTCCAGGGAGAGAACTTTGTTCTTAGTGGGACCTGGGCAGTGAGGAAAAGCTTCTAGAAAACCAGTAGAATGTTTGTAATCACTCTGTTCCCATTGGCTCATGAGGCTTACTTATCCTTCCATGTGAATATTCTATTATCATGTTTTCTTTTTGATTAAAGGTTTAATTTATTAAGGCAAGAGTGAAAAAAAGTAGGAAAAGTTAAAACAATTCACTAATAATACATTACTGTTTTTTAAAGTGACCTTTGAACCTTCTTTTCTTGAAAACTTGAGTGCTGTTTGTATTTTAAATACACTGGGTGTGTGCAGTTATGCTCCTGCACATGTGTGTTACATGCCATCTCCCACTCTATGGGAATGTGCAGGCAGGGGCTTGTACTAAAGACAGGATTTTTCTTTCAGGTGGATTTGATATCCATTTCTTATAAGAACATTTAACTTTTTTTTTTCTTAAGTCAGTTTGCCTTTATATTTTATATTTCTATCCCCCATCAAGATCTTTTAATTCTTAGTATTTCTTGCCAAATGTAGATCCCTATTAACAATAGTTTAAGGGTTTTTTTGTTTGTTTGTTTGTTTTGGCCTACATTGCTTGTCCTTTACTCAATCAAAATTATGCTGTTCTAGATATTTTCTAAAATGTCCATTGCAAAGCATCTTCAGAGAATGCGGTTGAGCCAGAATGTAATTCAGTAAACATCTGGTGTTCCATGAAAGGAGGAGTGATTGGAATGTGCTTTGAACTTTAGTGCCCAGTCCAACAAAACTTGGTTACCTTCTTGTATCTAAAGCTGCAATTTTGAACATTTCTAACTTTTCTTGCTTGCCTTTCTGTTTTCAGGGAATATTTGTTTATTTTCTCTGTACACACAAGTCCTGCCATACTGGCAATAGCCGTAACCCTTAATGTGGTTGGTCTGAATGGGACAGTCATAATTGCCTTTTGTTTTCTATTTTATACCTTTGCCCATCGAAGCACAAGAAAACTTGAATATCTTTAGTTTTCTGAGAACTAAAATACTTATTTGTTGCTATGAACAGAGGATTGATTTATATTATTTAATCCTGTGAGTTAGTATATAGTTTATGGCATATAAAATGCTTTCTTACCTGTTACCTCAAACCCAAATACTTTGGCAAAACAAAATATAAAATAATGGATTTTGCTGTATACACACACACATATAAATAAAACTCTTGGTAAAATGAAATGATTTGACATTAAAATAGTAGATCTGGGCAATTTTAGGAATACATATTAAAATACATGAAAACAAGCAAGTCAGTCTATCTCGGAGTGGAAGGTGTCCGTACATTCTGTGTACTACCTGGGTAAATAATGGCTTCCTTGACCTGAAGGTGTTTAACCATCAACTAGGCAATTAGTTGAAAAGTAGTTCAGCTATAATAATATCTGGACTGAAGGACTTAACCAGTCTCGCTACAATGAGGTTCTATGGCATAGCTTTTGTTACACATTAGTACTCATATGAATGCTGTTTTAAAGCAAGATGCCTAATAGCACATAGTAAAATGGTCTTGAAGATGTTTTATGTTTCTACCAGTGTTGGCTACTTAGCTTGAGCAAATTATTTCACTTTGGATTCTTCTAAAATCTGGAATAAGGCAAAGCTTGAAATTGGTCATTTCCTCAGGTCAGAAATTCAATTTCAAGTTTTTTAAAGTTCCATAAAGACTTGGGCTTTTGACAGATACCTCGGTTGAGTCTGATTATGAGGAAGTTCATATATGCTTCACATTGAAATTGTTACTTTGATGGTCTCAACAGTGTCTGCTTACATCCCTCTTTCAAGGTGCCTTCCAAAAACTTGTTTATCAACCAGAACAGACCAGCACTGCTCAAGCAGGCTGCTTGACTCTCAGAAACCATAGTCACCTAATGTATAATCTCTGTCTTCAATCTTTCCTTTTAGCCGCATTCTCCTGATCTAGGATAACTGTTATCACTTACATTCCTTAATCCTTTATTCTTACAAGAGCTCTCCATCAGCTGCCTGACAGTTTTACTGATGTCTGTGGCTTTCGTGTAGAGTCTGCATTTCTGTGATGTCTGTATTTTGCACACTGTCTAGGCATTCCTTCTAAACTGTGCTCTCCTCATCAGCTTCCTTATTAACCTGCTTTTCTTTTTTTATTACTTACTTTAGTCTCTAATTTGTTGGGGGTTTCTTGTACTAAGCCTGTTTACATTCAAACTCATTATCTCTAAATTAGAAACTTTTCTTGACTTTCGACTTTCTTCTATCATCATTTCCTGTTTTACCCTTATCACAATATTTTATCTCCTAAGAGCATTTAAGGTTCTCGTAGCAGATTGTATGATCTTTCAGTCTTGGAAGAGCTTATGCTCAAGGACATAGTTAAAACATGAATCATACAATAGTTATAATTTTCTCCTGTTAATATTTTTCCTGTTTATAAAATTTACTAGGCACTTAATACCCAAAACCTTTTAAAGTATTAAAAATCCTTTCATTGTTCCTAGAGCCCAGACAAAGGTTTTGGGGACATTTTCTTCAAGCCTTTTTGTTCTATGAAACTAAATAATCTGACCTCTTTGTAATCACTGCCTTTGTCTATTCCCCACACAAACAAGCAAAACAAAACACCCAATACTATATGAAAGCTAGAAATCCTTTTTTATAATTCCTGATGGGAGGAATAAAGATAATATGTAGTGAATAACATAGGAAAACAGGTAAGCATTGCTCTATGATCCAGACATAAGAACACATGCATGAGGGAATGGATAAATGGGGGAATGGGTGAAATAAAGAACATGGGAATAAAAGACTATTAAATACATTGTGACCTCATGAGGATGTTCTTTTAGGAAATGGAGTCTGGTGCGTGTGATGGGGGAGGGTGTCAGAGCAGCAACAGCTAGTAAGACATAATCGCAACCAGAGAAGGTGCATCAAAAGTGCCTGAAAAATATTTCCTTGCTACCAAATATACTTGGAAAAGGTCTTTAAATGCAGACTCTACACGAAAGCCACAGACATCAGTAAAACTGTCAGGCAGCTGATGGAGAGCTCTTGTAAGAATAAAGGATTAAGGAATGTAAGTGATAACAGTTATCCTAGATCAGGAGAATGCGGCTAAAAGGAAAGATTGAAGACAGAGATTATACATTAGGTGACTATGGTTTCTGAGAGTCAAGCAGCCTGGGAAGTATGTGCAGGACCTCAAGTTCGAGTCAGGACTCACTGGGTACCTATCTTTGGCATTTAGTCTAATCCTGTGGTGATTTTTTTTTTTTTTTGATTCTTCTATTTGCCAGGTCCCATTTCGTATATGTGGGGGACCTGGAACAGATAAAAGTTTGTAAAACAGGAAAAGAATGGTTACATAAAACTTTATGTATGAAAAAATTCACCCAGCAGGCTATATGAACTGAAAGCACAGGGAATTATCTCTCTGACTCAGTTAGAATGGCAGCAACTGCCTAAGTGACCCTTCATCAAAGCCAGTATTATGGCTGCTGTGGAGAATACAGCAAAAGAAATTGTTTAAATATAAATACATAAAGTAAACAATATATCAAATGTATTTAAAACTGATTCTCTTAGTGAAATTTTGTTTCATGTTTAAAATTGGGGGAAAATTATTTAAGTTCCAGAGCTTAAAGCATTATTTTTGTAAGAAGAAAGGCAAATTAGAAAATGTAGGCCATGGTTACAATATGACAATATGCTCATAGCAAGTTGCCCTCACTCCCAATGTTTTTTAACTTGACATTTTCTTTTAAATAACTCTACTCCTTATAAGAGTAGGTCTTTACAAATGGCACATGAGTGGTGGTATTTGCTATGGACTCCAGAGTAGCAGGGTCCGATGTTTGCCTTGTCTGCCATAAATTGTGTCAGGGAGGCCCAGCATTGAGAAATGCACTGTGTTTGAGAAATGCTTTCAGGTTATATTTTTATCTGTTACATTTAGCATTTGAGCCTAAATCTAAAGGCTTCTAGAAATCTCTAGAAGGCTTCCAAAGTCTCTAGAAATGGCATTTAGAATTACTGTCAACTGGCAAGTTAGGTAATTTAGATTTTAGAGAGTGCTTTCTTTTCTTGAACAATATGAACAAGGGCAATTAAGAAAATAGCAAAATATTGTTTTGCCTTAAATCATTAGCATTTTCAGATGGACAGTGAACAGTTACATACCTGAATATATTAATAAATAAATATTCTAGAATCAGGCATTTAGAATCTAGGTCAGTGCTTTTCAAATTGCAAATTAGTGGATCACTAATCTAGTATTTTGGTGACTAACATTTCTTTTGTCAAAATGGAGCAGAAAAGAATGTAGTACTCATAGGAAAAGACATTACTTTCTAAAACATTTTATTTCAGATTCAGATTCATAGATAGGTAGGTAGATATCTCTGTATTATATGTACTATGTCTTGCAGATGTTATTTCTTATAAAGGTTGGAATAAAATATAAATTTCTTGAAAAACAGACAATGTGTCGGCAATATCTCTCCCTAAAAGTGCTGCCAATGTTGAAAGGTAGAAATTTATCTATGGAAATGTTCATTGCACCCTATGAGCCTCCATCAGGTGCTTGCACTACAGTCTCATATTTTAGTCTCAGTACAACTCCGAGGAGTTGCTGTTACTATCATCCCTTTCCACGAATAAAGAAAGGAGTTTTACTATCATTTATGTCCCTAGTTTCTTATTCCCACACATGTAAAGCTGGAAAAAAGATTAAGTATGAGGGTTAAAATGCATATGATTGACCTGCAAATTAGATGAGTTTCCTCAATCCCTTTCCCACTCTCCCTATCTCCAGATGAGCCAGGGCACCTTTGCCAAGATTTGTGAAGAAGTATTCTTCACATAATTGTCATTACAACAGTAAGGTATTTGTTACCTGTGCCAAGAGCAGACAGTGTTGTTGGCAATGCCCTGTCTCTCCTGTGCTGCCCTCAGAAATTCAGCTCTAACCCAGATTGTTTGCATCCTGCGTGGCCCAACAAAAACTGCAGTCACTCCTCCCAGGAAGCAGGTTGGTACTCATCTTCCTCAAGCGCACCTCTTCTGGGCTGCTCCCACCGTAAACATTCCAGTCACACGCCATATATTTAGGAGAGGAGTGTAGTAATTTTTCTCTATCTTGTTACAGTTCCACTGAGTCTTAGATATTATAATGAGCTAAAAATTAGCATGAGGCAATGCACATACAACTAATGGCTGTGGGCTCAGAATCTCCGCTGTACACATTGCACCCGTAGACCTCAAGCCTCAGCGTTCTTTAGCTACAGTTTCAGCTCCCATCAAGGTGCCGACTAGGAGACTGCCTTTTGTACCGAAAGACATGGAAGCTTGTTAGCTAAGGTTTCTCCTTCTCAGGCTCGGTCTGGGTGAGTGCTGCCCATATGGGCTCTAGTGTGTGGCTCTCTTGCCATTTTTCCCTTGGCTGAAAATAGCTGATGAGTGTGTTAGATACTGTCATGTGTTCAGTTAAAGTTAACCCTTCTAGTTCATTGAGCTATCCTGTTTCTTTGAACTACTGTGTGATTAGATAATACAGCTATATTAGAAAAAGTAGGAGATATAGATAAACAAAATGAGAAAGAAAATCTCCCATTAATTTTATTTGTAGAACAGCATTGCACTGGTTGTTTATTAAGTAGCTATGTTATGTAGTAACAACCCCAAATCTCAACAACTTAAATATTTCCCTCTTCCTTTACGTGTTGGTAGATGTGGGGAGCTAGAGAAGAGTTCTGTTTCCTCCAAATGTCTTCTTATTTAGAGGTCTGGCCTGAAGGAACAGTCTGTGAACAGGCCCAATCTTAAGAGTAGAAGGAAGAGCAGGCGAGCCCACCCACACAAAGGATTTAAAGCTTCTTCTAGAATTTGACATAAATCACATTTTTTTCATTTCCTGTTGGCACCATGCAATGGCTAGCTTCAATGAAGTTGGAAGATTTCCTTGGGAAACCTTGCTAGTAGTATGTGTGATTGTTTTAGTCACAGTGTTCCCTTTCACAGCCTACTATATTCACATATGCAATAATACAGTAACCACATTCCACTTTCCTTTTCATGCATATTCACTCATTTCCTTCCTGGGTCAAAAGACACCCATCCTTTCCCAAAGAAGAGTCATTCAAAGAGAGCATATCTTGTTCTCTTTAGATTACAATATTAGTAAATGATTGTAAATTTAAGTGGTTGTAGTCTGCTTTTCTCAAGTTCATGTATTAAAAAATCTCTACATAGGATACATATTTCACTGTTTCTATTTGTACCATATTTTATTATGTTTCCTGTAAGTTATTTCATTAGTCCTCCATTACTAGGCATTTTGATTGTTTTAGATTTTGCTATTTTAAATAGCTGCTTAAATATGTTTTTCATATTCTCATTTTCTTAAGAATTGTTGAGTTAGGCCCTCCCTGGTAGTGTAGCATGTTAAGGCACAGCATTGCAAGCTGAACACAGCTGCTTCCGTGTGAGTTCAACCCCCAGCCAGGGAGGTGATCCACATGGCGTGGCAGATCTCTTCTGTCTCGCCCGCTGCTCCCCTCAGCATTGTGCTTCGACGATCTGCCTGTTCTGCTCCCCACTCTGTCTCTGGAGAATCCTCTTGCTGCCCCTGCACCTCTGGCCTGTATTCCAGTTCAGTACGCATAAATAAATAATTTAAAAAAAAAAAAGAATTGTTGAGTCAATGGATAAATGAAGATTTGTAGTGCTTTTCATTGTGTTACAAAAATATCCTCCAGAAAGGTGTATTCAGTACAATTTACAGACCAGTTTGAAAGATGGAGATAGTATCTCATTGTCTTAGTTCGCATTTTTTTAGTACAAGTCCATTTCATTATGTTTATTGAACATTATTTCCTCATGTTTGAATTGCCTGTTTATGATTCTTTCCCAATTTTCAAAATTGAGATTTTTCATCTTCTTTTCTAGTTGATCTTTAAAATTTGTATTTCAAGGATTTTTATATCCTTATAGTTTGCCTTTTAGTTTTCTTTTCTAACTTTCATTTTTAAATATTAACAGAACAAAGACATTATGCATGGTGACAGAAGGCAAGAAAGAAGAAAGTAGGAATGATAGACTAAGTGGAGGTCTCCCAGTAACTGGGCAGGACTAAGCTGGAACTCAATGAACAGGATGCTCTGAGATGCTTTTATTCTCCTTTATGCTCAGTGCTTGAGATCCTGTCATTGGAGTTCATTTTCTCAGGCTGGTCCTCTCAAAAAGGGATATTCTCCATTTATAGTATACTCAGTGATACAGATGTTCAGAATAAGGCAAATTATCTTTAGAGTGACAGTAAAGCTAGTATCTGAAATGAAGACAGGACCATGTCTGTTTTCAATCAAGAAACAACATTTTGGTATATTATGCTTTACTTTGGCTTTTGCTTTTTCATCTTGTTGGCATCTTGTTTTAGATCTTGTTTGCCAGGAAGTTTCCTTTTTCTTTTTGATGAATCAATTGCTTTTTTAAATCTGTGCCACAATTTAGGAACACCAGTGATGTTGCAATATTTTCAGGGTTAAAAGCATTTTGATTAGTGTGAAATTTGTTGCCAATATACGTCAGACCAAACTGAAAATTGGTGCTTTAAAAGTCAGTTGCACCCATTTCTACTCATGCAGTTTTCAAATGTAAGGTTTACTAATTTTCTGACTTAGTATTATATATATTCATACTAGAAGTACACTTCTTTCATTTTACCTTATATTTAAAAAATACAAATAAAGATTAGCAATTGGCCTTTGAGAAATAGCACCCATTGTATTATAATCACCCAATCTTCTATCCAGGTCGTTTGCATAGTATTTGTTTTAACTTAGAATTCCACTTCTAAGGGAATTCTATGTGGGAGTCTTTTCTGTGGGTGATCATTATACCAACAAAAATGGCACATTTTTAGTTTGTATTCTTAGACGTTTGTTTTAAACTTCCCCTTGGAAAGTAAATGCTAAGCCCTGAGGGTTCAAGGAGTTACATGCCAAAGAAGAACTGAAGGAAAATGATTTTGATTCCAAGCTCCTGAAAGTCTGATTCAGCACTTTAGGTCTTTGAGGTGACTGACTGTCACTGTGGAGAGGCCCTTCCTGGGCTGGGTGGACTCTGGAGAGCTAAGACTTCATTTGCATATAGGCCACTCAGCTTCACACTCTTTTTCAGCATCAGAATCCACATACAAAAAAACAAGCCTTTGTTGGAAAACTCCAAAAAGAATATGGTGATGGCACATAGTGAAGTGGTGGTGGGAAGTCCATGGGGATTACAACTGAGATGAAAATATGTACAAGATGAAGAAAGTTGTAGTTGATATATGTGTGTGTGTGTGTATTATATATATACACGTGTATGTATGTGTGTATATATATGTGTATGTGTGTGTATATGTGTATATGCATGCATGTATATATGTATGTATAAAGTTTTAAAAAAAAGAAAAGAGCCCATGACCAGAACAGACAGCGCTCTGGCCCCACAGTACTCTAGCCTTCTTTCCCAGTGCAGTCCCCTCAGAAAAGACTCAAGCGGCACTTCACCTATCACTTGACACTGACAAGACCGAGTTTCTCCTGCTAGAGTTTTTCACAGTCTCATCCTCACAAAATTCAAAATATCAAGACAACATCAGAAAAGAGATAGACATTTTAGTAGAACATGAAAATGATCCTGCTTAGGAGTACATAAAACAATAGTTTCTCTTGTCAACAGCACCACTTTAAAGGTGTAAACCAGCATTTTACGGAACTCTGAGAACAGCCCATTAGTCGGTTATGGATGTGTACATACATCCACATAAAAAGTCCCTGTTAGCAAATTGTTTAGTTAAGGTTTGGAGAGTGTAAATAGCCTAAGTTTCCCCATCTTTCTGAACTTCTGGATATAATTTATTTAATCAGATCATGCTCAGGGAGAAGAGTTATAAGCAGTTCCATCTATTTCAAGATGATCTTGAGCATATAGGGCTATTGACTCCAGTTGGCCAATTCAGCCTTCTTCTGCCAACAGGTATCAGTGGAATACCTGACAGCAGAAAATATCAGAGTTTCTAAACTCAACCCCATGATTCCTTGGAAACATTCTTCCTTGAGAATTAGAATGTTAAAACAAATGGGATCTTAAATAATTTGGGGGAGGTTACTTTTAATTCTTGTACATAATTTTCGTGTAATCTGTGGGCAAAAGTACCCCCACAAGCTATAAATGGCCTTGAACTTAGTATTTCATACCTAAAACACTCTTATGCAGTTATTTGTTATAGTCAGAATGGAAAAGATTGAGATGAAATACATTATCCATAAGTTTCTACTTTATTATAGGCTTCCTTCATACTAGGGAGTGTTTGATGGCAATGCTGTTGTGAAGTTTTTGCAATTGGTGAATAATTCCATTTTAAAAGTACATGTCTGAAAAGACAAAATAATTAAACTTTGTGAAATACACTTAGTGCAAACCAACTTTGACAGATGCATGTGAATATTCTTTTAATCACCTTAGACTTCACTTTTGTGGTAGGAAGCCACTGTTCGTTTCTCTCTACAATGAAGGATTTAACTCCTATACTGACATTAGCACAAATGCATTTGTTTTAACTTGACTGTAATATAAATAATCAGGTATACTTTAAAAAAAATTTTTTTTACTTATTTATGCATTCAGAACTAGGGTACAGGCCAGAAGTGCAAGGGCAGTGAGAGGATTCATCAGAGACAGAATGGGGAGCAGAACAGGCAGATCGATGAAGTACATCGCTGAGGGAAGCAGCAGGCGAGTCAGGAGAGGTCTGCAGCGCCATGTGAGTCACCTCCGGGGCTGGGAATGAAACTTGCACTGAAATGTCTGCATCTAGTTTGCAGTGCAGCACCCTAACCTGTTGCACCACCAGGGAGGGCCTCAAGTATACTTTTTTGATAATCATTATCATTCTGTGTTTCTTTATAAAATAGTTCTTGATACATACTAGGTCTTAATTTATGTCATCTCCACATAGGGGCTATAGTTTATTTTACTTTCTATAGAGATGAGGAAACTGGGGCCTGGAAATGTGAAGACACTCATTCCAGCTTGTACAGCTGGGTGATGACTTCACTCAAACGTTATGAATCTCAACCCAGCATATTTTTTGTGCTACTTTTTCCTTAACCTGGACAGAAGGGAAGACAAAAGACTAACAACAAGTAGGAAAAGAGAAGGAAGGGAGAGTCCAGGCTCCCGGGGTTGATCTCAGTACATGATGTTGTGAGGTCATCATTCTTTTAGTCTGGAGGTCTAGAGGCTTTGCTTTTCTTCCTATTTTTGCCCTTGTTTTGGTAACTTGGACAAATTATTTAACTTTTCATTCTTATTTTCCTCTTAGGTAAAAACTAAACTGCCTTATCTGTGTTTTTTAATCTATCTGGCCTGTTTTTTTTGTTTGTTTTTGGTTTTTGGTTTTGGTTTTTTTTTTGATGGGAAACAAGCCTATTAACATTTTTGGTTTATAAAATGAAGTTTCTTAAATCTTTGTTGTACAGAGTTCAGATAATTTATAAACAGGTAACTGTGTTTAATGATAAAATGACAGTTTTCTAGAAGCTGCTATTCCCTTCTACAGGCCCACAGGAGGCCTGCCAAATGACAAACCATGCTTCTGCTTATTCTTAGTTCCCAAGGCAATTGTTGATTTTCTCAAACAGTTTTCAGGTTATTAGAAGTGTGACAGAAAGGTTTAAGATGATAGATGTGGGATATTGCCTCTAAGCAGTGTTAGCACTGTTTAAATAGGTTTGAGGACTTAGCTCAACAGAAACAACCACACTCTACAAAGTACATCATGCTTCCTATTAATAATAAAAATATATATTCTTTGGATGACTCACTTATGAGACTCTAGAATATATGTCTAACAGTTTATATAATAAATTCTAGACTTTTAAATTGTATCAAACTAGGCTACTAAATTAAAAATAATCTTTTGTCAAAGGGAAACAGTTGCAGTATTATCTGGTTGTTTTTAAAAGATATATTATGTATAAGGTCTCCTTGGTGGTACTGATTCAGCACTATCAAGCTGTCTACCAGTCACTGCAGCACAAGTTCGATCCCAGGCCCTGGAGCTGACCCATATGGCACAGCAGACCTCTCCTGTCTCACTTGCTGCTTCCCTCAGCAGTGTATTTCACTCAATCTGCCTCTTCTGCTCCACACTTTGTCTCTGGAGAATTTTCTCACCCTCCCATACCTCTGGCCTGTACCCCAGTTCTTGTATGCATAAAAAAATAAATCTTGAAAAAAGAATGTATTATGTTTAGTCTTAATATGGAAGCCACAGAAGATAGTACTAACTTGAGGGCCCATTTCTCTGTTTCTTGGCCTAAGAAAACTATAGAGGGATCGGTTGAAGTAAGGTTTCATCAAGTGCTATTGGACATAAGAAGGTGTCAGATTTTCCAGGAATTTTATTCTTAACTAAGTTTATTCTTGGGAATAAGTTAAAAATGCACCAATGGGTTTCCAATAAAGAAAGAAGAACTACGAACATAATCCATAGCTTGATTTTTTTTTTTTTTTTGAGATCTCACTGTAATTTGTTCAGTGTATAGTGCTGGGAAGAACTCTGATGAGCTTTGGTTTAAATAATTGGAATAATTAAAATGTCCCACATACTGCTTTTTCTAATCTTAACCACTCATTCATTCTGTATCTCAATAAATCTATTCAAAAGTTTTTTATGGTTAATTTATTTTTATGCCATTTAAATTTATTTTTCTCATATATTTAGTCACATATTGCCTTTGGTACAGGACCACTAGTGTAACTATATATAGTGTATAGTGTTCTAACTACATATATAGTGTAACTAACTATCTGAAATTTTTTTCAGCATTTAAAACATCCAAGCAAACATTTTCTGGGGAAACTCTCCTCCTTATAGAGTATTTGGCCAAGTAAGTAGTAGGTTAATCAACTCCCTAAGTAATAGCTACAATTTTTACATGAATTGTGACCATGAGGTAAACTCAAGAACCAAGTCCCCTTTCTTAATTGTTACTAGATGTATCAATTTGGGTGGGTAACTTACTCTTTATAGTAAATGATCCAGCTTGTATAACCTTTATAGTAAATGATCCAGCTTGTATAATTGCTCAAACACTGTAGAAGTTTATTTTTTATCCAGTGTCCAAGGCAGGTATTCCTGCTAAGCAGGTGGTTTCTTCTCTGTGGAACATAAAATCTTCATTTCATTTTATGACTTAATCATCCCTAAGGAGAACTTAATTTTTCTGTATTTGGCTTATAAAACAGGCAAGAGATCAGGGCGGAAGGGAGAGAAGGGTGGCTTTTAAAAAGCTTGGTCTGAACATGGCACTCATGCCTTCACTCACATTCCACTGGCAGATAGCTAGCTGTAAGGAAGGCTGAGAAAATTCTACTGTTGTCAGCAACAACCTTATACCATGGAGACAAAGAAGGATTGTGATTGACAAAAGGAAGTCTCTTCTGCATAGGTTAATCCTTTCATTCATTTCTTAATGAACCTGTTTGAGGAATAATTCTCTTTGGGTCTTCAGGTGCTCTCAGATGTATTCAAATGGGTTTGCCATCTTGATTATTGACCATTTGAGTTTTAATACTTCTGTGTGTTTCATAGGAAGAACTTGTGTAATTTTTATTGAAATTTCGTGTTATTCTTTTACACAAGAACCAACATAAAACATGTCAATTCTAATGAAATAGGAAGCCATCAGTATACCTACTTCAGATAAAGAAGCCATGAGGACATACCACCTGGGAGGAGAATATAGGTGTATTAGTTTCCTGTGTTTGCTGTAACAAACTGCCATATACTTAATGTCTTAAAAGAATCCAAATGTAATAAGCTGTGCTTCTGAGGGTACATTTTCTCTGACTCTGACATGCCTTTAACTCCTTCTTAAAAGAATGCCTATGATTCTGTTATAGGAAAGGGGGAGAGAGACACCCCTGAAGCCACAAAACCTGCCTGCTCTAAGTGGGTTCTGCCATCCGCCGCAACAAGACAAAACATAAAACTTTAATGAAAAGGGACTTTAATACAGTAAATATACAATACGGAACACAAAGAATATAACTTCTAAGTCAAACACCTGAAGCTACCCATCCCCTCGTGGGCAAAAGTCAACCCAAAAGGGGTTAGCCCAAAGCAAGGCCTGAAAGCTGCCACAAGCCTAAAGCACCTTCTGGCCGGGATCCATGGAAAAGGGTCAGAAATGGCCAGACAAATCTGAGAGCAAAAGAGCAAAATCAAAATCAGTATAAACACTGCCATAGTCACCTCCCCACAGTTATCTCACCCACATCTGCCTTAACCAGTCCAGGGTCAGGAAACAAGCATGGTTTCTTCATCACATGCTTGCTGCTCCTCAGGTCTCCTTCTAGTTCTCCATCCAGCTTCCTTCTCTTCTCTTCTTCCCTGCTCAGCTCCACCCTCCTTCTGGGTGGGGCAGGAAACCCAGAACTTCCCCTTTTCCTAGGGACCACCCTGTTACAATTCCTTCCTGTCTATTGAGATAACCCAGGATAATTTCCCTACCTCAGGATCCTGTGTTATATCTTCAAAGTTCCTTTTGTCAAAGGTAATGTAACAGGGTAGCCCCTAGGAAAAAGGGAAGTTCCAGGTTCCCTGCCCCACCCAGAAGGAGGGTGGAACTGAGCAGAGAAAAAGGAGAGAAGAGAAGAGAAGGAAGCTGGATGGAGAACTAGAAGGAGACCTGAGGAGCAGCAAGCATGTGATGAAGAAACCATGCTTGTTTCCTGACCCTGGACTGGTTAAGGCAGATGTGGGTGAGAGACCTGTAGGGAGGTGACTATGGCAGTGTTTATATTGATTTTGATTTTGCTCTTTTGCTCTCAGATTTGTCTGGCCATTTCTGACCCTTTTCCATGGATCCCGGCCAGAAGGTGCTTTAGGCTTGTGGCAGGCTTTCAGGCCTTGCTTTGCGCCAACCCCTTTTGGGTTGACTTTTGCCCACGAGGGGATGGGTAACTTCAGGTGTTTGATTTAGAAGTTATATTCTTTGTGTTCCGTATTGTATATTCACTGTATTAAAGTCCCTTTTCATTAAAGTTTTATATGTTTTGTTGCGGCGGATAGCAGAACCCACTTAATGCAGGCAGGTTTTTGGCACTTCAGGAGTGCCCCTCACCCCCTGTCCTCTTAACAGATTTGGGGTGCCCTAAAACAGTAACACATTCATAGAGTAACACAAAAATTTGAGGGTTAGGGTACAACTTCTTTTGGGAGATCATTCAGTTTTCTGCAGGAGGTACACATAATACATTGCCTTTTTGAAGGAAAAATAATACAAAGATGACATGAATTTCTGGTTGCTTTTTAGAAGATAGTTTCCTTATCACACTTGATCATTTAGTCACAAAATGTTGATTTTTGGAGAGAGCTGTAGAAGTAATCTCATCAAATACTTGTAGTTCATGGAATGAGGAACATAGGCCCCCTAAAAAATTGACAGCCTGTTGCCAAAGCTTATTCAGTTCATCAGAGGCCTAGTTGTAGGCCTTCTGAGAATTTAATATACAAAAAGAGAGAAAGTACTTTGTACCTAACAAAATTTAAGACTTTCTTTTAGAAAACAATACTAACACTCTAGAAAAAGTTCTCCCAGGTATACTTCTGATAGCAAGAAAATAATAGTTCAGTTCATCATGAACCTAAGACCTCTATATTTGTAACTATAAATAAAATATCTTTGTAGAATATTCCATAAACTACTCTTGTTTGTATAAACACTGCAGAAACAGGCTTCATAGTTGAGAGAAAACAAATTACCATAAGACTTCTTGTCAAGTGTTTTAATTGAACAGAGGGAGGGGTATTTCCATCGAAATACTGGAAATTCACTCTGCTCTCTTCCCTTGTGCTGTTCAGTACTATAGCCTTTGACCTCTTGTGACTGCTGAGCACCTTATAACATTGCTAGGCAAGTTGAGATGCTGTGTGAGGGTAAAAATATTTCAAAGGCAGTACAGAAAGATATGGTTAAATAAGATAAAAAAGTTACTTTCACCTATCTTTACTCGTTTTAATGAGGTTACTGGAACATTTGAAATTGTATATGTAACTTTCATATTGCTCTAAACTTTTCTCTTAAACTAATACTGGTATGACTTGAGGCTAAATACCTCAAATAAAACCCCTTTCCAATCAGAATGTGTAAATGTGGTAGAATCAGATTTCTTAGAACTGTCCCAATAAAAAATATTTATTTCAAATTATGTTCATATACTGGTAATCTCATCATAACTTGATGAATATGATATTGTGTTAGTAATAAAATGAAACTTTGATAGTTCTGTGGGAAAATTACAATTAGTGCTTGAATTAACAAATCTTTCATAAAAAAACACTTCTATTTGCTTTTAGAAATGTATACTAACAGCTAAACAAGTGCTCCTTAGTAAAACAGACTACACAGAGTAATAGAAAGGGCATATATTACCTTTAGGAGTCTAGAATATTCAACATTGAATATGCTAGCTGAACGACTTTAGACAATTTAATGTGACTTCTCTGAATTCCATCTCTAAAGTGAGAATAGTGTATACCTAACAGGGTTTATATATGTGTTAAATAGAGTCATGTAAGTGAAGTTTCTTAAACAGATTTTGAGTCAAAGATGAGCTTGTAGCTTGTTATTAGGTCACCATGTTATAAAGTCTCCAGTCATTCTAGGGAGGGAGGTTGAATGGTATGTGGGAGAGAGGGACTGGTCAGGACTCTGCAGTGGGATATGTTGAGCTGTGACAGTTACCACAAAGGCACCCTTCTGGTGCTCTGAAACCATGAGTGGCTATCACAGTTGTTCTGCAGGGAGATTAATGAATCAAGCAGTCATGCACCCATCATAAGATGCAGGTGCTCTCTCCCATGTGGCAGTGACCTTGTGCTGGGCAGCGTTCCTCAACTTAAAGCAGTTCTCATAGGACTGACAAGTAGGCTGGATGTGGCCTTCCTCCTGCAGGTACATCTAGGCAACCTGTCAGTGTTCACCTAGAAATGTGCCTATCCTTTTCACTACTGTTACAAATATTGCTTTACAAATAATAAAATATGATGTGTTGTTTTATGAAGTCACCATAATTTAACCCTTTGAATTGTTTTCTGCACCTTCCTGGTACAGTCACAGGTAACTTGTCTTTTAGAACATTTGTGTAAAAGTTTTTCTAGAATATACTTTGGAAAAACTACCAGAACACTAAGTAGACAAATTGACTTTAATAATGCAAACTATTTTCCAAAGTATTTATGCAAAGGAAGAACAAAAATGTGGATAGTGACCCCAGGAATTTCTAATGATAATTCTATTTTGTTTCTCTTACTTGGGGGTAGGATTCGAAAGATACTAATATTTTTATTATGTTTTAATATCATGCATAAACATTACACATATTATTTAGCCTATAGCAATTACTAGGAAATAAAATGCCCCCAAAGAAGGAATAAATGAAGTTGTCCATAGTTTTAAGAATTCAAGGGTCTTTATAGTATAGGGGAAAGTTCTATTAGTTTTTTCTAAAGTATTTGACTTGTACCCCATTGTGTTGTTAACATGCTATGAGTAGGAGCAAGGGAAGATGCCATTGTCCTATTACTCTCTGACCTCACTCACATCCGCACTTCCGGTCTGCAGTTCTCATTTGGGGCAGTCAGGTATCAGTGATTATTGTGTCCGCAGCTTCCTCTAAGATATATTAAGATTTGATTTAAATTGTCAGCCTGTACCTTATCAGCCCAAGTTGTAGTCTCAGTACCAGTGTAATAATTAGCTCTCAGCAGCCATTGTCATACCATTATTTGAAAAGTTTTTCATCTTACTAGAAGTCTTTAATCTTAGTGGTAGTTTCATTCCTAGATAATTTGAGAATGACACAGGCTAACTCTTTGAGAATTTACATTAATATGTGTATTGGTTTGTTTTTAGTATCTAAGAGCTAGAATTTGCTGTAAATTTCTGCCACAGATTTGGGTGGCAGCAGATGAGCAAAGTTGCCTGGCAAGGGTGAGAGTGGGTAAGTATTTAAGGTACAGGGAGCAGGAATGTTTTGTGTCTTTTGAGTCACACATTTTCCCTCCATTTCTCATTGAAATTTAGAGAATCTTGTTCTCACCCAGTTATACAACTAGTCAATGATGAAGCCGCATGTCTTTGTTACTATAGAATTTGCAGTTACTCTTATGTAGCACCAAGTGGGGGTCATTTTTTTGGTAAAGTTGAATATGGCTTGAAATTATTTTGATCTGATAGAAAGTGACAAGTGATCCAAATTACCAAGTGAATTAATTAATTACCAAGTGGAAAAAGTGAGTGTTGTTTTAGAATGTTTTCTGATTAGTCAAAGTGAGGCAGCAAAAGTAGTTCTCTAACTTTATCATTCATTCATCTTTTGAGGGGTGGGGACTGCCAAGTAGATTATGTCCATTGAGTTTCTTAGAGGATAACTTGACTTTGGTGTGAATCCCCACAAAACAGTGACCTCTGTTTTGTTTCCTTCTGGATTCTGTGTCTGGCATGTGTTAGACTCTTAGGAAATATTTGTTGATTGACATTAAATTGACACTTAGGACAAATAAGTTGAATTGACATGAAGTATTATAAAGAGATGATCATGGGTGAGCTTATTGGATTAGCTCTGAAACAGAGTATTTTCTCAGCACTTAACCATCCCATCTATAATTGCTGGTTTACTCACTAGAAAAACAGCTTTTGGGCTCGGAAAGATAACATCTTTGCTTTTTCATTTTGTATGTATTTTGGGGTAGGACAAAGAACATCTTAAGGCAGAGAAAAAAGAATTTATAATGTCAGGTATGCATGATAGGTTCCCCCACCACCACCCCAGAAGTCTCAGTAGCCTCCAAATGAGGCTTTGTGTTTCTTTCCGATGTGATTCTTTCAAAAGGTCTGAGCTGAATGTGACAGTGCCAGTTATGCAGAATTATATTTTGTGAATACACCGATGCAGTCTTCCTTCCATTTTCCCTTTACTTCTAAATTGCGAATCTAATATACACCCCTTGTCTAAACATCTTACACGACTGGGTTTGGTTCATGAGGGGAAAATGATGTTTTTTCAAGTTTGGAACTATTTCACGCTTACAGGGTGTTTTTTTCCCCTCGAGAATGTTATTTAATTTTAAATGTAAGAAGGTTCTATTTAAAGATTTTCCCCCATCCTGTTGCTTTGTATGTTTGAGGAACAGATGGAATGAAAGCCTGCGATGGTACAGGCAAGACAGGGCTGCGCAAGGGAGGAGCGTGTCCTCACAGGTTGAGAAGTCACAGGGTTCTGACTTCCAGCTACTAGTTACCAAAGACAGCAATTGTTCATTGAAATTGAACTTAGTTTACATCTAGGTGAGATCAAACCAATGAAATCCATAGTTGTACTGCTTGGCAAAACTTAATGCTTTCCCAAAGAGATGGGTAAGATAAACAATCAATAGGACCTTTCAAAGAGGCTCCAAGGCAAAGGGAAAGGTCTAGGAAACTTGCTGTTGTTAGACTGGGACTGGAGGATAGGGTGTCAGGATGCAGTCTCAGCTCAGCTGTCTATTCCAGGAGAGATGGTTCTGAGTCCTGTTTTGGAAAGTAGTCTAGGAGGTGTGTCCAGTTCATTATCAGCACGTGGAACAGGGCTCCAGTTCCCACTCTTAAGTCAGATGTCAGGCACAGGGGCAGGTGTGAGACCTCAAGTGACTGGAATTCAGAATCTAGTCCTGGGGAGTAGAACACTAGAAGAATTGAGGCCACCACCCTCTACTGGAGTCAGAATGAATCTGAAAGCTCCATTAAGTATCAGCTCAGCAAGTCTGGGAGAAGACAGGAAAAAATAATGCTGGGTATAAGTTTATGTCTAATTGATCTGTTTTTATTTTTTTAAATCACAGTAGTTTAAACATTTTCAGTAGCAATAGTAGAGTGGATATCATTCTCTGGAAGGTTAATCACTTTTGCAATCATATTGCTTTTGGAAAGGATTGGGATATAGGGAACCAAAGGATGCTCATCTCACTCCTACCCTGCCAGGGGCAGGAAGCTATTGCATGTTCTTCTAGTCCCCAACACTAGTTCTTAAGCTACGGTAGCATTTATTTTTCAAGCCTCCTGTCTGCAGTTTATTGTAGGAGTAGCCGCCATTCACTTTTGGAGCCAGTTTTCCCATCTCAGTTTACCATTTCAGGGTAATCATTATTGCAGTCTGAAATAACGGCCATGGAATTTATTAGCTTTACAAAGCAAGTAGTCTGGGAGAGAGCATCAGCTGGAATTAGGAAAACTGGCATGAGTCTCAGTTCTGTCACTGCTTAGTTACGTGAAATCCTAGATGAGCATTTCATATTTCTGCATCGCAGGTACCTTTACCTATAAAATGAAGGGGATTATCTCTAAGCTCATTCAGTCCTGCCAATAAGACCATGACCAAATGAGAGGTATGCAAAAAAAGCAATTCATTCACACCTTAAACATCTTGAAAATGTTGGGCCACTGGACTATCTTGGTCAGAAAACTCTGAGCACCTAGCCTGTGGCACCCCCACCACCTCCCACCCCCCAGATTAGAGTTCATCATTTGCATGCGAACTAGTGCAATCTAAAAAACCAGGTTGAGCCCTGGGTTCCTTTTGAATTAAATGAAAGTGACATCCACCATTTTGTTCAGAAAATAAACTGAAGTACTTAAGCAAGCACCTCCTGGTGTCCTCTCTCTTCCACCCACCCTTCTGTGTATTGGGTTCATTGAACTGCCACACAATTGGTATTTAGAATTTATTACCATCTTGACTTCTCTCTACCGTTATAATTCAATCTTCAGATTTTTCTGCTGATGGTGACATGATGTTTTTGTTGAGGGAAACACTTGCCTAACTACTGTTGATGTTCTCTTATCTTTCACCTTTGAAGTCTGTAAGTCTCCAGTCAATGATATCCTAAGGGTATTCACCATTATAGCTTATGGCAGTGGACTTTCCTATTCTTCCCACTGCTCTCCTCATCCGAAGTACTCATTCCCTTATCTTCTGTTCACTTCATTTGCAATATGAGATTTCCCCTACAATTTCAATTTTATATGGAAGTCGCCTTTATTTTTGTGAAAGCTTTTAAGGAACCTTCTTTTGTACTGTTGAACAGCTGCTGCTCTCCAGGAGGCCAGCCATTATTTTACAACTCTGTACAGACTGGCCAACACTGAAACACAGACAAGGACTCTCAGAGCAGGAGGGCCAGGACGGTGCCATTAGTGTGGCTGCATGATTATATCATACAGATTCTAGCTGTGAAACCCTTATGTACCTAGTGTCACCACTGTGGATGACGCAAAATAAATGTAGGAGGAAGAAATTAAGATTTGTTTGAAAAATCATATTGTTTAAATAGTATGGGCATGTTCACTGCATTGTTATTTGTGAAAGCACAAGTCTGTAAACTAAATGTCCTTTAAACTGAAAGAACCTGATAAAATATGATACATCTATACACTGGAATACCATGTAACTACTAGCAAGAGTGAGTAGCTTTTTAAGTGTTGACATAGGATGACATGATAATAGGAAAGCAAGAAACAAAAAATACATACCATGTTTTCATGTATAGTTCATAAGAAAAAGGACACAAATACACTGTATGTGGATGGAACATCAGGAAAAATAGGAAACTGGGAATCATGCTTATTTCTGGGTAGAGGAACTAGGAAACTTGTAGAATGGAAACTTAGTTTTATTACATGCTCTTTTGTACCGCTCAGAAAGAAATTCACTATGTATTAAGGGTATTCATTCTTCAAAAGATGTATTCAGAATTTTCTAATTACTGTTTGTCTAATTTGCTATCATGGAACTGCTTTCTGCCAGGTGCTGTTGTAGACTCTGGTACATCTGACAGAGTGAAGAGACCCGTGAAGATAAAGGGTGAAAGGTTATGATGGAAAATGAAGTAGAGGATGGATACTCTTTTAGGAAGGGTGAATATACCATTGTGCCTGACCAAGGCATCTACAGTGTTGGAAGTAGTAGAATTAACTTTGGGGGGGGGGGTGTAGAATGAAAGCAGAGCAGCAAGGGAGCCTGAGAGCTGAGGTACTCCCAGCTCTGTTCCACCACTCTCGAGGACACACCAGACTGTATAGACACTGTTGTCTGTTGTTAGCTGAAAGATGCTAGAGGCCTTGTGACCATTCTCCTCACTCTGTACAGATGGAAGTCTGATGAGAAATGAAAACATAGCAAAGGGACAAAGGAAGATTTTTCTCTCCCTCACTTGCAAAAAGATTCATCCCAGGTGTGAAAAGGAAAAGTCAGTGTAAACAGTGCTAACTCTTGGAAGACAGTATGTTTCGTGGTCTGGCTGGAAATGAGGATCTGAGGGTTGTGCTGTCAGCACCTCCTGACTGACCGTCACTGTGAAGTAGGGATGGATTGTCACTCCCACCTCACAAAATAGCCAGTGGAGAATGGGAGGGAGATAGCATATGTTGCCTCTGGAAAGTAGATTGAGTTAAATAGATGAAAGTTGCTATTAGTAATGACATTACAGGAATAATAATGTCAGTTGGATAGTCTTTGGGTAAAGATAACATATTTGGGTAAAGATAACATATTTCTGCTAAACTTCTCAGAAATCAAGTTGTACATTAGATTCTATTTTTGTACTCTCTAGCACATGGTTTTCATTCTTTTTATGTAATCTTTTTGGTGGAGAAAAGGAAATTAAGTTCTTCAGGAGACATTCTTAACTCCTCATTAAGGTGACTGGCAAATATCCAAAAGATGTGTTTCTTTAAACCCATGTATTTATAACCACCCTGAGGCGGGGTTGCATGTCTTTAACATAGTACTTTTTGAATTTTTATCTTGGCTCTGCTGGGTTCATGGTTCTACTTTAGGCTTATGAAGTCCTTATGTGAAGATATTTGTCTATATAACTATCATATGCTTACGTTAGAATTATGTATATTCTGATCTCTCAGTCTTATCATAATGTTACAATGCAGCAGTTTTTATATCTTTAGAACATGCTTTGTAAAGCACAAAGTCACACAATTTTTTTTTAATTTACTGCAAATAACAGTTATGCCATAATTTCAAATTACCTGGGAAGAGGAAACTTTACCATAAGTAATCAAAATGATATCATATTCCTAAATTTAGTGCATTCACAGAGATCCCCAAGACCTTCCAAAATCTATTTTCCACCATTATTTTAGAGAAAATTCTACAAAATTATTATCTTTTATTTTCCTGAAAGCAGAATTATAGCATCAAGTGTTTCAAAGGTAAGAGATGGAAAATAAAGATGTGTCCAGGAAGCCCCTGAGTGGAGGTGAAACCAAACCCAAAGTCAAGCAGCACTTGTCTGCGTTTATTGACTCAGGGCAAACAAAGTGTGTACCTTAAGCAGTGCAATAGAAAACCGGTGCCTCGCAGTAGACTGTACAAAACTTTCAGGCTTCAGTCACCAAAGAAAAGTTTAGAATTGAAGAGTTGAATAGGTTCTTCCCAGAATAATATTTTGTCAACTTCTTAAAAAAAAATTGTTGGTTATATGAAATCTGAAGCCTCTTTTACCTGGAAAATAAGCTTATGTGCTGATGCTCTCTACTCCAGGATGCTAAGGAAGTGAGGCATTGCAGACCTGTATACTCAAAACTAGCTTCATAGATCTGGAACTAAAATGTTCTAGTCTCCTAATGCTCTCCAATTTGTAATTCTTATTCAGAAAGGTAGTATATGTCTTCTTGCACTGACAGAGCTTTTATAGCTCTTGGAAAGGCTATTTATTTCGTGAGTTAGCTTTATTGATTTCACTCTGAGCCATATTTAAAGCTAACCTGTGCTAACCGACCTTCGTTGTTTTTTTAACTTTTCATTATAATAGGGAGATAACATCACATCTTTACTCTGCATTTCTCATGCAGACTGACACAATTGCTGTTTAAATATCTAGTGATTGTCTAAGACCATAAGAAATATTTAATTTCCCAAAAAGCAATACAGTAGCACTTGCTATTAAAGAGTATGTGACCTGTAACAGAAAACAGGGGAAAAAATAAATGATCACTGAGTGCCTTTGTGGCTTTCATCCTTTGATTACCCTGTAATTGATTAAGCCTTTGCTACCCATCTGTATTTATTTCCCCCCTTTTGGAAATTTTACTTTGTTCCCACCTCACATGGTGCCTAACAGATTACTTGAGACTTTGTGTTATCTCTATTTTGTTGATATTAATGAGCTTGCTGCACAATATTACAAGGGAAATAGTGTTGCTATTTGGAATGCTAATGAATTGCTTGCCTGGCCAATTGCCATTTGTTCCAGTGTGTGAATATGGTGTGTGTGTGTGTGTGTGTGTGTGTGTGTGTGTGTGTGTGTGTGTGTAAAAGAGAGCCGAGTAGCAGGGGTGGGATTGCATTTTTTTTTCCTCTTTGCAGCCAGTGACGTGAGCGGTGCCTGGAACAATCAGACTCGCTGCAAACAGGGTAGTTGAAGATGCTGGGGGAGGCAGCCTGGTGTGTCTTAAGCTAACGCAGATCCCTGAGCTCTGAGCTGCTCAGGCACAACCCCACAGAGTTTCTCCAGAATTAGAGCCTCGCAACGGTTGGAAAGTGCCTTTTTATTTCTCCAAACCCCTTCCCCAGTCGACCTGCGAAATGATTGGCGTGAATAGTGTTCAGAGCACCAGCAAGGTGCGGGTGAGGACCTCGGGTTCCGTGAAATACTCCCGGGAGGATTCTATCCGGCGGCAGTCCCACAGGTCAAAGTCTATGAAAATTTCCAACTCCTCAGAGTTTTCTGCTAAGGAAACCAAGGTAAAGAAATCCCGTGTTAAACCATATTGGCAGTTGTATGTTACAGTGAACCAAGTGTGATACAGTCTTTGCGAGTGCTAATGTGCAGTGACAGGCTGAGAAGTAGGGTGGATAAAATGGCTCTAAGATAATCAGGTGAGATCAGGTGAAAGGGATGGTACCTGAACTCCAGATGTAGATTACTGGGGTGTGGGTCAGCTTTGTAAAGAGCCGGTTCATCGATGAGAAAGGTGGAAGCAGTGCTCAAAATGAGATGATTGTGGGAAACTGTTCTTTGGTGCCTTGATCTTCTTTTTAGTCTCAGAAAGGTTGCCTTGACAAATGAATTTTCAGTGCAATGTATTTTTAAACCATCAGGAATATAGAGACATTGTGTATGATTTTACCATTCAGTTAGCTTGTCTCGCCTTCCCTCCCTAGCTTTTCCCCTAATATGTGAAACTGATGTGCTCCTGTCTTGAGCCCTAGGCATATGTGACAGGGAAGGTTTCTCCTTTCATGTTCCTTACATGTGTGCTGATGCTTTGCTGCCATTAATCACCTGTCTCTTTGCCACTGCCTGTAGGATAATATAATCTCTGTTCGTGTGGAATGTGAAGCGAGTGATTACGTAGTGAAATGGGCATTTACTACATGCAACATATTCTTGAGATTCTTCCCACCACCATCTGTGTGAGCAGGGTACTCAGAAACACTCCCACTCCACAGGTTTAAAAATGGAATAATAGAATCATAGGATCTCAGAACTCTAGGGCTAGAGATGGAGATGATTGTGACAGAGATTCAGAGGTTTGAGAATATACAGGTGATAGGTCTGAGTGTCATCTCGATCTCCTCATGACTCACTGAGAGAGACCTCCAGCTCTCACCCTTCCCATCCCATTCTATGACATTCATGTTGTTGAAAGACTCTGGTAATAACAGGTCCTGCTCAAAATAAGGAATGGGGAAGGGGGGGCTCAGTGTGACTTTAAGAAACATGACACAGTGGGCTATAACCCCATTAATCTTTAGCAAATCCAGTAACTAAAATGTCTTCAGATCTCCTTTCCTCTTGTATTGATTTTAAAAGACTGTTGCTTTAGGGTGAGACATGTGTCTTCCCAGCCCAGTTATGGTGACCTGCATGGGGATCAATTGGTTTCCACCCAAACTGTTGTGAAACCTCCTGTGGGGTGATGCCCACTGTCTCCTACTGAGAAAGACCTGGCTGGCTCACTGTAGCGTGAAATAATTAATGTAGTGGGCATATATGTGATTCTTGACATGACTCTAAAACTGACTTCTCTTAGGAGTACTAAGAAGGCTCTCTAGATTTTGTTTTAACAATTACCATTTATCTTGATGATAATTTAAGATAATGTGTATCTATTCAGACAGCATTTTGGTTGTATACTATAGTGCTAGCTAAGCATAGGTATAGCATAGATGCCAAATGAAAAGATTCTCATTTCTATCATATATATAGGGTCTCTGATGCAAGAGAAAGCTAAATGTGTTTTGTTTTTTGTTTTTTTACTATTACAAGAATTGAAGAAGTGAAGAGAGGAAAGGTTCCTGGTAGAGTTGTAGTTAGTAGGCTATCACATGATACTTTGGAGATTATAGTCATTTTCTTTAATTATTCTTTTGAGACATAGGTAGTCTCTTAAGTTCTGGAGTGTATAGTCAAGAATGTATCCAACCTTCCAGTATCTCACAGGAGATATTTTTATTTGATTAGTCTTTAAAATAGAACATCAGAGGTAGCTAATAGAAAATCATTAGAACAGGAAATTAGATAGATTAAACTTTCTCTTTTAGTAGCCATTTTTGTTCCCCTAAGAAAAGTAAACTGAATAATAATATATAAGCTTGTACCCTAAACATAGTAAACTGAATTAGATTATAGGTGTGTATAGATGCATAGCAATCCATATTCCTATCCACAATGTCCACATTTTATTCCAAAAGTTAATCAGAATTCTCATTCACCTTGGCTGTATATAGTAGTGTTTTTTTTTTTTTTGCACTTAAAATCAAATCCATGTTCTTGTTAATCATGTAGTAATACTTTTTGATTGTCTGACTCTTCTTACAAAATTCAGTACCTCTACTCTAATAATTTGAAGAAATGCCTTCTTGGGATATCACGCCATCTCTCTGGCACTCTGGCTTTTTCTAGAATAGGTGAAGTAATAATGCCCCTTACAGAGACTTGAAGTTATAAAATGCTCTGTATTCCTTCAAAACTTTCATTTCCCATGTTTCTGTTTTGTTGGTCATTGAAAACATGTAGTGGCTTATTTAAGTCATGATTCATTCATAATCCTCACTTTTCATTTGGCTTACTCATTTTTGTTCTTCATTTGAAGCAAGGGTTAAAGCACTTCTGGAAGGATTTGATATTTTGCCTTTGATTTTAGTGAAATAGCTTAAAAGCTTTCCTTGATCTAATCACTTTAAGTTAAAAGAATTGAATTTTCGAATCCTTGTGGTTCATATTGACGTAGCCTGAAGAATATTATTTAAACCACTGAAACATGGCCTAGATATTATTTCCTTTAAAAATCCATTCTCCTGTGTGGCCTTTGTTTTGCTTTAATATATTTTAAGTCCTGTTCTTTAGATGTCTGTGTAGAGTGTGACTTTGTCCTTTTCCATATAACACTACTTGAATAAAATTCTGAGATGTATAAAATGAATACAGATATCAATAGGTTTTAGGAGAATATTTATGGGTCTTGTGAAGTACTCATTTATTATTAAATTGTATTAGTTAGGTCTGTTAGTTAAGGGTCTGCTATTGGAAGAGCAGTGCAGCTTCTGGCCATGAGGGGACAGTGCAGACCTTCCTGCTGTCAAGCCCAGCTGGCTGCCCTGCCTTTGACAAAAGTGACATTTTGGAATAAGTTTCTTAAAAAGCAAATATTCGGAATTTGGTGTGTGCAGTATAAGCAGATGCTGGGTAAGCTTTTATTCTGCCAAACATTTCCACATTTCTCCTCTGCATCTAAGTATGCCTCTAATACCAGTTAATTTGGTATTGCTAGTTTTGAACTTGAGCAAGTCGACTATAGGTTTAAAATATCTAAAAGTTCGCACTGACAATATCACTTTTTTCCTTCTTACTGCCAACTACACTATACCTTTAGATATGGGACAGCTAAGCCAGAAACTTGTGTTTCTTTATGTTGTTATGGGTGACTGAAACATGCATAGTTGAATTCTTGAAGCTTTTCTTAAGGAATAGTATGAGGCTAGATATGAAATCATGGATTTAATTTCACAAAGAAATAAGCTTCTCTGACAATGAAATTTCAGAGTCAAATCCCTGGTACTTTGGGTGGTGCAAAATGAAAACACTTGCCCTTTGCTGCATCCATGTTTCTAGCCTGGGTTTCCTCACCAATTAGCAAAGCGTGCCTAGACTAGTCACTTCCCCTCCCTGAGACTCATCCATAAAAAGCAAGCGTTGAGAAAATGGTATCTTTGTTCTGAGCAACGTTAATTTTAGAAATCTTGCGTGGGTTGCTGGGGATTATTTCCTCTGTAAAGACGAAACCTAAAGACTGAGCTCAATTCAAGAAAGGTGAGTTTTATATGCACTTTGAATAAACCTAGGAGAGGTTAACCATAAAAGCCTGGGAGGAAAATGGGAGGGCCTAATTCATTGCTTTGTAAAACATATTGCAGCAATATTGAAAGGCACCATCAACTCTATTCTTTCCAAGGCTTTGCTTGTTATTTCTTTAGCATTGTTTGGTAAATGTTAATCATTTCTCCCTCTGTGAATCAAATCTATACACAAAGGAACTTTGAAGAAATCATTATAATGCCCCTTTGCAACCTGAAATTTTCCGTCAGAAATTTGCTGATTGTTGTCATTCTTTTCTAGATCCCTTTTTTATTTTAGATTAAGGGGAGAGCCTAGGAAAACGACTGGGATCTAATGGGTCATTTTTATCTGACTACTGAAAGATTTATCTCATATAATATGGGGATAATCCTTAGTTATAATTTGAAATATTTCCTGCAAATGTCTTTATGTATTTTTTATTCTTAAATTGAAGTAGAACAGCTTTTAGCCTAGAAAATTCATCCTTTAGCCGCATCCTACAAAGGACAGTAGTTCTGAATATCAAAAAAAAAAAATCTCCATACTAGTTATAGTCTTGAAACATGAGAGAATCAGGGTAGTGTCTTCCACACAGTGAATCTAGTAGTGCAGAAATATAAACTGTATTAGCTACAGAACTCTAGATTTCTTATATCGGTCCTACTATCTTCCTACCCAAGTCTTCTACCCAGGGGACACTGGGGGAAATACCCCAACCTTTTAATTCTCTACCCCCTAAACGCCTCCTCTCCTTCCAGACTCCTTCCTGAATTTCTCAGATCCTGTCAGTACTTTCATGTAAAGTAGCATCTTTTATTTTTTCAAGATGTTCAAGTGATTATTTAGGATATCACTTAGGATATTGAGCAAATTATACTCCTGATGGGGTGACACTTGTTAATCCTTGAATATAATTAAGAGCAGATCCTCACCATCACGCTTTTCACCCATTTCCATTTGATGAAAGTTCTAGAGGCATTGTGCCTGGTTTCAGTCCCTAAAGTAATTCCAAGTATCGTACTGCTTTCTTGTTCTGCTACCTTCAGGCCTTATACTGGAATTCATCCTTCCAGTAATGGTGTCCTAAAGCAGAGATTCCAGAGATTCCAGGTTTATAAAGTTTTCATGTAGCATTGGGCTATTTTAAAGATCAGTCCTGACAAGTAGTATAACACCCATGTCAGAATCCAGGGAAGAGAAAAAAAATGATATGTTGGGGTAGGGGGGGTATCTACATTTTTTAATATCTTTGGTGAAGATCAGGGAGGTGGCCATCAGTGATAGTAAACTGAAGTCAGCATCAGAAGTCCTGTGGGGGGGTGGGGGGGTATTTGTGGCTACCAGTTATCCAGTGCTACCCAGGATGCAACCTTTCCTTTATTGCAACCTGTAGGTAGATCAGTTTCCGATTTTAGAATTTTGGAATTGTGTTCAATTTAGGAACTAACAGATTTTTGGAGCATTTTCAGAAACCATGAGTAGCTGAGCGAGGTGGCTTGCTCAGTAAATTTGCCAGGGGAGTTACTCTTTTACCTTTGATTTTAATTAAATATTTTTGAGCATTATCTTACCTTCAAGCAGATTTCTTTATCTTTTTAAAAATCTAGCCTATCATATTTTGATGTTAAAATTTGTTTATGTCTGCAAATCATCTGATTACAGTGGAATTTTCCTTTTAGGTAGATTACTTGGAATGCTTCAAGTCCAAAATTTTAAGAAAGTGCTAATTGAGGCCCCCTCTTTATAGCCTGACTCATTTCATGACATGATGCAGACTGAAGTTAAATATTAGAAAGTGTGTGTTACCCAGGCAGCTGGAGACATCAGTATATTCTTACTGACAGATTCAAATCTGCTGAGCCAAGTTTTTGTTTGATATCAGTAAATTAAATAAGATGATTAACCTTTCTCCAATACAGTGATGGCTCTCTTGCACTCAGGTACAATTTAGAGGAGTCAGCTTCAATTTTACAGCTGAGAAATTTAGCAGGGCATATTTACGCAAGCAATGGAACCTGCTAGATACCAACAGCTCAAGCCAAAGAATTAATTCCTATTGAGCTCATAGTACAGACTTCTAAGACTTCCCAACATAAGTAAACTTGGAAAGGTTGAGGTCTAGGATACTTACTAAACCACATACGCAGTCACAGAAAAGTGCTTTGAGAGAAGAGACTCTACAGTCACATAAAGGGACTGGGTAAGTTACTAGCAGTGTGCTGATTTGTGACTATTCTCTTTCTCAGAACACTCTTTAAAATTAAAAGAAAGAAAGAAAACAGTTAAGATAGAAAGACTCCAACTTACTGTTATTTTTGACTGGACAATATTTTGAGGGGATTTTTTTATGTCTCATCAACCGCCTGCTACAATATGATCTCTGAATTAATAATTAAGTGGTAGTTATATGCTACAAAAGCATAATTTAGAGCTTAAAGGTGTTTCTATGTTTTTATCTCTACATCCATATAAACCCACTAAAATGATGGTAAAGCTCATGGATCTTAACCATGAGGGATATCGTCAAGAGGCCAACAAAATTTTGAAGATGAAACGCATCCTTGTTAACTATTTAAAATCCTAAAGAAATCTTGAACCCAAATATTTGCAGACATGGGAGCCAAAGAAAGAAAGGACTGATTTCCCCCACCAGATCACAAGATGGGCCCAGGAATTAGAGGCATTTTTTACCTTTGAAGGCAGTGGGTCAGTGCTGGAAAACCCCATTAAAACTTCTAAACTTGCTAACTGGGCCCTTTAGATGGCCCCATACTTTGGATAGCCAAATCAGCCCTCATCCCCCACCACCATCTTTTGCAGTTCCTCTTTGGGGAGATTGCCCCAAAGACTTTGCCCTCAGAAAATTAAGTGAAAAGCACACATATTTCACAGTGGCTAAGTATCTTCTCTCTCTTCTCACCATGTGCTTTTTCCAAATTACTGGGAGAAGAGAAGGCATGGTGTCCAGTAAACAGGAAATCAGATAGCAAAGAGGCAGAAGGATTCCCCAGTATGATGATGCAGGGAAGCTCTAGCACAACAGCCATGCAAGAGCTGGAAGCTGATTGGTGTAGATTAGAGTGGGAGAAGAAAGGATTATGTCACTGCTATGTCACTAAGAGAGTAAATGAAGTGTTGGGCTGGGCCGGATGGAAAGGAGATTCCCAGTTTATGGGAGACTGTGCAGATGAATTAGAGATAGACTCATAGAAAACAAAATAAAGACAACAAAGCAAGGTGACAGTTAACTTCAGGGTGTAAAATAGCTTACAAGAAAGTAAATCTAGCATCGTGTACAAATGGCTCAGGACTGAATTAAATCTACACAGTCATAAAGATATAAGCCCTGAAAATTGATGTAGCTCAAAATTATTGTGATATAATTTTTATGGAAAGAATTTTGGGTGGAGAGAGAAGAGAGAGAAAAAGAACAAGGGTGTAAACGTTTGAGAGAGAGAAAAGAAGAGGAGGGGAGAGGGTGGGGGGGAACAGGGAGAGGAAAGGGACCACAGTTAAAAGAAAGCCACTATTTGGCCCTCCCTGGTGGCGCAGCGGGTTAAAGCACAGCACTGAGAATCTAAAGCCGCTTCCACATGAGTTCGATTCCCGCCTGCCCCGGAGGTGACCACATGGCGTGGCAGACCTCTCCTGACCCACCCGCTGCTCCCCTCAGCAGTGTACTTCGTCGATCTACCTGTTCTGCTCCCCACTCTGTCTCTGGTGAATCCTCTCACCCTCCGCATCTCTGGCCTGTACCCCAGTTCTGTATGAATAAATAAATCTTTAAAAAAAAAAAAAGCCACTATTTAATATTGAAAATAGGAAAATCAAAAAGGAAATGAATGAGATTTCCTCTGGGCAACAAGAATTAGAGGTAAATCAGGAAACATTCATGATATGCCTTTTAGTAATTATTTTATTAATAAATGATACTATGTGTTACCTTGATAAAATCTTAAAAATGAATAGCAATGAAAATTAGAATTATATATATAGTATATATTAGAACTGTAGATTCATCTATTTATTTTGTTACCTTTCTCTTTTTCTCTAAGATATACCATTTTAGTCACTGGAAATGATTCCAGTTTCATATGTAGATATACATCTTAATTAACATTGTATTTAACAATTATCAAGTTATAAAGGCTACTGTATATTATGAGATTAGATTGTATTTTGCCACTGGTTACTATCAAAATTTTCATTCTCTAGTAAGCATGTTAGTGAAAGGCTGGTCCTTTCTTGAGTAACAACCCTTTATATTGAGATTTCCTTGTTACCTTTATGAAATGATGGTAATAGTAAATAGTGTTTTATTTCCACACTTGGCAAAATGAAAAACTGGCAATTCTACGTAGGTTTCCAAAATGTCTGGAAAATTTTCCTGTTTATGAGAGCCAACAGGCTAGTAGCCACTGGATTAGATTATTTAATTTGGCTTTATTGATTGTTTTGGTTAAATCTTTTCTATTTGGTTTGTCTTCATTGCTTTGTCTAATGCATGGAAATGACAGAGAACAAATGCCATGCCTGGTGTTCTTTCTAAATGTCAAAGTCCTCCAGGGATCTTTTTTTTTTTTTTTCTTTTTCAAGCCATTTATAAAAAGAACCCTGCATGTTATTCAGCAAACATTTTTTAACTGTGTGCATTTAACTTTATCATCAAACCCATAGTCATTAAATATAATTGATTGTTTTTTTTTCAGATATTTAAAAAATACAGCATGTAGTTTAAAAAGTCACTTGGAATTTATGTTTTCCTATGTTCTGAAATTATGAAGAATTCTTTATTAAATTACATGCCTCCTATTTCCTAACAAGTAAGGCTTATTCAATAAGATAGTCTCTAACAACAAATTTTGACGAGTACAATCCTAAATCTTCTTTCAAAATATTGATTATTGTTATGCTTTAAAAAAAACCTGTCTTTTGTAGGCTGGCTAAATCTAGTCAAGATTTTGATAAATAAATTACGGTGCCAAGGGATTAGGGTTTAAGAATTAAAGATGACTGAGCACAATGAATTTGAGAGTCACGGTGCTTGCACAGGCCACAGAGCAGGTAGTACGCTGAGGAATTCTCTGGAAGTTAGCTTTCACTTGTATGGAAGGAAGTGGTGATTCCCTGAGACCTTAATTACATAAATTTTCCATATAAGGATAGTCACATCAAATCAGATCCATATGATTCTTGCTTTGACTTTTACGGAACTTTTATTTTTTAAGGTGACATTGTTTTACAACACTGTATATGATTTAGGGATATGACTCACACCTCTTCCGAAGGATGTCACTGCCACACCCACCACCAAAGGGGTCCATAGTCCTCCACCACAATCTGTAGGTTACTCCCTCTACCCCCCCCCCCCACACACACACCACATGCTTCTATAGTTGCCTCAGTTCTGCAATCTCATTTCCAGGGCTTGTTTTGGTTTAGTTTTGTCCTTTTGTTTTGTTTCTTTATCTTTCATATATGAAATATATGTATTTCATCCTTTCGCAAAAGTAAAAATAAACAGGACTGTATCAAACTAAAAAGTTTCGCATGGCAAAAGAAACTACGATTTAAACAAAAAAGAACACCCTACTGAGTGGGAGAAAATATTTGTACCCTATATACTCAATAAGGGGCCAATATCCAAGATCTAAAAATTGCTCATACAATCCAACTAAAGGACCCAATCAAAAAGCAGACACTACCTTTTATTTTTTTATTTTTTTATTACAAAGTTTATTTTTACATCATTTTGCACATTTTTTTTTCCATCTCGATTGTAATCCCCACGGGTTTCCCATCACCAAATCACCCCTGTGCCACCACCATAGTCCCGTGCATTTCCCTCCCTTCCCCCCCTCCCCCCGTTTTTGATCCCATTCCCCACTCCACCCCCACAAAATGTCTCTGGTATATGGTTGTTCATTATTTTTGTTATTTTCTCGCCTGGTCCATTATACTCCTGCTATGAGTGACACCATCCGGTATTTTTCTTTCTCTTTCTGGCTTATCTCACTAAGCATGATCTTTTCCAGCTCCATCCAAGTTGCTGCAAAAGACATGTGTTTCTCTTTTTTGGTTGCTGAGTAATATTCCATTGTATATATGTACCACATCTTTCTAATCCAGTCATCTACTTTTGGGCATTTGGGCTGCTTCCATGTTTTTCCAATTGTAAATAAAGCAGCAATAAACATGGGGGTACAAGTATCTTTTTCAATCAGTGTTTTTGTGTCTTTTGGGTAAATACCTAGGAGTGGGATTGCTGGGTCGTAGGGAAGCTCCATGTTTAGCAGTTTGAGGAACCTCCAAACAGTTTTCCATAGTGGTTGTACTAGTTTGCATTCCCACCAGCAATGCAGGAGAGTTCCTTTTTCTCCACATCCTCGCCAACATTTGTTGTTGCTAGTTGTTTGAAGATGTGCCATTCTCACTGGGGTGAGGTGGTATCTCATTGTGGTTTTAATTTGCATCTCCCTTATTACGAGAGACACTACCTTTTAATGGGCAGGTTGGGTTGAAGAAACAGGTGAGGGTCCTTTCAGATTCTACATTGCAGTCTTGCCATCTCTACCTCAGTGTGAATTCCTCTCTGACCTGGGATCTGTGTCCTCTTCCCAGAGGGGTTTTTAACATAGTTGTGGCAAAATCATTTGGGGAAGGACACAGAAGATCTGGTAAAGTAGTGAATAAGCATGTGCGTGCCTGTGTTTGATTTCCTGCTTTGCCACTTAATTAGCTCTGCCACTGGGACAGGTGTACCAGATTTAACAAATAAAAATACAAACTACTCAGTAAAATTTGAATTTCAGATAGATGATAAATAAGTTTTAGTTCTGGGCATCCTGCATTTGACCCAGCAATCTACATAATATGCAGCTGTTACTCACCTACCCAATTCCCAATTTTTAAGGTCAGCAGAAATCATACATGTTTATAGGTTGTGCAAGGTCAACTTAAATCTTACATATAAGTGCTCAGCTTAGAGCCTAACTTATAGCAGTGCTCAGTGAACAAACTGTTCTTTCCCTTGTCACATGTTCATCTACAAGGAATGTCGGGGGCCAGATTGGAGTTCTGTGCGAAACTTTAAGATCCTCCAGAGCATAGTCTGAGTGATCTGAAACTACGTATTACTGCCCTTCCAGAGGTTGGAGGGAAGTTTTTTAAACTGGGGAATCAAAATACCCATGATTCCTGTTTCAAGAGCTGACATTTACTAACACTTTACTTCACCTCTCCATATCCCCATTTTCTTTATTTGTAAAATGGGAACCGTGCCGGTGAGTAGTAGTAAAGAATAAATGGTATACACAGACAGCCCTCGGGAAAGGGCCTGGCACTTATTAAGCACTCAGTGAATGTTAGTTATTAGCATAATTTGTCCATGACACCAAACTGCCAATTTGATTCAGAATAAGTGATGCTCTCCATGCTCAGCATATGTCTGGCACAGCATAGTGATTGACTAAGGGGAGGGGAGTGAATAGACCCTGTTTGTTTATATTCAAATGTTCCATAAAATCTAAGGAGGATGGAGTAGAATGCATCAAACAGCGATAGTAGCTTTCACTTAGGAGTTAATTTACAGAATTCATGTTTTCATAATGACTTTCATTTGATCTTCACAATTCTCTGAGGCCGGTATTATACTGTCTTTACATATGAAACAGTTAAAGGTTAATGTTAGTGACTAAAATATCATAACTGATGAAAGAGGCAGGTTTGATACTAGTCTCCTTTTCTATCTAGTTCATTGTCTTTTCTATGTTTTCTGCTTCCCAGCTTAACTATGATACTTAGTATCATTATCATTCAAGTCCATGTCTGCGCAATAAATGGCTGCGCAATAAATGGTTGTTAGAATATGGCTGTGTCAAAACAATTTATGGTACATTTTGGAGAATAGGAAGAAAACTTGTGTAAAGGAGCTTAAAATCATGCCATCTAAATTTGTAGGTGAAGATGTAATCTATGCATGGTGTGGCAAGCATTCAGTGATAACAGATTATACATCGAACATTCTCCTTCCACTTCACTCCCCAGTTGCCCTCTCCAAGGGCTGCTATAGTCAGTGGGTCATCTGTATCTTCTCAGAAGTGTTCCCCCCACACACAAATACACATTTTCCCCCAAGATGGAAATATACCAACACTGTTTTTGCTCCTGTTTTCATTTAACAACATATTCGACCTACCTCACTTTTCTATTAAATGACTTTGAGTACAAAATGGATGGCAACATATCCCTGGTGCTCCTGTTGCTCTGGTACTGCCTCACCCACTTTTTTATTTGCACTTGAGGTGTGTGCAAACAGGCCACCCTTCTCCCATAATTAAGAAGATAGCCTGATGCAGCCCAAGTGTGCCACTGCCATCTTCTAGTCCAGCTCACGCAGCTGTGACCTGCGCCAGCTGCTGCCACCTACTAGTCTCTTCCAGTTGATGCTCAAGAAAATCCTTAAAAACATAAATTAGAGCGACTCATTCTCCCACTTGAGCCCTCCGTGGTTGTTCAAGCGCATGCACAATAACCTGTGTTCTGCTCAGAGAGCTCACGTGAACGTCTGCCTCACTGCTCTCACACCCACAGCCCGGCCTGTCTCCATCGCAGCTGCCCAGCCTTGTTTCTGTCTTGCAGACCCACCAAGCCCAGTGCGAGAAGCTACGCCCTGTTCTTTCCCTTTTTCATCACAGGCTGCTCCTTGTTACTCAGACCTTAATTTTCTTGCAAAGAGGCTTTTCTCAGCCATTTTTCTAAAATTACTTTTTAGAGGTACTTTATTTTAAGTACCTTATGATAATTATCTGGTAGCCTACCAGAAGATAAGAATTATTTTTATTTTCTTAATTCCTTTATTATCTGTTTCTACCCCCAACTAAATCTTTATTCTGTATTGCTCACTGCTGGATTTTTAGTGCCTGTATTAATACCTGGCATCCTGACAGGTAGTAGAACCCTAAATATTTGTTGACTGAATGCATGAATAAAACAATGAATAACTTTAACATACTATTACACGTGTTGCAGCTATTACAGTATGAATTTATGTTGAAACATGAATAATAATCTAGTATTTATATACTGCGTAAAAATTTATGGTATACTGTCTACTATGTTATTATAGACAAAAAATAGTCTTCTTATTGTCTAGTAGTTATAAAAATACTTTTCCTAACATATGTTATAAAATATTGTTGTGGTTATTGTTCAATAGAATAATGTGATAAACTAAATGGCAAGTCCTCAGCTGATATAATAGAAAATTAAGGACCAAGAAATAATCTGAATAACATTTCTATTTTCAACTTCATAAACCCTACCTCCTAGTAAGTTTTTAAGATACACATGTGTATGCATGTGTATGTTTATATGTATGTATGGCAGTATCACGTCATGATTAGGACAGTTAAAGTCACAGACTTTGTCATTGGATAAATCTGTCTTCAAATCCCCAGCTATGCAGTATGACCTTTGCTAAATTATTTAAACTTTATAAATGTTGGTTATGTCGTTTCTGAAGTGGAAATAACTTCTTCTTCCCCTATGAAGATTCAGTGAGATTAAATGAAAATAAATCTCTTAGCACATTGCCTCACACAGTGTGGCCTCATAGCCAGATTATCATCAGTAGAAAATCAGGTTTTGAGAAATGACTGGAACACCATCACTGTTATAGATATCTCATCAAATGAAGCATCAAAAGAAACTTAAATCTCCAAATCACGAGCAAAGGAGGAAACTGCTAAATATGTATGTTAAATACGTATAGCGATTCTCCTTTCTTGCTCACACTTTTCTCATTACATCATTCTAATCATAGTTTCAAAATTAGTGTTCTGTTGGACAATAGGTAGATGTGTTTTATCTGACCCACAAGTTTTGTTGCCCTTTTTGTTTCCACTCTGGAGAATTTGTGGGCCTCTAATAATTCACATTTCTACCTACTTCTGAAAAGTAGTAAGAGCTAGCAACAGTGAATCTGCACATTCCCTCCTGGTTGAAATTAGGCCACGAGGGAATACTGAGGACCCATGTGGGTGGAGCTTTCTTGAACTTCCTGGACACTCTGATGTCTCACTTCATTCACCTGCCGCCTACTGGAGATACTGGACTCTCAGTCTGCATTGTGATATTGGATCAGCGTTTGGACTTGATGTTCAAGCTGACTTTTTAAGATATGTTTTCTTGTTTTACAATGGGGGGAAATTCTTTTTATTTTATTTTATTTTTTGCAATAAGTAACTTAGTGACTATTTAGAATTAAAAACTTCATTTACACTGGAAATGTTAGTTGTATAGCATCTTTAAGAAACTTTCCCTAAGTCACAAGAGCCTGTCAAATGGAAGGCAATTGTAAGGTAAAGAAAAGGCATTTTAGGAGGAATATGCTCTGTATAAACATTTATTGACCAGTTCTGCTCTCTAAATGAATGAATACATAAATACTTACATTCATAAAATTCTGGAGTATCACATCTGTATAAATGATAGCTAGCAGTTAGATTTCTAATCATTCAGGTTTGACTCAATGCACCTCCAGAACTGCTCACTAAATTTTTTGGTGAGTATTATTGTTGGGGCAGCTTTTTCTTCAGTAAGCTAAAGAAATGATGGTTCCTATTTCTGTTCACAAAGATACATTTGGTAACAAGAAATCATATAGGTATGTCCCGTGTACCCCTCCCCCTTTCACAAAATTAGTCTCTCCCTCTCTTCTGCCACCTTAAACTTCCAACCTCCTCCTCTCCCTCTTTCATTCTGTTGTGTAGGCAATTTTAAAATGTTCATTAATTTACTAATGGTATGCATGGAATTTGGGAGCCTATAGTGATGCTACTAATAGATAACCATGAGGGAAAAATTATCAGTTGGTAACATAGGAAAAGGTAAGCAAAAGTTTAGGGAAAGAACTAGTTTAAGATCTGATATGGGATGTCTGACATCTTTATAAAGTAGTCAAAATGGTAGATCTGGAAGGAAGGTGATCAAAAAATGCAAACTTAGGCAACCCCCTCATTGTATATTTAAAACATGAAACCAAGTAAATAAAATGATCTGTCTTAAAAGGGCAAGTTAGTGACAGCAAGCATGCCTCCCTTCCTCCTCCCACCCCCACCCTCTGCATCCAAGTCTTAGATCTTGATGGATCTGTTTTCTCTTAAAAAAATAAATGTAATGTGATATCACATATCAGCTACTATGTATAAAAGTGCCTTGCAGTTGTAAATAGGCAGTAAAAAGTTAGTTGATTCTGTTAGCTTAATTCTCCACTAGGGAAGGTTCAGTCAGTGTTTGTGGCACGTTTTATTATCCTTACGTTAGAGGCCTCTGAGGCAGAGTGGTTTCATCTGTATCCATTCTAGCCTATAGAATGTATTCAGAATTGCTTATTATGTGATCAATTAGACACAATAAGTATATTTCACCAGAGAGTAGAGGAACATAGAAAAAGACAGCTCAAGGGGGTAGAGGAACAAAGGAAAAGACAGCTCCAAATACTAGTTTGGGGAAAACTTTCTTTCATGAGTGGGCAATATAGTTTTTCAGTATTAAGATGTGAAGAAGAAAATAAAAATTGAAGACCATTCCATTAAGATAGTTTTCATTTTTTAAAAAAAGATTTATTTATTCGTACAGAGCTGGGATACAGGCCAGAGGCTCAGGGGTGGTGAGAGGATTCACCAGAGACAGAGCGGGGAAGATCGACGAAGTACACTGCTGAGGGGAGCAGCGGGCGGGTCAGGAGAGGTCTGCCATGCCATGTGGTCACCTCTGGGGCAGGCGGGGATCGAACTCACGTGGAAGTGGCTTAAGCTTCTTTGTGCTGTGCTTTAACCTGCTGCGCCACCAGGGAGGGCCCGATAGTTTTCGTTTTTCTAAGTTGTAAATGCATTTGATATGCCTAGTTTGTCATTTATTTTTAAAGAATATCTTTCAAATTAATTCTTTTTCTGGTAAAATTTCCAATGTGGGGAATGTTTAATTCTATACATAAAAATCTCAATTGGACATCTATCTGCATGAAGCCACATTGCACCTGCAGAGATAGCCATGGAATTAATGATGCTGTCATTATTCTTAATACAAAGTCCACTGTGTTGCAGGCAGTCTCACTAAGGGAAATTTGAAGCTATGTTATCCTCTACACTTTTGATGATAATTCAACAACTCGGGGTGGGGGTGAGCATTGGAGTCTAGAGATGATTGAATGAAAATACATGGATTTCGTAGATTTCAAAATGTGCTTCATGGTTACACAATGCATGGTAATGGGGGAAACTTCAGAGAACCACGCGTAGGCTGTCAATGATGGTGCTATCTATGCCTTGAATAGCAATCAAATGCGAGGAACAAAGACTTAAAAGTAAATTTAGACCAAGATACTTTGATCTCTGTAATTTAAGCAATTTACTTTCCTTTCTCATTCTTAAAAATGACAAACTTCTAATTTGAAGAATCATTCTGTCCTGTTTTGTCTCAGTGAAGGCATTTGCTTGTTAAGTAGCTCTCCTGGGTTTAGTTGCAGGAATATCAATTGGGAAAAAAATGTGACAAACTTGCAAAACACTGATTTTTAACCAAGGGTTTATATATCAGCCGATGGATTTATTATGATCAGTTTTAATGGAGGAATAGGGATGAAAACTAAATTGCCTGAAGAGGAGAAATTAAGTGAAGATAAGAATTGCAGAAACTGTTCTCAGAAACTTGTTAAAACAGAGGAGGTGGTAACTAAATTGCAGAATTGGGGCTGGGAGAAGTTTGCACTAATAGATGTTACAACAGAAAGAGAAGATGTAAGATCAGGGTTAGAAGTTTAGTAGTGTAGAGATGGGATACCCCTTCCATACCCATCACAAGGAGGAAAGGAGAGATGCATTTTAGGAACATTAAAGGAAATTCATGAATGAAGATTCTGCTGAAGTTTGAGATGAGGAATATTTAGTGGCATTGTCTGTTTAATTTTCTCTATTAGTGCTAAATCAGTCACATACAAATAACAGAGGCTGAAGCTCAGGATTACTTCCATGCCACCTCTTTAATAGAGACCTAACTCCTTTGACTTCAGGGTTAGCCCCAGTCATAGGGCCACATCTCCCAGCCACCTAGACCAGCCAGTTTATGGGAAGGACAGGTGACCTAAGCCAGTACAACTGGAGTCAACAGAAAGAACTATTATTCTCTTGTTGAAAGACATAAAGATCTAAGTAGGTGGCACTTGTTGTGGACAAGTTTCTCATATACAAACCAAACATGGAATAGAGATACTGGGGAATCAAAAGAGAAGAGTTGACAGGAGATGGGAGAGTTCCTGTATTCCCAATACCACCTTTCTATATCTTTTTATGATTTGACTACATAAACTTACTAGGTTCCTTTTGTCCTAACATGGTTTCTTTGGAAATTGGTATTTGAAACTAAAGAAACTTTACTAGTAAATGGGATATAGATATGGAAAAATCAGGATAGGATTGAATCAATGTTCAGTGGAACAAAGACTGGTTGGAGCACAGGTTCTGGGCTGCGCAGGAAAGCCAACTGTGGGTGTTGAGCTCAAGACAGAGAGTAGTTGAGGGGAGTCAGTTCTTAAACTAAGTGTAAGATAAAAGGATAGGGAGCTGTGGTAAGTGTGTGTGAGTGTTGGGTGCATTTGCAAAGTCAGTTTTCCTTTTATTAAGAAAAATAATGGCTCATCATAAAGTACTGTAATGATTCAGGAAAATCCCTTGATCATTTTGTTACTGAAAAGGAGAAGTATAACATCCAGCTTTTAGATTTTTCCTATTATAATGTGTATATGGGAAGAGGACATGGCAAATTTGTTGAATTTTACAAGATACTTTATAGTAGATTTTTGTTGTGAGCTATGTGTTCTATGTTGATGGAGTAACAAGAATTCTCTAATTTGAAGTACAACTCTATAAGCAAAATATTTTCTTGGCAATTTTTTTTTTTTAATTTGCTCTGGAGCAGAATGCATTAAGAAAAATCTCACATGCTTAGATATTATTTTCCGTTTTCTACCTTTTGAGTAAATTTTTCTGAAAAACAGTCTTTTCCACAGATTGTAGTTTTTCAGTAAGTTTACTTTTTATAAAAAGAAAATTCAATTTATATTTGTCTCATGCCTTGACTTACCTCTTATGCTAATTTTTTAAAATTTATTTATACATACAGAACTGGAATACAGGCTAGGGATGGGGGTTGAGAGGATTCCCAGAGACAGAATGGGGAACAGAACAGGCAGAGCAAGTGAAATACACGGCTGAGGGGAGCAGCGGGTGGGTCAGGAGAGGTCTGTCGCGCCATGTGGGTCAGCTCCCTGGCCAGGGATCAAACTGCAGCTGAAGCGGCTGCCGATAGCTTCACAGTGTTAAACTTTAATCTTTTTGCTACCAGGGAGGGCCCCCTTATTTTAATTAACTCCCTTAATTATACAATCGTTAAATTAAATATGTAGCCACACTGAAAAACTTCCACAGAATTCTATCAGGATACTTGCAGAGGGTACATGTACTGAATCTTAAATAATGCTAAAAATCTCCAATCTAAATATATTTTTACTGAATTTGGAAGTGTTTTGCTGAAAAGGGGATTCACTGCTGATGTAGTCTTTCTGCCTCTCACATAACATATTAAAAGGCAGATGATAAGACTACAAGGCCCTTGCCTTCTGTGCTCCCTGGAAACTTTCTGAACCTGTCATTTTTCTGTTGAAAAATGAGGGGTTGAATGTCATCTAATCCCCCATTTCAACATAAAGTCTTTGCTGAGCTTAATTGGTCCAAGTCCTACTTTGAAGAAAAATGTCCCAACATCATCATAATGCCATTATGCACAGCATATCTTTTTCTTCAGTATAATTTGCTGCAGTAAAATATCATTGTCTTTAATATAATGTGCTGTTGCATCTTTATATCTTAGAGATGCAGTTGGGATTTCTTTAGAACATCTTACTCAAATTTAGAGAGTAGAAGTGTAGAGATGCATTTTCTTGGGTAGTTGTCATAGTGAAACCACTATATTACAAGGACCTTACATGTAATGCCAGACCTGAATGTGACTGTCATTGTTACCAAGGCTTTATGGAAACGTCCTGTCTCTGCTACCTCACACACACCAGGATAGTACTCACTGCCTATAAATCAGAATTACCAAGTTAGGATAACAAAAACTTCGTAAGTCATTGCTATAGAAACTAAAATTTCTGAAATACTTTTCTATAATCTGTTTTCAGTGCTCCTTCCAATATTTTGTTCATTAAGTTGTTGTAAAAACAGTTCTGTGTATTCCATACATGAAAATAGTATGAGTACTCCAATATTCAAACTGATGAAACTACGAGATCAAATTTTGAATAAGAATTCACATGGTTTAATGTTAATAATGCAGGGCTGGGTGATTTACTTAGAAAGTACATTTTTTTACTTTGTGTAAAATCTGTTTCATGAAATGCTGCTCTCCCATTGCTCATTCGGGTGACCTGTGCCTTGCTCCTCTCAAGTGCCAACAGGATGGCCCAGGGACATCAGGCCCATCCTCTTGGGGAGTGGGGGGGTGGGGGGTGCTGGATTGACTTTGGACATTTGCTAATTCAAAATGTGGTACAGAATGAAAAGAACAATTCATCCTGGTTTCTCTCTTTACAGGCTCTGTACAACTCAATCAAGAATGAGAAGCTTGAATGGGCAGTGTAAGTACGCTGGATGCCAGCCTTTTAATAAATGACCCACTTGCTCTTTTCTTACTGTCTTTATGCCAGGAGGTGATCCCAGGGACGGATTAAATATGCATGGCAAGTTCTCATTTTACTAGTATCTTCCCTTCTTTGCATAAAATTTAGGTAAACACTGAATATCTATGTCTTTTTCTTGACACTCAGCATGTTTCCTGTTGTGCTTTTCATCTGGTTGCTATGCCCAGTAGGCAGTTAATAATCTTTTTTAATGTATCCTTTTAAAAAGTATTTCAGTAGAAAATCTGATACAATTACATACATTCAGAAATCTAATACAGATGATTTTGCTACTCATTTTAATTCTCTATTATAGATCAGGATTTTCTAATCTTATTTCCTATGACACTAACTTTGCCATGATATGGATAAATATGCAAAAAAAAGCAAAAAGGATTCTATAGATCAATAAGGTTAAAAAGAATGGATTAAATAAAAATGAAGGAAAATTTAACTACAAAATTCAAGAGTTTATCAAATTCCCACATCTGTTGTCAGTCTCCAGTGAATAGAATTTGCAATGTTTCCTGAACCTATTTGATAGAAAAAATGTAGTTTTCAGGTATATACTATGGGAGATACTATTACAGATATCAATAAACTAAATTATGTAGGCTAACAATACTACACTTGTTTAATTTCACTAATCAATGCAGTAGTTAACAATTAAATTTTAAAAGCACTGAGAATCGTTGCTAATTTTAAATGAAGTTATTGACAAATTAGATGAAAATATGCTTTTTAATTATAGAATAACATGCGCATTTTACTTTTGGTTTTCACTCATATTAAGTGTTCATAAATATTTTTCTACCACGACACATAATGTAGCAGTCTGCAATGAGCTGTCTTTTGTAGAATCATAACTTGGAAGTTAAATCTTACTCTTTCATATGCACATTGGGAATAGAGGACTTAGCAATTAGATACATCTCATGCATATGCAAGATTGAATGAAAAAAATCAAAACCACTGAATTGTTTCTGCTAATTGTAAGGTTAAATAGTACTTTAAATTAGGGATTCAAGGTTTAAGTTGAGACTAATATTTGCCTGCATGTAATGTGTATATGTTTGAATGTATTCAATATGTACCAAATAGGATTCATTTAAGGCAGCTTATACTTTCAAATAAAGTTCATTAAAATTAATAAAAATTCATAGCCTAAAATCTGAAGTAATTACTTTTGGACTTAACACAGAAATGTTCTCAAAGATTAAGGATAAAGTCAGTTATCACTCAAATGTAACTAACATTGTAACTTTTAAAACTCTGTTTCATTTATCATTTTCTTTTTCATTTCCCTCTTGTTCATATACTTTAATATCCACATTTATTCTTTCTTATCTACCAAAAATAAGGCACTTTAGCTGCTTATCATATAATTGCCTATCTTCACCTATAAAGAAATAATCACAACTGTTCTTTTCAATTTTAATGTTCTGTGAATTTTTTTAACTATATATTAGTATTTTTTGCATATTTTCTGTGAAAATAACACTGCTATATCTAGAGAATACTAAGCAAAAAAATGTTTATGGGTCTATGTGATATACTCTGAATTTCTGCAGAAAGAGAAGGGCCAGTCACCCACCTTTTTGATCATTGAGTTCCACTTTGATCATAAAACCTTTTCTTTAACAGCTTCAAAGCTAGTATTCCCAACAAGATACTTTAAAAATCCCTGTTGTTCATCAATTTGTGATCCTTCAGAATAAGCACTAAACTTTTTCCTTGGTTAAAAAAATGCCACATATATAATTTTATATGTAAAACTATAAAACAGTTGTCCTTATACCCATTTGTCTCTTATTACCCATTAATGTTGGTATTTCCTGAAGATTGGAACTTCATTGTCTCCTTTGACTAACAAACATCCCCTCCTTATTACTGATACATAAATGGCTCCAGACAGCCCTCCTTTTCATTCCTGCCTCTGTCCCAAGTCTCTTTCCTTTACTTGAATATGACTGAAGTACTCCTTGGCTCTAAAACTTCACTTAGGCTCGGCACATTCTGCCAGGAATATAATTCTTCACGCAGCCTGCATTTCAATTACACTGTCCCTGAGCTCAATTCCCCACACTTGCCCCACTGTTTACTGCTGCCTTTTTGCCCATGTTCATGAAGTATCCTCTGCTTGAAATCTGTATCACCACCTTCACTATGACACCTTTGTGTTTAGAGACTTCCATCCTTTAAAGCCCAGCTCACACCCTTTTCCAAGAACTTTTTCATGTTGTTACCAGCCAGAAATAATCCAAACCCTTCAACATCCACTCACTTCAACTAATGACATCATCAGTTCCTACTTGCCATTATAGTTATTTGTACTATTATTTTACACGACTGTAAGCTCTTTAAGGAAATGTTATATGTCTGCATTTGTCCCTTTGGTCAAAGGGAATTTGCGGAGCACTGTGCTTATGTAATCAGGTCTCCATAAAAGACTATAGAAAGGAAGTACAAGGATTGCATTTCCTCAAAGATCAGCCTCACAACTGTGTGGTCTAGACAACAGTAAGAAAGGTGCTCCCTTTTTGTTTGTAGGGTAACGTAAACTTGCATAGGTGCTTTCTTGGTGTTGCTTTTAAAACCTTAGAAGAAATACAGTTATAGGTTAATGGAATGTTATAACTGGAGGGATCTCAGAAGTTTTCAGTTCATTGGTTTTCCAACTGGATTCCACTGGAGCTCTAGGGTCCCAGGAAGATGTCTGGGAGCCTCCCTGGTTACTGTGAGTAAAGGAAAGGGGGAAGATGAGGGAATCAACTTCTTCTTGCCCATCTCTCTCACAAGCTTCAGTAACTAGGATAAAAAATATATAAACAGAATAACTCATCTAAGAGTGAACTGCCATGGTTCATCATTTTTAAGGAATAAAATTATTTTATTTCAAGGTAAAAAGTCAATGCCACTTTACCCTTTTAAAATATGTATTTGGAGTTCAACTTAATATTTCTTTTCTAGAAGGTATTATACTCTCAAGTTTTATTGTTTAAAACATTCTACTATCTAGTCCAGCATTTTTACTTTATAGAAGCATTCATTCACACACCCAAAGTCAGACAATTAATATAGCCACAGACCCAGGACCAGCTTCCTTGGGAAGTTTGGCTCCCCTGACAGTGCCCTGCTACCCCCACTTCTCTGGAGCCAGTCTCTAATTATAAAATCTTTGTTGGACAGGGACTATGTCTGAGTGTTTCTATGCCATCCACTGATACAGTGGAAATTAAGAGTTTTATACTAAATTTTTAATCTGATTGAGTGTTCCTGGAATTACTAGTGTTTCTGACCCTGCAAGTTAGGTGACAAGGATCATTCATTGATTATTCCACAGACAATCATTAAGCAGCTGCTTCAGACTTTGATCCAGGGTTGTACCCTGGATGCAGCAGTGAAAAAGATACATGTTCATGCATCTGAGAAGTGTGATGTATGCCTCTCAATCACAGGCTTAGCTCAATTTAAAAAAGAAAGAAGGAAAAGAAATAGACATAGGTTCTCGGCCAAATGCGAACACAACATTAGGTGTATGTGTTGGGGAGGATTGTGCAAAGTAGAAAACAAAAATTTCAGTGAAGAATGCATAGTGAAGGCCTCAGCTCCCTTATGCAAGGAAGTAGTGACCACTTCTTCCCCAGTTTCTTTGCTCAGTGGTTCAATGTTCACAAAACATCTATTTGTTAAACTTTGGATTAGGCAGAATCCAGATTTGTGATGAACAGAAGTATGACATTTTCCCTGGCTTTAAATAATTTTATATTCTAATACAAATGATAAAAAAGGGCCCTCCCTGGTCGCACAGCAGGTTAAAGCACAGCACTAAGAAGCTAAAGCCCCTTCTGCATGAGTTTGATCCCCACCCTGGAGGTGACCACGTGGCACAGCAGACCTCTCATGAGCTGCCCACTGCTCCCCTCAGCAGTGTACTTCCTCAGTCTGCCTGTTCTGCTCCCGGCTCTGTCTCTGGTGAATCCTCTCACCACCCCTGCATCTCTGGGCTATACCCCAGTTCTGTATACAGAAATAAATAAATCTCCCCAAAAAATGATAAAAAAGAGTAAGGAATAAGTTATTTTTTCACTGGAATGGGACAGAGTATGGTGAGTTGACCTAAATATGGGAATTTATAACTTATGTTAAAATTATTTAAAATTTAGCTATGTGAGAATCTTCAGAGAATACATGTGACAATTAACTGATAAAAGACAATAAAACAGTGCAATACTATTTATTAAGAAATTCATCTTTTTACCTTTTAATTTCATGTACCACAATATTTAAGAATTGCAAGAAACCTATGTTGCCCTGGTTAAAATATGTGTGTGCATTTTACATATGTGCATATATATCTGCATATATAATTTATATGTATATGTATATAATACAGATATATAATACATACACACATATATAATTCATGTATCCATTCTCACTTTAATTAGAACTAGTTTTAAATAATGTACTTTTGCATCCCTCTCCACCCTGTTCAAGGTAAGAGTATGAATCTGAAATTGATAACTGCTTCCAAAATTTCTCTACTGTGCAGTCTTTTAAAAAAGTTTTCCTAGAAAGGAATCTTTCTAGGTTTCTTTTACTTTCATCATTTCGCTCCTTTTCATATTAGCTTAATACTGGTTCCAATTTTATTTTAGGCAATACTATATGTCAATTAAATTGTAATTTCAATTTTTGCACTATAGGAAATGGCTCATTTCAAAAAGGTAGTCTTATTTATCTCAAAAGTAGTTTTCCACTAAGAGTTTTTCTCTTAGATGGTTTAAATGAACCACTCTAGATTACAGCTATAATTTAATGCTCTGCATTTTTAAAACCATTTTCTCATTTGCTATAATTCTCTCTGATTTTTTGTTTGCTAACATTGGAGTTTTCCAGGAAGAGTTAAAATTCCCTATGTGTGGCTTTTAAATTTAAGCTTATTATCCTAAAGAATAAGGTGTGTCTTTGTTTTATTTTATTTTTTAACCTTGAAGTGAAAGTATTTTATTCCTTAAAAATGGTGAAATATGACAGTTCATTCTTATATGTGTGATCCTGTTTGTAAGTTTTTTTATCCTAATACTTAAGTAAATCTAGATATATGAAGCTGTTAGTCAGAATAGTGTTTCTTACTGGTAGATATAGGTAAAGGAAACTTTCTTAATCAAGTTAGTTTGGATCAAGACATGTATGTGGTACTTTGAAATAAGGAGTCCAAAAGTGATTCTTATTTTAAATTCAAGGTAATCACCTGTAGGTTGGTAATATAATTACTCATGAGAAAATTAAGGCAAAGAGAAGATGTCATCAGTTGATCAATGGTTATAGATGCAATAAATATAGTAAATATATGAAGAAAAATTACCTTTGAGTGTGTCAGTATAAGAGTAAGGTAGTTTATGTTAGGATGAAAGGAAAAGCCATGGAAAAGACTGTGTGAGATATTTGAATGTAAAGAAGAAATACAACTCCATACTCCATTGAAGTACTCAGACTATTAAACATTTTCTAGATATGCTTTGTGTCTCATTATATACTAGGCTGTGATTTAACAGTCTCATGTTCTTAACAGATATCCTCATACTCTAGCATGGAGAATATGGTATCATGCTGGACTCAACATAAAATAATAAATCTAATGCTAGGATTTCCATCACAAATTAAGAAGACAAACTATGTGAATGTTACCTAAGGGTTAGCCTATACATAGTATAGTGTACATGATTGGGATAATATTAATGTGATTGTTTTATTTATAGTCAATAAAAATGAATTATATTAGATTAAGAAATCAAGAGAAATACCATAGTAATAGAAAAGTGCTCATTAACATAAAGGGGATTTGCAGCTACAGAATTAATACCACTTCAAAGAAATGTTACTAAATATAATACTGAATGTAAATCAGTATTTCTAGATATTCATTGTATATTTAGAGATTGGATTTTGAAATTTAAAGGAAGAACGATTCCAGGGTTTAGAATTCAGCAAGATTCTTTCATGTAGCTCTGTGAAATATAATTCTACTAAGATTCTGAATCATCTGTGAGTACCTAATTTTTCTCAGCCATCTCAAGTTCTGTATATAGGAAACTAGAAAAAAAAGCCACCGTCTAATTCTGAGCATTAAAAAGACACATTGAAGAAATAATTGCCTGCTTTTTGTGTAAGTGGTGTCTCTCAGTGATGAGAATGAGGTGTGTACTTTAAGTTTTGAAGGTTTTTTTGGTTACAATAGTTTTAATATCCATGAAGATGATGTGGAAAGTGATATAATTTACAAATATTAACTTCACTTCACATTTAACTTCAGAATACTCAGAGCAGACAGGTTGGTGAGCAGATGGAATGTGATTATACTGTTAGTAGCCTACTTGTCCTAAAGCAATTTTAGAATCACTGAGGCGCAAAAAATTATGGAGGCTGGGATATAAGGAAAGTGTTTGTCCTAATATACTCATGATTTATTTTTTATATAATATCACTTTGGAATGATATCAGAAGAAAACATAATGAATGTCATTTCTAAATGAAGCATGATGTGTGTGCTAATGTAGTGCCTTGAACATTTCATTAAGCATTTTACATGTACATTGTAATATACATACGTACAGACATTTTCAGAGGTGAAAAAACTTTTATTGAACAGATCAATGCTTTTGAAATCAAGTTAATTTTTAAGTGCCCATTATATATGTTAGTAAATTGTTGGAGACATTCAACATTTGAGTTGACCCAGTGTATTTACAACAACTTTTTTTTAAAACTACTTTGATATCTGCAGATAAGTTTCTCTGAGTTTGGAAAGCATGCTGCCATCATTGTGTATACACGCAGGTCCTTTATTTCAGAAGCTCAGGCTGTAGCCTACATCCTCCTCACATCGGGCTGTGATCTCGTTGGTGAGGAGGGGCTAGTGAAGGAGCTTGATATTTTAATGAAAGTGTATTATCTTTTACAGTTAAGATGACTGTGACACACTACTGTATTTTTAGAAAATAAAATGTATTTTCTGTTTTCAGCAGCATTTTTAAATCTGACTGCAGGATATGTTTGTTGTTGTTTTTTCTATTTCTGGTAAGTGAAAAAGATCCATTTTAAAATGATCCTGCTTATGACATAATGTGAGGTAAATAATAGAAACAAGTCAAACACTTTTTATAAGTTCATTCTTCACTTTATTTTTGAACAATCATCTAACAGCAACATTATATATGTGAATATGGTATTCGTTTTAATGCTCTGTTCCTGCATTTAACCATTACCCTCATTTTTTTTAAAGATTTATTTATTTACTCATACAGAACTGGGGTACAAGCCAGAGATGTGGAGGGTGAGAGGATTCGCCAGAGACAGAGTGGGGCACAGAACAGGCAGATAGACAGGTACACTGCTGAGGGGAGCAGCGGGCGGGTCAGAAAAGATCTGCTGCGCCGTGTGGATCTCCTCGGGGCAGGCGGGAATCGAACCCATGCGGAAGTGGCTTAAGCTTCTTAGTGCAGTGCTTTAACCCGCTGTGCCACCAGGGAGGGCCCATTACCCTCATTTTTATAAAACAAATTTATTGAGGTGTAATTAACATACTATAAAATTCACCCACTAAGTCAGATTTCAAGTGTTTTATAAATTTATAAGATTAAATAACAACCACCACCATCTACCACCCCATCACTGTCAGTCATTAAAATTTCTTGTACTATGATTCAGCATGTACAGTATGAATTCTTACCTCCTCTTTGATCTTCCATTTTTTGTGCACAAATCCATTGAGTGTTACAGTCCTCCATAAAAAATGTCTTATCCATTATTATATATAGCCTCCATTTCCCCTGCTGGACTATGAGTCCCTTAAAAGGGACTTGATCATTTTGATATTCCCACTGGCTGACACAACCTGGCAATTAAAAATTGCTAATCATTACTGAACTCTCATTAGCCCCTTGGACTTGAATAAAGGCTTGACCTCTGGCTCTGCCTATGTGTTCTGTGGGCGTCCCTATTGAGGTCATAGTGACTCCCAAACCTCCTAAATCAGAGAATCCCCACCTTCTCCAAAGAGTCCTATTAGACCTCTTACACTGGGTCCTGCCCATGTGAAGTTCACCTGTCTGAGACAATAATACCTACCTTTTCGGATTAAGAAGTTAAGTAATAATGATACTCATGGTGATGATTGAAGTTCAGAGTTTAGTACCAGATTCATATTCCCTTCTGTAATGTATATGCATACATTGTACTGAGTCAGTGAAATCAAGAATCCACTCTGCAACCAAAGTACAAGGTGTAGTAGGTAAGGTTAATTAGAGAATGTGTACCAATCTTGTCAGGCTCAGACCACCTAACTTGAATATGGAGTGAAAATCAGAGGCTAGACTGTCTCACTGAGTTTGCAAGCAGTGAGGTAGAAGGGACTGAGAGCTTTGCTTGAGATACTGAGAAAGCTCATGTGAGAATCATAGATCAGAGGCATAGGCATGCTAAAGACTGAGAATAGAACATCAAACCAAAGAATGCTTCTATCCTTCTCACCTCACCACCACATTTCAAGGGTTGATTTTAGCAGTTGCTTTTCCCACATCATTTTTCACTAACACAAGAAAATAATAAGGCATATTGAAAGGTAGTAATCATGGTTTGGAGAGACAGAACAAGTATCAGAACTAGGCTCAGATATAGCAGGGATGTTGGAATTATCAGACCAGGACTTTAAAGCAACTATAATTAATATGCTAAAGACTCTAGTGCATACACTAGGCAGTATGCAAGAACAGATGGCCAATATAAGCAGAGAAGTGGCAATGCTAAGAAAGACTCAAAAAGAAATGTTACAAATCAAAAACACTGCAACAGAATGCTTTTGATGGACTCATTTGTAGACAGGGACATATTTAAAAAAAAAATCTCTGAGCTTAAGAATATGTCAACAGAAACTTCAAAAATGCAAAAGCAAAGAACATAAAAGCCAAAAAGAAGGTACAGAATATCTCAAAATTGTGTAATAACTGCGAAAGTTATAACATGCACATCATGAGAACACCAGAAAGAAAGGTACAAAGGAAATACCTGAAGAACAATGATTATGACTGAATATTCTCCCCAGTTAATGCCACACATCAAATCATAGTTGCAGAAAACAGAGACTATTAAGCAGGATAACAGCTATAGATTGAACAAAGCTGCACTTGAGCAGCCATAGCCAAACTGTAGAAAATCAAAGACAGAGAAAAAAATCTTGAAGGAAGCCAGAGGAATGAAAACTACCCCTCACCAATGGAATAACAAAGATGAGAATGACAGCTTATGTTTCAGAAACCATACAAACAGGAAGCGAGTGTAGTGAATTTTTTTTTTAAAGATTTATTTATTTGTGCATATAGAACTGGGGTACAGGCCAGAGGCTCAGGGGCGGCGAGAGGCTTCACCAGAGACAGAGTGGGGAGCAGAACAGGCAGATCGACGAAGTACACTGCTAAGGGGAGCAGCGGGCGGGTCAGGAGGGGTCAGGAGAGGTCTGCCACGCCATGTGGTCACCTCCGGGGCAGGCGGGAATCGAACTCATGCGGAAGCGGCTTTAGATTCTTAGTGCAGTGCTTTAAGCCGCTGCGCCACCAGGGAGGGCCCGAGTGTAGTGAATTTTTAAAGCTTTGAGAGGAAAAAAAAAATTCCTCAACCACTTAAAATTCTGTACCCAGCAAAATTTATCCTTCAACAGTAAAGGAGAACCTTTTTCTCAGACAAACATTGAAGGAATCTTTCAATAGACCTTCCATAAATGAATACATAACAAAAACTTCTATATTTTTATTCTTAATATACCTAACAGATAATCATTTGTTTAAAATAATAGTCGAAACAATGTACTTGAGTGTGTATATTTATAAATGCTTATATATGTACATATGTGTGTCAGACACACATACAATTGCCTATATCTAAGTTAAATGACTAACAGCAGGGATACTAGGAACATGAGGCAAGATTTTGAATGATTTTGTTATTATAAAGTACTTACACTATCCATGAAGTCTTACTTGAAAGTGAATCTACATCCATTGTATATTGCAAACTACTAAGAAAGGTAAAAATATATTTAAAATATAGTTAAAAATAATATAGTTACTAAGATAATAAGAAGAATAGAATGTGTTTATCCTGCTCAATTAAAACCACAATACTTAAAAATCAGTGGCCTAAATATACAAATTAAAAGACATATTGTCAGGGTGGATTAAAAAAGAAAATGTATTGCATAATAGCTTCCATTAAAAAAAGTCAGTTCAACAACTTAACTTTGCATTTTAACAAACTAATAAAAGACAAACTAAGTCCAAGGCTAGCAGAAGGAAGTAAGCAGCATGAGAGTAGAGACAAAGTGGAGAATGAAGTAATAGTAGAGAAAGTCAGCAAAATCAAGAATTCTATGAAAAGTTAAGCAAAATTGACAACCTTTAACTAGATTGAGAAGGAAGAGAGAGAAGACCCAAATAACTAGTCTTGGAAATGAGAGGGTATTACTACTGTTTTATAGAAATAAAAAGGATTATAAACTATTATTATGGTCAGTTGTATACCAATCAATTGAATAACCTAGATGACAAATGGACAAGTTTTTAGAAATACAGTGAACCAAGCAGAAAGAAATAAAAAATCTGACAGGCCAATAGTAGATAAGGAGATTGAAAGAGTAATCAATGACCTCCCAATAAAGAAAAGTATAGAACCACAGTGCTTCACTGAAAGATTCTATCACATCTTAAGAAAAAGGTTAAAACCACCCTCCTAAAACTGTTCTAGAAAATTGAGTTGGAAGGAGTACTTCCAAACTCATTCTGTGAGACTAGTATTACACTATACTACAGTATAAGACCAAACGTGAATTTTTTTTAAAAGCCCAATATCTCTTATAATTGAAAAATTTCTTCACAGTAAGCTAACAAAACACAATTGGTATACCACATTAACAGAACAAGTGATATTTGCATGATTATTTCAATTGATGCAGAAAAAGCATTGACCCCAAAAAATTTATTTTTCCATGATAGTCAACAAACTGTAGAGAAAGCTACCTCAATATAAGAGCAACTATATATAAAAAACTTATAGTTAATATCATACTCATGGATGAAAAGCTGAAAGCTTTCCTCTAAGTTGGGGGGGAAATGAATGCTCACAGTCACTACTTCTATTCACCATAACAGTGAAACTTCTAAGACTGACAGAATTTTGTCGCTCCACTCTACCTTTCTCTCTTTATTTTGATGTTTGTTGAATTTGCAGCACCCGATGTGACTGTATTTGAATAGGCCTTTATCATCTAACGAGTTAACTACGGCTCAATAAGGTCATATGTCAGTTCTACTGAGGAAGAAGAGAATCCTAAGTTGCACACACAGAGAAAGTCATAGTAGAACACTAATAAAACTGCTAGCTGCAAGCCAAGGAGAGTGACTTCTAGAGAAACCAGCCCACGAGCACACCAACCTTGGGTCTCCATTCTCCATAACCATGAGAAAATAAATTTTTATTGTTTAAACCACCCAGTTTATGACAACTTCAAATGACTAATACACCGAGAAATTAAGCAAGAGAAAGAAAAGACATTCAAATTAAAAAGAAAGAAGTAAAATTATTCCTATTCACAGATATCATGGTTTTATATGTAGAAACTCCTAAAGATTCAAAAAAAAAAACCCTCAAAAAACAGATTGTTATAAGTAAGAAACTCAGCAAATTTTCAGAATATAAAATTAAGACACAAGTCAGTCACATCTCCATATTCCACAACAAATAATCAAAAAGTAGGAGAAAAAAAACCCAGTTCTCTCTACAATAACATCAATAAAGATTAAAAAAAAAAATAGGATTGGATTATTGGATTTAGCCAAGATCATGAAAAGACGCCTACATCTCACACACACATACACACAATTCTATGTTTGATTTTTTGAGGAACAACCCACTATAGTGTTTAACATAGCAACTTATACACACTTAATTTCAGTGGTGAAAATATCATTAAATAACGCAAATAAATGGGAAACCATCCTATGTTCGTGGATTGGAAGACATCAAATATTGTTGACTTTTCAGTTGTACCTATAGCAATTTAAAGGTTCAATTCCTGGGAAAATTCCAATGGATTCTTTTATTTTTTACAAAAGTAGAAAACCCATCACAAAATTTCTATGGCATCTGAAGAAATACTGAGTAACAGAAGCCATCTTTTAAAAAAAAGGAGAACAAAATTGAAGGGAGATCATTTTATCATTAAAACTTACCAAGGCCACAGTAATCAAAATAGTGTAGTACTGGTATGAAGTCAGATATATATACCAGTGAGATGGAATAAAAAGCCCAGAAATAAACCCTGACACATAATGTTTACAATAAGTGCTCAGACCTTTCACTTATTGTGAAACATCACTGATCATTAAGCGAATACAAATTAACACAGTGAAGTGAATATTACTCAGCCTTAAAAAGAAAGCATATTTTGGTGCATGCTACAACATAAGTGAATCTTTAGGACATTTTTCTACACTTAGCTATATAAGCCAGTCATTACACTTAAGCTTGTAATAAAACAGTCATAGAGAGACAAATATTGTCATGATTCCACAAAGATGAGGCATACGTAGAATAGTTAGATTCATAGTAGAAGAAAGTAGAATGTAGCTTATAAGTGATTGGAGTATGAGAAATTGCTTTATAGGTACAGAATTTCATGTTGAAATCATGAAAACTTCTAGAGATGGATGATTGTTTTGGTTTCACAGCAGTGTAAGTGCTATTTTAACATGATTAAATTTGTAAATGTTATATTAAGTATATTTGACTCCATTGTAAAAGAGGAGGTAGGTACACACTTAATGCTGAAAGTCCCCTGCTAGCATAATTGACTTACCTTCATTACGTAATTCCAATGTCACATTTTTAATGATTATTTCACACTGAATGAAGGTTGAGTAATCCAGTTCTACTCTGAAAAATGTGGTTTTTTCCAACTGTTACTTCTACCCCATCACCCAACACATACAAGCTCCATCAATTTACATTCAATTTCAATATTTGAATTCCACTTAACTGAGCTGTCTCAAGACTACTTAATTTTCAAGTCTGATTCTAGTTTAACAACCCTGGTAAAGTTGAAACCCCACTATCCTGAAACTTGCCAAAATGGAGTATTTCAAATTCCGCTCAATGGCTGGGTCAATTAATGCTGTTCAGCTTTTGTAAATCCTAGGAAGCAGATTTTTTTCCAGTACAATAGAAGACTTGATTAGATTTGTTTAATTCCTTATCTTGTAGTTTTGCTTAGAAATAAAAGTACCTTTCATAAATCAGGCAGAATATAGGAAATTTATGATTTACAGCTGACCTTTAGAAAGAACAGAGACATGTAAGGTTTTCCCACCTTACACTTAGCTCTTAGCACTTAGCTCTTAGCAGTAGAGCTTTGAAATGAACTGTATTATCAAACAGTCATGGACTTGGACTTGAAATGAACTGTATTATCAAACAGTCATGGATTTGGACTACCCAGTGAATCATACTCTTGATTACTAAGAGAATAGATTGGTTTGAAGAATGCTTGGCAGAATTTTGTAGGTTGTAAGGTGTTGAGATGTCTGGAAGTTCAGTAGAAAATATTCCACTTGGAGGCTTTTTAAATGTACAAAATTTGCATGTATGAATCATGCGCTTTGCAGTTAAGGCAGCGAGTCCTGTTGTGTCTCTTCTATTTTACTTTTAAAAAATCATTTGTATCATCATCTTGAAAATTCCTCAGTGGTTCAGGATACCCAGAAAAGTCCTGATAAGATGGGGCTCTTTACTATTGAAATGAGTTAATTTTACTTATAGAATTCCTTCTATCAATATTATATCTGCTCCTGTATACAGTTGAAACACCCTCTTTGTGTGAAGGGTTGGCACTTATCTATAAATAGCCCCAATGAGGATTTATTTAATAACATAAAATGAAACAAATTAGTTTTACAGTATATGTGTAAATTAGCCAGAATATTATAGTTTGACCTGTAATCAGTATAAAATTTATTGAAATAATTGCAATTTTATGTACTAACCTTTGAAACCCTGAGTCTCTTTCTCACTTATGGCACATTTCAAGATGGACTCCCATTTCAAGTTTTCAGTAGCTATATTTGGCTACTGTCTGCCATATAAGATGTAACTTTACTACTTTTGATTGACATATCCCAAAGTCAGTAGATTTCAAACAAGACTATGTGTGGGGGCAAGTTTCAAATATAATGAAAATGTAATTGATGGAAAGCCATTCATGGGTAGTCATTTTGAAAAGTGTACCCAATGTTAGTAAAGAATTCTGTTGGACTGAGATGATGCTGGTACAAAGAGATGCTTTGTCACTGTATACACGTAGTCTCTGTATTCAAAACCATGATGATAGTTTGGTGGTATGAAAGAAAATTTTAAGCATTTTATAGTTCATGTGACTGACTGGTTTTTTATGTATATGTAAGAGCAGTTTTATTGTGCGTTAGCCTCTTTCTAGGATTATTTGGGTTGAGATGTAGTACACTTTTGGAAATAAAGCCCCTATTTTGCATTTTACAGCCAAACATCTGATTTAGGGGACAAATTATCTTGCATAATTACAAGATATCTTTGATGCCACCTCTATATACCAATGTGTTCAAATTGTTTTTGTGCTCGCTGGAAACATGTAGTTCTTCATAGTGTGTCAGGATTGGGTTCTGCATTATAATCATTCAAAAATATTTTTTAAAGTGTTTTCAATTTAAAATACAAAATGTGTTACATGTACCAACTTTCTTTTATAAATCTCAAATGAAAGTTTTATAGCTATCTTATGTTCATTAAAGACTAGCCTGAACTTGCAAAGTAGGCCATTTCAAATAAAAACTTTTATCATGTATAGTTCTTTCTTTGCATAAATCAGAATTTATACAGAACTGTGTAACCATAAAGTATAAAATGAAATGTAATTTTGTTCTGTTTAATTTTTCAATTTTTAATTGCTGAGATTTATTACTATTATACACATTCCAAGATTTCTAAAGTGTGTGTTTGTAAAACAGCGTTCCACCTTTCAAGTAGATATATTTTATATTAAATGTGGTACGTTAAATTCATAAAACAAAACTGCTGTATCAACCTCATATGTTGAGGTTTTGTTTAGTTTATCCCCTCTGAGAAAAAGATTAATCTCCTTTTAAAATGTTTGGGAACAATAGTTACACTAATAATTTCTTTAGGCTCTTGATGTCTAAAAGAATCAATCTGATGCCCCAAATAATCATTCTATTTTTCTATCTCACAACAAAATCCCTCAAAAACATTAGTATGCTTCAAATATTGAAAACAGTTTATAATCTTGAAGTCAAGCAGTTTACAGTTCATTAACTTTTAATCTGTGTCCTGGTTTTCTCTTTCAATATGAGAAAATAATACCTTTAGTGTGATCATTTTTAAATATTGCTGCATGAAATTAAAGAAAACCTTGACTCTTATTTTTCCTCTGGACTTACTAATTTTACAAGTAATTAAAATTGTTTTTAGAAACAACCATCTGTTTCCACAGCCTTTTTTAGAAATGCAGCTTACTTAAATAAATTAAAACAATAGAAAACTCTGCATTTCTTACAACTATCAAGTGCACTATAAGATGTAGTGGCAACAGTAAAATTACTTAATATTTGTAAGTGTGAAATTGAGGAGATAATTACTTTCAGGTAAGTAGATTTTAAGTGGCTGATATCAAAATTTATTTTGTATAGTTAGTTGTACAAGCATGAAAAAATATATAAGACATACAGAATGGAGTGATCCTCATTAAGGAATAGTTAAATGTGAATTTTCAATTCATCTTTTTAAGACAGAGGGTTACTCTTTTTTCTCAAAAACATCTGAATTTCTATCTTAACAGTATTGCATCTTATTGGTAATCCATGTAATAGACTAATCCACATAGAGTAAGAATCTTCTTTCTGGATTTATTTTAATCTGCAAAATCTACTTTAGTTTATATTATGTTGAGAGTTGCAAGCACAATTTTCATCATAAAAACAAAACATAAAAATTAGAAACAACCCAGATTTCTTTCAAAAGAGAAATTAAACAATATCCTGAGACAAGTGAAAATATATAGTACAACATACCAGAGCACAGTATGCATAAAAATCAGTTCTGATAAGGTTCTTTTTAGCAATCAGTGCTTACTTTAACAAATTTATCATTAAGAAACTTTAGTAAGTGAACAACCTGGTTTTAGACCATGAGGAAAACAAACCAAACCCAAGGTTGGAAGAAAAAGGGAATATAACAAAGAGCAGAGTAGAAATAAATGAAATATTTTAAGAAGACAATAGAAAAGGTCAGAGAAACAAAGAGCTAGGGTTTTTTTTTTTTATTTTTATATATTATTGGTTAACAATACTATATATTATTTAAAAATATAGGATCCCAACTTTTCATATGTATATTACAATACCACACTCACCTTTTGAAAAATATAAAAATAGATAACCAATTATATAGATGTAATATTGAAAAAAAAGACAAATACATTTAGAAATGAAAGGTAAGCCCTTACAACTGACACCCAGAAATGCAAAGGATTATAATATTACTATACATCAGTAAATTGGACAAATGAGAGGAAAAGGGATAAGCTCTCAGAAACATATTAATTATGAAGTCTGAATCATGAAAAAATACAAAAGCTGAACAGACAAAATTCTAATAAAGATTATATTAATAATCGAAAACTTCCCGGCAAAAATCAAAGACCAGATTATTTCACTGATGAGATCTACCAAATATATGAAGATTTACTTCTATCCTTCACTAACTCTCACAAAAAAATTGAAGGTAATGCTCTCATTATGAGCAGCATTACCTTCCTACCAAAATTAGACAAAGATTCTGTAAGAAAAGAAAATCTTAGGCCAATATCCCTGATGAACAGAGATACAAAATATCTTTAGCGACCTGAATTCAGCAATACAGTAAAAGATCATACAAAATGATCAATTACGATATATTCTGGGAATGCAAAGATAGTTCAACATCTGCAAATTGTTAAATATGATATGTGATATTAAAAAATGAAGTATAAAAATCATATGATCATCTCAATATATGCAGAAAAAAACATTTGAAAAAGTTCAACAACTTTTATGATAAAAATCTCTGAACACTAAAATAAAAAAAAATCTCTGAACAAACTGGGAAGAAGGGAACATACATCAGCATCACATAGCTCATCTGTGACAAGTCACAGCTAACACTATATGCAATAGTAAAATACTGGAAATGTGTCCTGTACAAGCAGGGTGAAGACAAAAATGCTCACTTATCACTTTATTCAACATGGTAAGGGAAGTTCTAGCCAGGTTAAAAGGAGGAAATGGCATGGAAACCATAAAATCCCTTGGGAAAACAAAACAGTACACATAGGGAAATAGCTCCTTCACATGGGTCTTGACTGCAAAACAAGGAAAACCAACAAAATTAAGGAGCAACCTATGAAATAGGAGAAAATATTTACAAACCAGGGTTTGTAGCCAATATAAAGAATTCCTATAACTCAACAGAAAAGAATTCAGGTCACCTAAACCAGGCATTTTTCCAAAGAGACTGATGACCAACAAGTTTATGAAATGGCAAACGGAAACCACAGAGAACACCTGACACCAATTAAAATGTCTTATCCAAAAGACAAGAAAAAAATCTTGGCAATGCTGCACTGTTGATGAGACTGTAAACTAGTTAGTACCACTATGGAAAACAGTATAGAGGTTCTTCAAGAAATTAAAAATAGAACTACTATATGATTAGCAATTTCATTTCTGGTAGATAGCCAATGGAAACAAAATCATTATTGCAAGTAATTTTCTGCCATATTCATAGCAGCACATTCATTAGCAACTGCCAATGTGTGGAAACAACTCTGTTTACAGATGAATGAATAAAGATGTGGTATGGACAATTGAATATTATGCAACTTTGTAAAACAGAAATCCTATATTTTCAACAACATGGTTAAACAGAGGGCATTATGTTAAGTAAATTAGACAGAAAAAGACAAATCCACAAAGTATCATATATATGTGAATTTTTTTTCTTAATGTTTATCTCATAGAAACAGAAAAGGGCTTGTCAGCCTGAAGGGGGGGTAAAGGGCAAATAGGATGAGGTTAATAAAAAGGTACAAACTCTCAGTTATAAGATTAATTTGATCTGAAGGTCTGATGTATAACATGTGGCTACAGTTGATAACAGTGCTTTGTATAAATGAAATTTGCTAAGAACATAGAACCTAAATGCTATCACATGCCAGTAAAAGGCAGTAATGGGTTATTAACTTGATGGCGGGAATTTTTTCACAATGTATATATATTTTAAATATTTTACAATATATAATTGTACCTTAATAAAACTAGGGGAGGCAAATGGGTAAGTAAATTGCTATATCCATAAAATGGCATAAGTCAGCAATAAAAAGTAACAAACTATTTGCATGATATGAGTGAATCTTTTATTTTCCAAGGAAAAGAAACCAATTACTCATTTATTTTAGATAATAAATACTTATTTTTTCAGTTGCTGGTTTTGACTCATTACTTTTAGGAATCATCAATATATGCACCTTATGTGTATTTTTTTTTAAATGAAGACTAAATGGTAAAAAACAAACCCCTTTCCTATTCTGACTTTAGCCATCCACTAATTCCCCAGATGCTGCCTTGTCAGTTTTTTCCTTCTTCCAGACAGATTCTATGCAGATATTTTTTATGATTTTTTAATGATTTTATATGATTTGATATAGTATCAAATTATGATACTACTCTCCACCACATTAATTTCTGTGAACCATATATTTTTAAAAATCACTTATATGCAACTCTGAAGAAGGGAAACTGTCAGGATAGAAGGCAGGTCAGTATGTGCCAGGAATTGGTACAGGAGAAGAACTGATGTTAAATGGGCAGCAGGAAGGAAATTAGAGGTGATTGTTCTATTTGTTGTGGTAGCTCTGCCCTAGCTAATCCTACAGAACTGTACACATCAATGAGAACCTTTTTTTTTTTTTTTTTTTAACCAAAAGTCAGCCAGCACATGGGGGCGGGAATGCACAAGAGAATATAGACTTTAATTATTATCTAAATGAAGTATTGTGAACAGAGTGAAGACGAAAGGAACTGAGCAACTGTGGAAAAGGGTGTTTTAACTGCATGAGTTAAGTCACTCTAGAAAATAAATTTCTCACATGGGAAGGTTGGGCAGAAATTCTGAAATTAGTCTGCTTGTTTACTAGATTTGAACAAATAAATATATTGTAGACAAGAAAAGCACACCTAGCCCTTAGGTTTTGTCTAAACACCATTCCCAGTAACATTAACAGTAATGCAGTAATACATGCATTTTGAGAAATGGTTGCTTCCAGGGCTGAAGAAAGGACAATACAAGATAAGCTCTGAAACATCTGATTCCTGAAGGAAAGAAATACTTACAAAGCAAAAGGATAAGTTGTGTTGAAACGACAGAGGAGTGTATTGGATACAACTCCCAATACCAAAGCTAGAAATTTTGGAGAAATGTCAATAATAATTTGATTATATTCAAAGCATAAAATAAATATCTGTAAGTGCATACTTAGAATTCCATTTAAATACAGAAGAAATTATGAAAAAGTTTCCCATAAATTATCATAGTAACAGTTGTCAAAGATTAAATCCACTGATGAACACTAAAATTCATGCCATAAGTTTAAGGAGAAACAAGACATTTGCATGGTTATAAAATATCTTCCCTGAATTATTTTCAAAGGAAAATAATAATTTTACAGTATAGAAATTTGCAGGATATCACCTGCAAATTTATCACATTGGTGAAATCTGAGTAGTTTAATTTGTAGTACTGCACTGTTTTCTTCATTTTGAATTTTTTTGCTATGGTTATATAAGATGTTAACATCAGGGGAAACTGGATGATGGGCATATGGGAACTCTGTGTACTATCTTTGTGGGTCTAAAATTATCATAAAAGTAAAATGTAGATGACTAAGAGTCTAGTGCTATTTTCATATATTTCACAATCGCTTATCAAATACCAATGGAGGAGAAAAAAGGTGTTTTTCTCTGATCAACAAAATCTTCTGATGATTGTCAGTTTTGTAATTTGTTTTAAATATATTTTGGTGGTGATTATCTTTGTTGAAGTTTTAATAAGATTCAATAATCAAATTTTAATAAACAAACCAGCAGTGATAGGAAATTAAAATAGGTCAGCTACAACAAATGCTTTTATTATTGTGTTTTCCAGGACTAAATCAGAGCTTATTAACTTTCCTCTGTTCTTCTGTCCTCTTTATTAACTGGATATGGCTATACATTTTCTTCCTGCTTTATATTTTATGTTGTAATTTTAGTTAAATTTGCCCTGTAAATTTGCCTCTGAGGGAACAGGGAATAAAAAGGGTCTGGGCAATTACTCTTTCTCAGAGACTGATAGGGTGCCCCATACTTTTTAGTAGTTGGAAGATGCCAAAACACTGTGCATGGCATCACCATCCTAACCCAGGGGTAGTTTTAACTGGGATTTTAATATTAGAGATTAACCTGGTTACTGTATTCTGTATTCTTGGCATTATGTTAGATTCTGCAGAAATAATAAAAAATCAAAATCATGAGCCTTTGCCAAAGGACTCCCACTTGTTTGAAAGACAGTCATAAAAACTTTGTAGTGGGTACAAAGAGCAGGCGCTTTAAGGATTTCACGGTAATGTCTTTACTATCTCTTCCTTTAAATAACATTCCTTTAACCTGTGGCCACAGGTTTGTTTTTTTTTACACAGGTATTTATTTAATTCTGAAGCCTTATTTTGTGTATTAATGCTTGATACATGGGAGACATTTATTTAAAAAAAAATCCCTTACAGAGTTATTGTTATCAAGATATGATTAACAAACAAGGTAGGTAGTTACACTAAATAACTATTGTGATTGGTGCTCAGACTTTGTGTTTTCTCCCTTTAGAGATGATGAAGAGAAAAAAAAGTCTCCATCAGAAGGTACTGATGAGAAGGCTAATGGAACACATCCAAAGACCATCAGTCGTATTGGGAGTACTACCAACCCATTCTTGGACATTCCTCATGATCCAAATGCTGCCGTGTACAAGAGCGGATTCTTGGCTCGGAAAATCCATGCAGATATGGATGGAAAGAAGAGTAAGAATGGTTTTCTATTTTAATTTCATCTTTAGCCTTAAAGTATAAAGTGACTTTATCTGAAGTTAAGTCAAGGATGAAGAAATATATTTAGATGACTGTTGTTGAAGTTTGATAAACCTCTAAGTTTGAAGTCCATTGTAGTACCTGATTTTCAAGATGGAAGTGTTCAGACTTTATTTATTCATTTCTAGCCTTTATTTATTCTTAGTGTGAGCAAATAATTTTGAGTATTCTTAATGTGAATAAATAATTATGACAGGCATCAAAAATAATGGAATAGGGAAAAAACAAACTGTCGAGTGAATAGAATAGGCAAGTCCCTGTTTTCAATTTTAGTGGTTGATGGAAAGGTTGAGTTTATAATACATACAGTTGTCAGTTGTGTTAAGTCCCAGAGGCAAAATGGTTTGGGTGATGGTGAGGAGTTGAAATCCAAGCACAGGTCTAAGGAAAGTCATTTTTCTTCCTACTTACTGACATCCTTCAATATATCTTATATTTATTTACTGAAAAGAAATATCCTTGTGTTTTATTGGTTTTTTTTTTAAAAAAATCTGTATTACATTTAATTTTTAGGACTGCTTACTACTTACAGAATTCTTAGGCATTTTTTCCCCAGTTATTTTAGAATGTTGTTCTTGTGTTCTCTGGCCTATATAATTTCATATAAAAAGTCTTTTATATTTCTTATTTTTGTTCCTCTGTACACAATGTGGCTACCCCCCCCCAACATTTTAAAAGTTTTTCTTTTATCATTTTTCAACAGGTTTATTATGAGGTGTTTTAATATTTGGTTTTTTTTTTCTTTTATAGTGTTTGTTGAAGTTTCTGCATTCTTCAGTTTATATCTTTTACCAATTTTGGAAATTTGTTTAGCTGTTATTTCTATAACACCCACTCCTCTTCCTAGGACTTCAGTTTCCCATATTTTAGGCCACTTGATACTGCACAAAAGATTCACTGAGACTATTCACTTTTTAACTCTTTTTTTTTCAGTACTTTAATAATTTTATTGCTATATCTTTAAGTTTACTCTTTTTTATTTCTGCAGTGTAAATTTGTTTTCCCTTCCTACTATTATATCCTTGAGCATATTTGTATTAATTTTTCTGCTTACTATAAGCTATACTTTTTCCTTGTATCAGAAATTACAATTTTTTCCATCTTTTAAGACTGGATTTAGGTATATTCTCTTAAAGAAAAATGTATTTTACCCAGTTGTGCATATTAGTAACTCTCAAACTAACTGAATCTTTTAGAAACTACTCTTTACTTTTTGTGTTAGGTCTAGAGCATATTAACCTGGGGTTTATTAAGTCCCATTTATAAAGAAGAGGTTACTCTTCTTTAGCCACTTTCAATGGCCTGATATATTTCAAATCTTTCCATTCTTACTGACAATTCCTAGCCCAGTATGAGCTAGGAGTACTTTCCACTTCTTTTTGGTGGTTCTTTTTCATTCATTGGATAATGTCCACTGTATCTACCTAGAAATCATTAATTGAAAGCTGTTACTTCCTTTGAATACCTCACCATACCTTTGTACAGCTTTCTCCTCTGTTTAACTTTGCTCTACATATTCTTGCCCCTCAGCCTTACCACACTCCCTCTTTACTTCAATACAGATGACTTCCAAACTCTTCAGGTGACCTTCTTGCACTACTAAGGGCTTAGAAATTTGCTTCAAGTAGTTACTGAGGTTTACCTAATTTCTTTCTCTTCAAGATCACATCTGAAAATTTGCACATATTTTCTATTTTTCAGTTGGCATGATAAGAGTGGTTTTTGTAGTAGCTAATCTTTCATGAACATAAGTAGAACTAAACTGATTGCTGATCTTTTTGTTAACACATTTCTTTTTAATTGCCTTAGGCCTAATCATTGCACAGTGGTGAAAATGATAAGGAATTCTAAACACTCAATACAGTCCAACTCTTTGCATAGATAATTGGAGATACAGAAAGAGATTTGTTTTCTTTCCAGGAGGTGTTTCTTCCCTAATCTGCCTGGTTGAACTGGATTATTTTGGTGTTAGACAGCTGTTACTGTTACTGCTTAGAAATGTAGCAGAATGCCTGAATTGTGTCCGAATACATATGCCGTTCTCTTTGAGAGGCTATCAGTATAAGAAAATTTGAAATATGTTTTATATTGCTATTGTCTGATGAGCTTTGAAATGTACCACTTTTCATTTCCAGTACATTACAACAACAACAACTGAGCTTTTCTGAACCAGGAACTCCAGATAATTTTTGAGAAATCTATATGATACCTTTTGGGCACTTTCACTGCAAGTCTGTAGACTTTTATTTGGACTCATCATTTTCGATATGGCTAGTGTTCATTTGTACATCTCTGTAAACATGGCCAAGTTCTCTAATGAAAGATATTATTAAAAGATTTAATAGGTAAAGATTGGGGTCAAAGCTGTAAGGAGAGATTAAAACCCTGATTAATTTGTGTCTGAAGGACCACTTGTCTCACTCAAGATTTGATAGCTTTCATTTCTTTTAATTAATTCTAAGAACTCAGTTGTCAGGATGCATCCATGATTGCTAATATAAATATGTTTAAAACCTTGAAGACTTTCATTTTAATTCATTAATTTGTTTACTTCTTTAACATTTTAAAGATATGCTTAGCTCAGAATTTCTACCTCCAGGAGACAAATAATGAAACTTCCATTGAAGTATAGATGTTTAGCAAACCCATTAAATATGACATTTAGGGAAAGCTTTTTGACTAGTCAAATTTGAAAAACAAAATGCATTTTCTGGTTTTTTCTCAGAGTGAATAACAAAATTTGATGTAAACTCTAAGTTTTATCAATACTGACCTAAGATACTTTTTGAAATCTAAAAAAATGACTAGAAACAAGTTAAATATGTTCTAAATATTTCTTAATATATTCTAAATGATGACAATAACAGTGATAATCAAGTGATCACTCAATATTAGAGTTTGTCCTGAGTATATCACACATTAATCATTAACTCATTTGATGTTCACTCTATAAAGTGAGTTATTATTGTCCCCATTTAGCAGAAAAGGGCATAAATTTTAAACATCTTAGCCAAGGCTGTAGTGGAGATGAACAGGACATCTGGTGGAAATAAATTCTTACTAGAATAAACTAATAATTGCATGTTATTGAAAGCAGTACATATGAGAAAATATGCCCAGGGATACATTTAAGTTCTACAATTTTTGTGAGGTTAGGTTAGTCTTTCCCTCTGTAGCATGCATTTAGATGACTAGAGATCTCAAACTTAATCCAATGGAACATCATTTTTTTTTTTTTTTTTACTTAGCAAACATAGGGCTTTTGTCTGTTGAATTGCATGACTTTAGTTAGGCATTTTCTGGTTGCCCAAAATTTCTACAAATCCCTGCAGTCTCCCACAATAATTGCTACCTTTCTGCCCTGAGTCCTCTGAGGTTGTGATTCCCTATTTAGATTGATATAGCCTGCAAGAAATGGGGTAGACAAATAAGCAAGACCATACTTAGTGTCGTATTTGTGTATTAGTGGTAGCAATGTGACATACTTACATGTTTGTCTAGTTTTTATTACCATCTACATAATAAACTGAAGTGCTTAAGCAATTTTTTTCTACATCAATTAAGAACTCCTTGAGTACCTGAGTACTTATGTACAGAAACTTTCATGTAACATAGCCTCTCTCCTCTAAGGAACTTACATTTAAATGTTTTATAGAGAGAATAGTTAAAACCTAGAATGCACAGTTCAAGTGTTTAAAATGCACATATTTTAAGGTACCACGTAAAAGGTTAAAAATTGAGTGGAAAGAGTTAAGTTGTGGCTATGCTTGACTATATTCTCCCAAATAAACAAGGATTAGGTAGGGAAAGGGGATAGAAAACAGACCCAGAACTACAATTTCTGGAGTTTGTGATAACTTGTCATATAACATATGAAGTGATTCAGGGAATTAGGACTAACAGAAATGTGTCAGTAAATGGCACTGAGGGTGTGGGGGGAGTGAGTGAAAGGTCTTAGGGTGTGTGTGGATGGATGTGTAGGTGTGGTGTGATGTGACATGGGTGTTTGTGTGTGTGTGTTCCTCACCTCAATGCAACCACAGAAGTCATTTTCAGATAGATTAAAGTGAAAATTTGAGAGACAAAATCTTAATTTTTGGATGTGGGAAATAACCTTTATGACTATAGGTAGAAAAGGATTTCTTAAAATTTAGAATAACAAAAGCAATTAAAGAATATATTGTACATATGACTACACAAAAAGTAAAGATTGTGTTAAAATAACACTGGGACTATGGTGATGACACACGGGTGAATTGATGGTGGGAAGTACATGGGAATCACAACTGAGATGAAAAAATGTACAAAATGAAGAACAGTGATATGTGTGTGTGTGTGTGTGTGTGTGTGTGTGTATGTTAAATTAATTACTCTTTTTAAAAGTTAAGACAATCTACAGATTTGGAAAAGATGTTTGTAGTATATTGTTAATAGTGGCTTAATATTCACTATATATGTGTGTTGTGTCAATTAAACTAACTAGAAGTGCTGAATTAGTTATGACAGTGCACTAGAAAAATGGGCAACAATTTGCATAGATCATTCACAGAAAATGAAATGATCAATAAATAAATGTATGAGATACTTGGTATTAATGCTCGTTATTATTAATAATGCTCATTTTATATTTAATTATACTCATAACTAATCAATACTCATTAAATCATTAATAATCAAAGGTGTTCGAATAAACACACAATGAGATATTAATTGATATATGTTACATTGGCCAAATTTGAAAAAAGATAGTATCGACTAATGGCAAGAATTTCAAATTGTGGGCACTCTTCTATCCTGAGAATGTGTCAGTAGTATCACCTCTTTGGAAGATAGTTTGCAAAAACTCTTGCAATTTAAGAAGAGAGGAATCAT
>NW_004567115.1:28076825-28079061 GCF_000260355.1 Condylura cristata
ATTAAAGTGAAAATTTGAGAGACAAAATCTTAATTTTTGGATGTGGGAAATAACCTTTATGACAATAGGTAGAAAAGGATTTCTTAAAATTTAGAATAACAAAAGCAATTAAAGAATATATTGTACATATGACTACACAAAAAGTAAAGATTGTGTTAAAATAACACTGGGACTATGGTGATGACACACGGGTGAATTGATGGTGGGAAGTACATGGGAATCACAACTGAGATGAAAAAATGTACAAAATGAAGAACAGTGATATGTGTGTGTGTGTGTGTGTGTGTGTGTGTGTATGTTAAATTAATTACTCTTTTTAAAAGTTAAGACAATCTACAGATTTGGAAAAGATGTTTGTAGTATATTGTTAATAGTGGCTTAATATTCACTATATATGTGTGTTGTGTCAATTAAACTAACTAGAAGTGCTGAATTAGTTATGACAGTGCACTAGAAAAATGGGCAACAATTTGCATAGATCATTCACAGAAAATGAAATGATCAATAAATAAATGTATGAGATACTTGGTATTAATGCTCGTTATTATTAATAATGCTCATTTTATATTTAATTATACTCATAACTAATCAATACTCATTAAATCATTAATAATCAAAGGTGTTCGAATAAACACACAATGAGATATTAATTGATATATGTTACATTGGCCAAATTTGAAAAAAGATAGTATCGACTAATGGCAAGAATTTCAAATTGTGGGCACTCTTCTATCCTGAGAATGTGTCAGTAGTATCACCTCTTTGGAAGATAGTTTGCAAAAACTCTTGCAATTTAAGAAGAGAGGAATCATTCATAACAGCACTGTAGTGGCTGAAAACAGAAGAACCTAATCAGTATTTATTAAGAATGTGGTTTGCTATTGCACATTCATATAATAGAAAACTATGTAAGAGCAATAAGCAAAGAATTCTAGAGTTCCATGTTGTATCAACATAGATGAGTCCCACAAATACAAGTTGAATGAAAGAAAGCAGTTTGCACAAAAATGCATACATATGATAACATTCTAAAGATTGGGTGATGGATACGTACATGAATGCTCTGAACAACCTTTACATATCTTAATGTTTCATAATAAAAAAAAGATTTTTACTAGATAGCACATCTGATTGCTGGGGGAATTTAGAAGCAGTTAAGAATATTTTTCTTAAAATTTGCAAGAAAAAAATATTTAGAAAACTTGAAAAAAATATATTGATCACTGTTACTACAGTTTAATATTTTCTAACTTTACCAAAATAAATTTTGGTTGTTTTTCACATTTGGAAACATGAAAGATTTAATTATGTCTCAAGCAAAATGCAAATGCTATCCTACTTGACCCACTAAGAACACAGATGAAAAAAGCTGAGAGGTCAAAGTCCTTATGCTGCTCTGATATTGGGCTAAGGAGACAGATAACAGTGTTAACAAGCACATTCTTTTCAACTATTGAGTGAACTAATAGAGAGGCAACGAGAAACCCATAATACTACTGTGGGAAGGAATTTGCTAAATCCTTATTGCTTATATCAGGAATTTTACAGTCAATTATGATATAGTGATATAAGCACTTTGTTCAGAGATATGATATAAGTTAATGATCTAGAGAAAGGTTAAAAGTAGTTTGTTTTGGAAAATCTGGTTGGAGGTATTAGGAAGAAGTGGGTCAACAAGTAGGGACATATCACTTTAAAAATATTGAAATATTTAATATTGAAATGTTCATTGCATTTCAAGATTGTGAGGACCCTATTTTGTTCACATTTTCTGTCTCATTTTAAATAATTTGGATAAGGACTGTTGGATAGTATCGTCAGAGGGGTAGGGATGTTCATTCCCTTTAAAGGAGCTTACACACTTGCTTGTCAGTGAAAGCTTCAAAAATTTAGACCCACATGTCATATTTGAGAGAGTAGATGGTATTCTGAGTCACACATACTGAAAATAGAGTTTATAATGCCAATGCAGGCAAAATTCTTTGCTATTGTGTAACATTGGGAACAGTGACACTATAATTAAGAGATAATAAAAGTAGAATAGTTTTTTTTTTTCCTTCAGAAGGCAGTTGTTTCTTCCTGTTAGACACTCTTTAGGTGAAGGCAAAGCAAAACAATTATTGTAAAACCAGGTTAAGGTTTCTTCCTCCTCCTTTCCATTTTGCTATCTGGTGGCAGAAGGGTCCGTAGACTTGAACTGTTGCTGCAAGGTTAAAGAGCAGCACCATGATTAGCC
>NW_004567115.1:28079716-28104444 GCF_000260355.1 Condylura cristata
CTCACATGACGAGAATGAAGGGAGGGAGTGGTGTCATTCAGCTGAGAGCTGGTTTACAAAAGGAAGTCCATAAAATCTTTGGACACAAAGATGTTGTAAGAGTGGTCCAGTGCGATAGATAGTGCAAAAACCCTCAAAAGAAGCAAAGGAGGCAAATACCTGTTAAGGTACTTTTAGCACAGTGTCTGGCATAGAGAACCTAATTGTTACTTCAGATACAGAATGTCATCATCATCATTTTCATTTTTACTTCATCACCTTGACACATTAATGATCAATAAAAGATGCATTGAGTGATAGTTATTTTTAAAATGATATATATAGCAAATGTGTGCATGGTGAAATGACTAAAAGGTTAACTATATAAACACTGATGGTGGTTGTTGCTGGTGTTTAGACTGATGATTTTTATATTTTTTCTATGTGTGTTTTTTCTATCATTTTCATATACTGTGTTTACTTTTTTATTTTTGCCATTGACACTGGACAAATAAAATTTAGATTAATGGTAAAATTCAGTGTTTTCTGTTAAAAACAATTGTTTAAGCATTTGTCATTTAGAATGTTTTAAATTTTATTATGTCTGAAAACAGAATGTTTGCAAATAATAGCATAGAAAAAAAGTATAACAGACATTTGTGATAGCATGATTATCAATTAAAAAATGACATGGTAAGATGATGGGTATTTCCCCTCTCTTTTAAAAATTCACTGAATAAATGTTGTGGGACTGTTCTTACCATAAATTAGGGATGAGGGAATGACAGAATATGGACATGATTCATATTTTAGAAGCACTTGGTAATTTGTAGACATGCAAATGTACTTTTACAGGACAGTGGGAAGTACTCTAGAGCAATACAAGTCTGTATTAACAAAAGAAGGTTGGCCTGCATTGAAACATTAAGAGTTAGTGGCATCACTTTGGGTGCAGGCTGGGAATGGGCTGTTTGCTGGCTCTTGTGTAGGAGAGGCCCCTTAGAGAAGTCAAGCATCTGTTTCAGAAGGAATAGGAAGCCACTCCTGAAATGGGGTAAACAGACTGTGGCCACATTCCCCAGAAAACAGATTCTGTCTGGAGACTGCTCAGTCTTGCCACTATGAATTATTTTCATTGGCCCTCAGTGGCTTTTGCCCAGGGGCATTTTAGAGGTGCTTGTGTGCCACAGGCTATTTTACAATTTCAGTAGCTTATTTGATTTGCTATTTGTGGAATTGCATGCTCAGCAGGTGTGTGGCTGACGACACTTGGACATATGGCACATGGAAGTTGAAGCAACCTGATTTGGTATCACTTGGTTAGCCTGTTTGTCTGATTCAGCAGTTACCTGCACTTCTCAGACAGACTGGAATGATTTAAACTTACATTCTCTCTACGATTTTGTAATGAATTCTATAAATTGCCTAAGCAATTAAGAAAAAACATTAGTGGGCTTGATTGCCTTGGATTCAGTGTTCAGACTTTTCACATATAATGAATTCACTGAACTTTAGTAACATTTTACTATGTCCAGCTTTTTAAAATGGCTATTAAAAACAGCCATGTTGAGGCCCTACCTGGCAGTGCAGCGGGTTAGGGCACAGCACTACAAGCTAGCTGCAGCCACTTCAGTGCTAGTTCGATACCCTGCCCTGGAGGTGATCTACACGGCATTGTAGACCTCTCCTGACCTGCCCGCTGCTCCCCTCAGCAGTGTACTTTGTCATTCTGCCTTTCTGCTCCCCACTCTGTCTCTGGTGAATCCTCTCACTGCCCCTGCACCTTTGGCTTGTACCCCAGTTCTGTATGAATAAATGAATAAATCTTTGAAAAAAAGAAAAAACACAGCCATGTTTGTCAGGATCTTCCTTCAGTTACAAGAATTTTGAGATGGCATTCATTTCCTAGGATTTTGTAGTCCCTTTCTATAGATATTCGGGCTTTAAATAACCCTTGAAAATCAAAAGTAATTTGTCATTATGAGACTGGGTGTCTTTAGTGCTATCGATTTTCATACCTAGTATAGTCTTACTGAAGTAATCTGGAACAAAATTGTACCCTGCCTCCTTAGTTTCATAATGCATTACACTTAAATGACAAATTATTTATTTTAAAACTTCTTTAATATTTGTGGAGTCATATCACCTATATGCCTATTTAGGATATCTGGGTTTGTTTGTTTTCTTGAATTTTTAATCTGCCCTCTGGACCCAGCAAGAAACAAAAATAAGTACCTTTCAGAGGTTCCATTCTAGTATAAGAGAAGCCCAATAATAAATATATGACATTTCAAGTGTGTGTTAAGTGATCTAGAGAAAAATAAACCCAAGGTGAGGAGAGAGTGAAAGAAGTGGGCAGACACTGGATTGCAGAGAATGACTAGAGGAGACAGATGCCTGGACGAGGTGACATCTGAACAGAGGCCTAACTGAAAGGGTAAGTCAGGGTATTTGGGAAAGGAACATTGTAGATGCAGAGAATGTAAGGTATAGTTCAAGTGTCAAAATTCTGAAAAAAAAAAAAAATTGGATATGACTAAAGCATTTGGTTTTCCTGAAGAAATAATTTTATGTTCAAAATTTTTGTGTTGCTGCCTACAAACTTTTTCTTTGACCCTTAGCATATGATACATTTTGTCATTATGCCCTCTTGCCCAACCCGAGTAAGAGTCATTTAAGTTCTTTCTTGCATTTACTAATACTACTAGTGAAACCATCTCCTAGTGGAGAAAGATTTTTATTTTTTCTGCTTCTATCCCACTTTGAAATTCCAAGTTCTTTTTTAATCATTATCATCATTTCTATGTTAGTCAATGTTTCATCTTCCCCCTTTATATTCTCTTGTCCATTTTCCTCCCCCACCTCCCTTAATTTCAGAGCCCACATGATCTTTATTAACATTCGTTAGTTTTTGTGAGCATTTTACTTTGTCAAATTGTCTGCTATGAAGGATGTAGTATACATTTTTACTGATCTTAATTTACTACACAGAATTCTCTCAAAATCCCTCCATTTTGTTGAAAATGGCTGTATTTATTCTTTCTTTATGGTTGAATAGTGTCCCACAGTGTGGATATGCCACATTTTCTTGATCTAGTCATCTAGTCAGGCTACTCTCATGTCCTCGATATTGTGAAGAATGCTACTTTTTAAGATACTAATATTAATACTATTAATGCTAATATTAAGATGTTTGTAAGTACAGTGTCTTCATTTTGGCAGATTATTATTTGGATAAAATATTCTCTATCATCTTTGGCCCTTCTGTTACTTCCTTTTATTGTTTATATTCATGTTTGATATCATCAATGTCAAGACAGGCTTCAGACAAAATAGAAACAATAAATGCTAATAAATGTGTTGCTCTCTACTCTTTCCCAAATTAAGAGTGAAAAATGTCCCCCCTCTCCATTAAAAGTTTATCAATAATGTCAGGGTATTTTTCTCAGTATACTGACTCCCCTCAAAAAATAAATTGAAAACATGAATGGAATTTTAAGTATTTGTGTTTTGACATGGAAATTTTAGCTTTCCATTAAAAAAAAAGGGCATTTCCAAAGAATTCATATATATTAATTAGCTCATCTAATTTTCACACAAGCCTATGAAGTAGGTACTGTTTTACAGAGCAAGGAAATGAGATGAGGAAAGCCTAAGTTACCCAAGATCACTCAGTATGAAACCACAATTTCAAACCAGATACTCGTTATAGATAATATTATGTTGACTTTTGTCCAAAGGTTGTCTTGATAAAGGATGGTGATCATTCACAATGTTCTGAGACTCTCATAATTGGGTCCACATTTTGATTCAGTGTCTTAGTCCAAATATACTGTGAAGAAAACAGAGATCAAAGAAAATCCTCTTGTTTTCTCCAAAGTCTCCAAACTCTTCACTTAAAATCTTCTCTCACTTCTAATTCTTACCTATTCTCTTCTATTTAGTGCCTCAAAAGACTATGAAGATTTTCTTAGGTTAGAGCCACAGTACCATTTGGTTTTTACAGCTTACCGTGTTGTACTAAGCTTTGTTGTTAATGTGACTGACCCTATGCATGAACTCTTTGGTGGTAGTGTCTGCATCCTTATTGTCTTTATGTTCCTTAGCAACATTATAAAGTAATTATGGTATCTTGGTATGGTGTGGCATAGTCATTTTATAGATTTATAACCAGACATGCTCAGTGATTTGTACAAGAACTAAAAATAGTAGGTATCAGGGTGTAAATAAAATTCAATTTTCCTAATTCCCATCCCAGGGTACTTTCTATCTTTACAGCAAGACCAATTTCAGATGAAAGTCTTTACTTAAAAAAATAGAAGTTATATCCAGAATGAACATCAGTCCCCAGGGACATCTTTCATTCTATGTTCTATTCTCTATCAATAAAATAAAACTCAAGTAAAAGAATGAACTATCTCTTGGGAAAAGCAATAGACACACTTCTGGTTCCTTTAAGGGTACCCCAGTTTTTCCTTTTATAGAATAATAATAATAATAGAGTTGACTCTAACAGTTATATTAAAGAGCAAGATTATAAAGATTAACTGATTTTTCAAAAATGTATGAATTGCTTAAAATGTTTCAAATAAAAATTAAAATATAAGCTAAGAATAGTACTATTTTAATAAACCGCTGAGTATAATCAATACTATTAGTTACTTAATATTGTGTAACTTATCTCCCAAAGGCAACTTCTGTTGCACACAGCTAGACTCCATTGTTTCAAGCACTAATTTGTAAGTGTCTGAGCTCCTCTGTTACTTAAGATTTAATAGAACTTATGTTGGTATAAGACTATTTTCTGAAAGAAAGGGATAAACATACAAGGATTGTCCTTCACTTCACTTACTGATTCAAGGGTCTATCAGCTATAAATTTATTTAAGTCTTTTGCAAACCAATTGTAGAAAGTGAACATCTGCCTGAATTGTAGCTTCCACTGCATCATATGGAGCACAAGAGCTTGCTTCCTACTGAGGTAACATCTCTCTTCATCTTGTAAGACAGATGCTGGAGTGGCACAGAAGAAAATTCCCCTGTCACTCTGAGGCTCTTTTCAGACTAGTCAAGCAAGAAAATGAACTTCAGAAAAATTAGTAGGAGAAAATGAATAAATACAATTGTATACATATGGACAATTTACATTATATAAATCCCAGGGTAAATAGGATAAACTGACAGGTTTTATTCTGAGTTAAGGAATGAGATAGGAGCCTGGGGTGTGAAGGAGAGAGGAGTGTCTCACATGGTAAGGAGAAGGTGGTGACCCATATGACAACACCTTGCCTCTAGATATTTACCTGCAATAAGATAGTTTTCTTGAATAAAATATTTATTTCTGAAGATGGCCCTAAATCCAGGTAATCTTCATTCTTTAAGAGCATAGTAACACTTTTTCTTGAAGCTTCTGGCACCCTGACCTTCGCTCCACATACCACAGTGACATAAATAGGAAAAAGCCTGCTCTGAATATTTTTGAGAGGGCTATCCTTTAATACTTCAAAATTTCACCCATTGTTTAGATATTATCTCTAGGGAAATAAAGCAATTTCTTTTAAAAATATAATTTACAAATCTAATATAGATGTGTCCCAATTGTACTAGAAGGGAAGTTTTGGGACAGCTGATCTTTGTTTCCAAGTCCAGCAAGGTGTTGGATTTATTTTAGAATGATCTTGTAGGCATCGCATTATATTTGAATGTTTTTCTCCATTAACATAAGGGAAATAAAGGTTTTTTGCATTAAACTATCACAGCCTATATATTTCCATTATTTGCTAGCCTGGCAGGGCATGCACTGTAAGCCTTCAGGCCATGACTCAAGAATTCTCTGTAATTAGTGTGAATAAAGCTTATTGACCTTCTCTGTTAGTCATTTTACTGGGACATTGGAAGAACATTGTTTGAGCCAATATACAGGTTAGAAGTGTTAGAAATAAGAAAAATAATAGGTAATGTAAAAATGTCTTTCTATGTTAGGTCTTTCTCATAATGAACTTGAAGGGAAAAGTAAATGATTAGGGAATCCAGGGTAAGGAGTCAGAAACAGGAAGAGATCTTGATGTAGGAAAGAATTCTCTGCCCTTTGAATAAAATAGAAAAACTGTAACAGTAAGATCTAAAACACAATCTGTTCCCAGTTTGATTCAGAAAAACTTGAAAGTTGAAGAATATAACATACAAATATAAACTTCTGCATGTAGCTTGTACTTTTTGGTGGATTAAAATATAAATATATTTTTGCATTATTTTTCAATGATTATTTCATTCTGAGTAATATTTTACTTTTTCCTCTGCACAAAGAATATTAACCTGTACTCTCATTCCCAGTTTTGCACTTAACTGTTTTACAAAGATCAGTGGAAATAATTAAAGTCAAAATACTATCCATTAAACTTTATTTATTTAAAAATATTTTTTTCTACACGTTGATAAAGATGATGAGATGAAAAAATAAGAACTGGTTTGTTACATTGAGTATTTAGTGATCATCCAATATCATCCATCTTTGGGACAATTCCCAATTGCTGTTTTGTAGAAATGTAGTGTGTATAAGTGTTATATAAAATAGAAATCACAGAGGCCTGCTGGATTTTCATTTGTTTCTTGTTTGAATCTAGAGTGGGCAGACATGCCGCTGGTGGCAACTGAGCTGGCAGACACCGGAGTCATGCCTCACTTCTGAGACCCGTAGCCATGAGCAGGGACATCTACAGAGACTCTCAAGTTCAGTGAAATAAGAGAATGTGCTTGGCTTACATTCCCCTCCTGACCCAGCCTCTCCTTCCCCTGACCCTGCTCTCAACCTCTTTGGAGTAGCAGGCCTGACCATTGCAAAGGATTGTCATCTGGACAGTTTCCCCTTCTTAAATGTTCTCTTAGAACCTGTTTCATCATCTGAATTTCCTTATATGGTAACTTTGAAATCTTTAGGTAAATAGGTCTCCTCAGTAGCTTACTCTGCTTCTCAGAAAGGTAACTGTAACTAATAACGGAGACATCATTAGGACACCTAACTAAAACAATTGTTTGGACCAAGTAGAATGTAGGTATATGATGCCAGCCCACTACTTTCTGTGCATGCTTAGCCTTACTGCCTTCCTCCGCCCTTCCATTTCTTACCATAAGACACTGCATACCATTTTCGGGTTTCAGGACCTTTTTGTCATCTGGAATATTGTAATGGCCTCCTTACTGGTGTTCTTCATTTCAGTTCACCTCCTGTCTTTCGCCACTATATCCAGTATACTGCTCCAAATGCATTCTTTCAGGATTGCAAAATTTGTGGATAAATTGTTATTTAAAAAAAAAGTCTAGTTTTGATAATTCCTATGATCAGACACCTTATAATTATAAAATAGTTTCAAACAATGAATAGATGAACCTGTAATAATGAGAGGGAAATCCTGTGAGGGCAGGAACAGAGCATGAGAACAAATCCCCGGAGGTAAGCTGATCCTGGAGTTATGAAGCCCTTAGAGCATCGCTGAATCTGGGTTTCCAAGGTGTGCTAGCGCAGAAGGACAAAAAGAAGAGAAATATGAAGAAGTGATTAATGCCTGTGGGAGGGAGGGAGAAGTAAGAGTGTCACAGATTACAATAGTGGAGACAATGGAGAGGAAACAAAATTCAAAGATAAAATGACTTCAGGTTTTTAGAAGTGATACACAGGAAGCCCCAAAGAACACCAAACTTGATAAAGTTAAAGAAATTTATACTTGGGCATTGCATTTAGATTAAAGATTGTCACCCCAACCTTGATCAGAGCCAAAGGATAATGAAGTAATATTTTTATCAGAAAAAGTAATTGTCAACCTGGAAGATTTATGATATGATGATACTTTTATATAAAAAGAAATAAAAAAGATTTACAACCCAAAATTTCCTCCCTAAAGGAACCTAAGTATAGACTTGTAGAGATAATTGAAAGTGGCCCCTAAAAATCACCTGAGGCTCAAAAAGAAGTATGATAGTAGGAATAGTAAATCTAAACTGACAATGACAGTTTATAGGAAATAATGATGTCTGGCTCAGTAGTATGAAAAAGCAAAAGTGATGTATGATTAAGTTTCACACTTTCATGGGAGATGGAAAAGTAGATCGCGCCAACAGGGTTAATATAACTGACTTAGCAGTAGTCACCCAGGGATGACTTAAGATCATTTTGTCAATGGGAGAGATCATTGGGCTCTGTTACTAGTAGGTATAAGGTGGTAATGATAGAGCTGTGAAAAAAATTTCGTGAACATGTACAGGAACACATGGAAGAAAGCAGATTTGTGATCTTCGAGGCAGCGCAGATGCCCCTAAACTAGATTTAGGGCTTTGGGGAAATTCATTACAATTCAGGGCCAGTGTTTATCCCATAGAGAATGAAAGGATTTTCTCTAAACAGCCTTCCAGCATTCACTAATGCTTTGCCTTAAACTGTGTGAATGACCCACATTTTTAAATGAGTTGGCTGCACTCCTAAGAGGTTGAAGATCTGGTGAGGAGTTTTCCAGTCACTGGTTGGTGAGTGAGAGGCTAAGTTCAAATGCCTCTTCCACACCATTGCACCTTGGATTCTGTTCTGCGGTAGCTCCAGCAGCCATGGTCACCCCTGTACCCTGTGGTCACTTTGACAGTGGCAGAGTCTGGCATCTATTAAACAATATAGGTGATATTTATTAAATAGTGTGTATTGTGTTACATTATAGACACCTGTCATTCTCTTTCAGTAGTCAACTTTTTTCCTTATACAGGAAATTATGATATACTTTTTTTGATTTTTTTTTGTTGCGTTGTTCACACATAGTGGAAACACAAGGGATGATTTTTAAAATTTCTCCTGGAAACCTGCAAGAGCGGATATTTCGTTCTCTGCCAGGTGGATAACCAGTTTGGTGTTGGCAGCAGTACCGCTGTTCTGTAGGTGGATATTCACTCCATTTCAAAGGATTCTTGAGTCTTCAGTCAAACTAGATTTTAAAAATTTGCTTATTTAATCAGGTATTAAGTGACCAACTCTACAAGTATCCCTAGACTTGTTTAGAAAAATGACATTCAGGTAATAGCATTTTCCCACCATAGATATCTATTAAGATTAAAAATAAGGAGTAAACTATTTCTGTTAATCTATGCTTTTGCTTTAGTGCTTCTAATCTGTACAACTTAAAACAAATCAATAGAAAAATTCTACTCTGGTAAAATATAAGCTAAAGGAACATAGGACTTTTTTTTTTTTTAAAGATTTATTTATTTGTACATACAGAACTGGGGTACAGGCCAGAGACTCAGGGGTGGCGAGAGGCTTCACCAGAGACAGAGTGGGGAGTAGAACAGGCATATCGACAAAGTACACTGCTGAGGGGAGCAGCAGGCGGGTCAGGAGAGGTCTGCCACCATGTGGTCACCTCCAGGGCAGGCAGGAATCGAACTCATGCAGAGGTGTTTTTAGCTTCTTAGTGCTGTGCTTTAACCCACTGAGCCACCAGGGAGGGCCCTGGAACATAGGACTTCTTGAAGAATTAATTTATTTGAAGATTTTTTTTAAGATTTATTTATTTATTCATACAGAACTGGGTTACAGGCCAGAGATGCGGAGGGTGAGAGGATTCACCAGACACAGAGTGGGGAGCAGAACAGACAGATCAACGAAGTACACTGCTGAGGGGAGCTGCGGGCGGTTCAGGAGAGGTCTGCCACGCCATGTGGATCTCCTCCGGGGCTGGCGGGGATCGAACTCATGATGAAGTGGCTTAAGCTTTTTAGTGCAGTGCTTTAACCCGCTGCACCACCAGGGAGGGCCCTGGAGAATTTTTATGATGGTAACTAGTGTCTTTCTTGAACAGGTTCTGTGGATGTTAAAGATAGGGAGGTACCTGCTCTCAGGTCATTGTGTACTGAAAGACATCTAGACCAAAAAATAAAAGATGTTTCAGGGTGGCAAGATCTGCAGCAGAGATAAGCAGATTTTCACAGAAGTAATAATAATTAAAATTATAATCTGGCTGTATTGCAGTATGTATGGGAAAAAAGAAAAGTGGGGTCCTTTCATGAGACTTTGCTCATGATTCCTATAAAGGTTGACAAATTCATAAAGGCTTTGGTACATGATTGAAACTTTGAAGCTTTCTCTTGGTTTAATATCTCTTTGTAGTTATGTCTCTTTTGCTTTCCCAGTCTCTAACTCATCTTTATAAGAGTTTGAGCTGTAGAGCCATGTTACATGGGTTCAATCCTACTCTTATCTTCCTAGTCATATGACCACAAGTAAGCGATTCCTCTGTGCTTCCACTTTGTAAAAGGACATAAGTAGTAGTAACCTTGCAGGATTATTGTGAGGATTAAATGAGATAACACATGGGTCACGTATTTAACCAGGACAATGGAAGCACAATCTCTGTGTTCATCATTTACATTCTTTTTCTACAGTGTTCATTTCTGTCAAATAAAATTGTCCCTTTTTTGTTTCTAGCTCCAAGAGGAAAACGAGGGTGGAAAACATTTTATGCTGTGCTGAAGGGAACAGTACTTTACTTGCAAAAGGTAAAATAAATGATGAAACTCAAAAATCTTTATGAAATGATAAATAATTTACAAAAAAAAACTCACTTTGTACGTATTAAATACCCAAAAGATTGCTTAATTGATGTCTAAATTCTTATGCCTTTTTTCTTTTCCTAGTAAGCTATCTTAGGAGATTGTATATATAAGATATATATATATACACGTATATATATATTGTATATATATGTAGATATATATAGTATTATATATTGCATATTATACAATATATAAGATCACAGGGAATGGATGAGCTGTGTTCAACTAGAAATTCTGAATATAAGTTGATTTGTTAATAACTTCATATGGTCTGAGTAGGTCCAGACCTGTGGAAGTACTTGTTTCTGTGAACATTTATACTACATACTAGTTATATACATCACTTATTATTTCATGGCTTATCTTCATTTAGTTATCTCACAAAGCCTACATAAATGTAGAAACACATTGAGGCATTGGTACTGAACTATGTAACTATATTCTAAATTCAAAGTAAACATCTACACTCATCAGGGATATTGGTCTATAGTTTCCTTTTCATGGCTTATCTATTTGAGGTTTGGATATAGGATAATACTGGCCTCATAAACTGTGCCCTACTCTTCAGATTTTTTGCAGAATTTGAGGATTGGTATTGATTACTCTTTAAAAGTTTGGTAAAATATTTTTGAAGCTGTATAGTCCTGGACTTTTCTTTGTTGGAAGATTTCTGCTTACTGATCCAGTCTCTCTCTGTACTAGTTATTAGCGCTGTTTAGATTTTGTAGTCATGATTCAGTGTTGACATATTGTATGTTTCTAGGAATTTGCCCACTTCCCAACTTGTTGGCATCTAACTGTTCATTGTTGTTTCTTTTAATTCTTTTAAATTTTGTAGCATCAGTTATAATGTTTCTTCTTCCATTTCTGATTTTGGATCTTTCTTGTAAATTGCCTAGCTAAAGGTTCTGAATTCTATTGCTCTTTTTAAAAAACCAATTCTGAGTTTCACTGATTTTTTTCTGTTTTCCTACTTTCTACTGCATTTGTTTCTGCTTTAACCTTTTTTTTTTACATGTATAAGTATTTTATATCATTGTTTATTCTTATACAATGCATGTTTGTATACTTTCTCCTTTCAGCTTTACCTGTGAACCATCACCATAGTCCCTTGTGCTCTTCCCTCCTCTGTTCTTATCCTTCTCCCTCCCCACCCTTGCACAGAATATCTCTGATTTATAGTGCTGCAAAATTTTTTTATTAGTTTGGTTTTTTTTCTGATCCCCTATTTGGTTTCTTTATATTCCTGCTGTAAATGAAACCATGTGAGATTTTTTTTTTCTTTCTGGCTTATTTCACTGAGCATAATCCCTTTTAGCTCCATCTATGTTGCTAAAAATGGCATGAGTTCATCTTTTTGATTGCTGAATAGTATTCCACTGTGCATGTGTGTGTGGGAGGGGTGTGTGTGTGAATACACCCCACATCTTCTTGATCCAGTCATCTATTTTTGGGTATTTGGGTTGTTTGTGTATCTTTATCTATTATATACAGTACTGAAGTAAACATAGGGGTGCAGGTAGCCTTTTGAATTAATGTTTTTTTGGGGTTTTTTTGGTTTTTTTTGTCCTTTGGGTAGATCCCTAGGAGTGGAATTGCTAGATCATATGATAGCTCCATTTTTAGTAATTTGAGGAACCACCACACAGCATAGTGGTTGAACCAGTTTGCACTCTACCAGCAATGTAGGAGAGTTCCTTCTTCAAATCCTTGCCAACATTTGTTGTTTTCTGGGGTTTTTTTTAGTATGTGCCATTCTTCCTGCTGTAAGATGGTTTCTCTTATGGTTTTGATTTGCATACCCCTGATTATAAGTTGAACATTTTTCATATACCTGTTTTCCATTTGCATTTCCTCTTTGGAGAAATTTCTTTTTCGCTCTTCTGCCCATTTTTTGACTGGAATGTTTAGTTTGTTTTTGTTGATGTACGTGAGCTCTTTGTAGATCTTTGTTATCAAGCTCTTATTATTTTTATTTTTATTGTGTGCAAAAAAATTCTCCCAATCAGTAGGATGTCTCTTTGTTTTGGTTAATGTTGCTTTTGCTGTAAAGAAGCTTTTTAGTTTGTTATTAGTCCCAGCTGTTCACCTTTTCCTTTACTTTCTTTGCTTGGGGGATGTGTCTTTAAAGATATTACATGTAGTGTTTTGCTTATATTTTCTTCTATATATTTTATAGTTTCAGGTCTTATATTCAGATCTTTTATCCATATTGAGTTGATTTGTATGGTGTGAGGTTGTAGTTTAGCTTCATTCTTTTACATGTAGCAGTCCAGTTTTCCCAGTACCATTTATTTCTGCTCTAATCTTAACATTTCTTTCTTTCTACTAGGGGCTTTGTTTTTTTCTTTTTCTAATTCCTTGAGGTATAAACATAGGTATAAATTTTCTAGTTGTTTGAAGTGTGTTATTTTTCTAGTTCCTTCAGTTATAAAGTTTATGTCCATAAACTTTCGGTCTAGTACTGTTTTTGATTTTTTTTTTTTTGGTTTGTTTTTACTTGCCTTTATCTCACTTTCTCCACTTATTTCTTTTACCTATTACATTTTCAATAGTGCGTTGTTCATTTCCATACACAAGTTATTTTATAGTTTTCCTTTTATTATTCATTACAAATGGCATCCCTTTGACTAGGAAATATACTTGATATGACATTATCTTAAATTTGTTTAAATTTGTCTGGTAAATTAACATATGATCTATCTTGGAGAATATTCTATGTATATTTGAGAAGAATGCCTATTCCAATACTGCTGGTTGGAATGTTCTATAAATACCTATTAGGTCCATTCTATTTACAGTGTTTTGTGAGTTATCTCTGTTTGGATATTCTATCCATTATGTAGAGAACTAGATATTGAAATAGCCTAGTATTATTGTATTTCTGTCCATTTTCCCCTTGAGTTCTGTACATATTTATGTCACTAAATGGGATTATCTGGTGTTGGATACATATATAACTGTTAATCCTGGTGAATTACCCTCTTTATCATTATGTAATGTCATTTGTCTCTTTTTTTAAATTTAAGATAAAATCCATTTTGCATGTAATTAGTATAGCTCTTTTCTGGTTAGTATTTGCTTCCCTTCATTTTCAAACAATGTATGTCTTTAATATATCTAAATACAATGAGTCTCTTGTACACAGATTTCATCTGTACTCAAGTCCACCTCTTGCAGATTATCAGATATCAGAGCAGTTGTAAGGAATGTTTTTTTTTTAAGATTTATTTATTTATGGATACAGAACTGGGGTACAGGCCAGAGGTAACAGGGGCAGTGAGAGGATTAACCAAAGATAGAGTGGGGAGCAGAACAGGCAGATCGACGAAGTACACTGCTGAGGGGAGCAGCAGGCTGGTGGGAGAGGTCTGCCGCGCCATGTGGTCACCACCGGGGCAGGCATAGAACTCACACTGAAGTGGCTGCGGCTGGCTTGCAGTGCTGCACTTTAACCTGCAGCATCACTGGGGGGGGGGGGGGGGGCGGAGGGAATGTTTTTAAAATTTTCTCTTACTCTGTTTCTTTACTGGAATGTTTTTCACATGTCTACATTATAAAGTAATAATAATAAAAATATATAATACAAATCCTAAAAAAAAAAAACATACAATCCTTTTGTTTTCTTCCATTTGGAATAGATTCAGTAAGAAATATTAGATATGAGATGCTTCACCTTGGACCTGGAAAAAGAGTAAAACACTGTTGCATTCAACATTTCTCAGAGGTGATTGAGAGGGATGCTGTGTCAAGTCACCAGGTTTTCTGTTCACATTGTCTTTTCCCTCCAATTAGTGAATTAGATTGGGTTAGACTTATCCAGATATAGAAGATAAAGGACTAAATATTGACAATAAAATGACTTTTTACACTAAACTTTGAACCTCCAGAATCAGTTTGGATTAGAGCTCCAAAATTATATTTTATCTTCATATTTATGGTGCCTCTGGAATGTGGCAAATAGACCTTTAGTGAGGGCTGGGTGAAGTTCCTTTTATTAAAATGTGAAAAACAGGACATAAAAGGAAATAATACATTTTTATAGGAGAACCCAAAGCAGAACTATGGGTGGTCTGTCTCAGGTTGCTATTTCATTTGAATCAGTTGGATACAAACATTGCTGAAGTGCTACTTAGGTTGAGAAAAAGTTGAGAATAGAGCAGCCATGTTGTGTCAACTATCTCTACTCTCTTATTAACACTCTTGAAAAGAATAAAGAGGAAAGAAAAAGGAGAGGGCCGGAAAAAAAAATTGACATATGCTTGAAATCACTACAGAGTAATCAATCAAGACCTATTTCCAGAAGCTTCATACAAATCCTAAAGAGAAACTTATTTGTCAGTGGACCCTTCATTATAGCAAGGCAGGATCTTGTATGATGTAGCTACTCAGGTTTTTGAGTAATTTCTTCTTGATTTGTAAAATTAAGAAAGCTCAGAGACAGTACACATATGAAAGACCCTTTGGGCATCTGCATCTGAAAATGCCAAGTCCTGTGAAGTTAGCAGAGTTCTGTCTGTCTCTGAATACTCTTGAGAGGCACCTTTGGGATTTGAGCTGTCCATTGGGAAAAGTCTAGTAGATACCCACACTTCTTCCTCTTTGGAATACCTCCAGATTATAGCAGGACTTAGTCCTGGTTGAACGGTATGTCCTACAAAGGACTAAGAATATCCCATTCCTGGCTTATCCCTGACCTTGCTGGAATCTTAGTTTGCTGGCACATGATGGCAGATTCTCTACAAGAAATTACATGATTGCAAAATGAGTTGAGGTTTGTACAGCTGAGGGTTTAGATCCTCAATACCCATTTAGAGTTCATCACATGTCAAGTACTATGCTAAATGCCGAGCTTCCACAAAGATGACTGAGATACAATCTGGCCACATAGAGCTCAAAAAAAAAAAAAAAAAAGAGGAGAAACAGGTAAATTGAATATTCACCAAACAATGGGATAAATTAATAGAGGAATGGAAGTGTCCTGCTGAATAGAGCACCCTAATCATGCCTACAAAGGTTAGAGAATGTCTCCCGGAGGAACTAAAAGATCTGTAACTGATACCTTAAAAATGAGCCAGGAGTTTGCCAGACAGACAAGGCAATAAAAACATTTTAACTAGAGAAGAGGAAAATAATAGATTTTAGAAGATGTGACTTGCTCAAGGAGTGGCACACCAGCCTTGTGCGCTTGGGTATTAGGGTAGGTGTGGAATAGCAAGCAGTGGAAACATGAAAAATTATGTTTCAAATAAACACTTTATCATGATCGTGAATGAAATTATGCCAAAGGTCATAAACTGGCCACCTTTTATAAGAAGCTATTTCCTTGCCTGAAAGATTCAAACTCTTTGTGAGTTGCATTCTGCTCCCACTAACACCTAGATACTCCAAGAATTTCGACAGTGATGTACTTCATGCTTGTCAGTCCCCCTAAGTAGCCTGTGGGTTAAAACGCACCTTGAGCAGCCCACTGTTGTTCCGTATGTGCTGCTATTACGCTGCTATTAACATTCCTAGGATTCAAGGTTAGCTGAGAACAAAGTAGTCAACCTTCTTCTCCTTCCCACCTGTAGTCAGTTCTCTGTTAATCAGAGAAGGGTAATGAGAAAGGGCCCACATTTTCCCCTAGTCCAAGGCTAGTTTAATTCAGTTTAGCAGAGACTAGCTTAGTCCGTATAATCTGGACAACAGCAGTGCCTGATATGAGGGTACAAAGATAGAAGGACCTAGCCCCTGTCCTAGGTCTCCCTGGCATACTTCATTGCTTCCATCATTCTTTCTTTCTCCCTCTTTTCCACCCCATGTAACTTTCTCAGTATCAGAGATTCCTGAGCAAACATTTCCAGTTACTCTTCCCTCCTGAGTTCCCTCTATTTTCCTTTGGTGGGCAGATGCCCCATCTCTGCTCCCCATCCTGCTATGCCTGCCAATGCCTTGACTCCTGTGGCAGAAGAGTAGTGTTGCTGGAGAAGGAAAGAAGCTCTGCTGTCTTGATTAAATGAATCAAATAAGTCGTCTACAGAGATCTAAAAGGCTGACAACTGCTTAAGAGCACATTTCCCTATACAATAAACACATAGAAACACCCTTTCCCATTGAAATAGTTATCTATTTTGGGTCTCCTTCCATTATCAGTTGCTCATCACTTACTTGTGCTTTTAAGGCTTTCATTAAGACTTCTCAACTATGAAAATAGTCTAATGATTTTTGCCCATAGAGAGCAATTCAATTAGTGTTTCCTCATTAAAAATGAAGACTAGTACTAAAAACCACATATCCCCCCCCACCCAAAAAAAAAAGTACACGCTATCAAAAAGAACCAGATAGGGCTGAAAATAAACAGGAAAAGAACTTTAAATTAAATGCTCTGAACCTCCATTTATTCAACCTCCTCCCTACTCCCATTCCAGCCAAACAAGGCTTGTCACAAAGGTTTCCATGGCTCCTATAAGAAGTTAAATGAGTTAATAGCTACCTCATACCTCTAAATTTTATAATCCTGTAAGTGTGTTTATGATCCCCTCTGTTGCCTGTCCCCTGAGCACATACAATATAAGCAGCTTCTTAGATGTGAAAATGAGAACTTTGCTGGCCTGACCATCTTTGCTCGATTGCCTCATACTCTCCTAGGAAAATATGTCTTTTGGAAAAGTGCTGAAAATGCTATATCTGTTGTTCCATTTTTCTGATTTAGGGCTTTCAATTTTCCTATCTGTATTTCAGCTTGATCATCTGTAAAATGGGAGGAATGAATAGTGCTCCCAACTTATGTGGTTGAGCTAAAGAATTTTTTTAATATATGGAAAAAGCATCTGATGTGCAATAGTTGAATAACATGTTATTTCCCTTCGTGATGACTCATAGTGAATGTTTTTTCCCTTTTGGTTTTTTCCCAATCATTGCATATCATAAGCAATATAGTGACTGGCTCAGATAAGCTTTTTTTTTTTTCCTACCTTTTCATAATCCTATGTGAATGACTATGAGGAAATGATTAAGAATTAGGCCAACTGCCTCAGCCATCTAAATGTAGGTCCTTTTTTTCCTATTTGCTTTATTGAGGATAACTAATTCCCTCTGTGCTTTCTCTCCATTTAAGATCAGAGATCCCATAGGCAATCCACCAGCCCTTATAGACTGGTACAAGAAGTAACAGATAGGACAGCGTTTCATGTTCTGGGTAAAACCAGCAGTGTGACATAGACACTAGTTGAAGACACCATGGTAACTTCACTCCTTTACTTCCATAGATGTCAAAAATATGATATCAGTTCTACCTACTCTGCCTACCTGGCTTCTAGTTTGAGCTGATTTATCAGAGATAGACTCATGTTTCCTCACTTTCCCATCATCTGAACCCTACAAATTTAGTTGCTACACTCTGGGTCTCCTTGTCTATGAAAAGACAAACTATAGACTCTACACCCATTCCATGTGGCAAAAAACATGAAATACATAAACACAGTATGTACTCCTCCATCTTATTAAAGGAACATTTAACAGCAGTATTCCTATATTAACAATAACAAAAGACAGTATACACATGTCAGTACAGAAACAGATTGATAATCTAATAGCTAAGAGAATAGTTATCTCCAGAAGATCATCACAGAGATAGCAAATGGTCTGGCAGACTTACTGAGTCTAACTTGCTTCAGTGATCATTCAGCTAGAAGTAAGATGGGTTTATTCGTATTTTTAAGTATTAGTATGATGCAGTTTTTAGGATACTTTTATATTTCGATTTCCCAACTTCATAGGAGGATATTGTTCCTTTTTTTTTTTTTTTTTAAAGAAACTGAGGTTTAAAGGTTAGTTGCTAAGGCAGTAATAACAGTGCTAGCATTCTTTCCTGTAGCCTAAAGCTCTACCTGGAGACTTTTCTTATTACTAGAAGATTAGAATAAACATTTCAGTGAGTTTTTCATAAGTTTTACCTCCTTACTCAAGTTCAACTTTGACTACTACATAGTACACAAAGTTCATTTTCTTACCTTTTAAGTCCTGCTTCCATAATGACTGATAGTTACCCTTGCCCCTCATTGTACTACCTCAGATCTAGTTACTCTCTTATTGGAATCTAGGGTAATCTCCAGTCATATTCTATAATTAAAGTAAGTAATCTTTTGAGAGTTTCAAATACAGACCATTTTCATATAGAATTACTTCCAGATTCCATGAAAAAAAATCATGGAAATGTCAACATCCAGACCATTTGAAGACTTACAGATTGACACTTAAAGTTAGAGCTAAACTTTGCTAACAAACTATCATTCTGATACAGAGGGTAATAATTATAAGCAAATCAATAATGAATGTATCTGCTTGATTAGGACTTGGCCTACCTTTCAGTGGCAATATAAATGTGAAAAAGCTAAGGGAGCTTTTTTTTTTTTTTGAAATTTATTTATTTATGCATACAACAGCTGGGGTGTAGGACAGAAGTGCTGGGGGTGGGGGAGTTGAGAGGATTCATCAGAGACAAAGTGGGAAGCAGAACAGGCTAGTTGACACTGCAGAGGGGAGCAATGGGTAGGTCAAGAGAGGTCTACTGCGCCATATAGGTCACCTCCCTGGCTGGGGATCAACTTGTGCTGCAGTGGCTTCATAGTGCTGAGACTTAACCCCTTGTGCCACGAGGGAGACCCTAAGGGAGCTTATTTTCTATCTGAAGAGATCAACAAATAAAAAAGTATATCAGTGCAGTTTGCTATTTACCACCAAAAGGGAAGCATATTTTGTAAGCACTTTTGGAAGGACGCTTAAGAGCCTAAAAAAGAGAAGAGAAACTTGTAGGAAAATTCATGAAGTAATATTTAACTTACATTTAGAAGACAAATAGAAGTTAGTCACATTGAGTACTCATACATGGAGAAAGCTTGTGTGGATGCCTAGATAATTCAAGACCACAATATGTTTGGAGCACTGTAGGTTCAGTGGAGTATAATGGGTATGAAAACCACTTTTAGAGTGAACATTTTAGAGCAATGTGAAGCCATCAAAGGGTTTTATGTTGAGTATTATCAGATTTATATTTTAGAAAGATCATTTCTGGCTACACAATGGAAAATGGGCTGGATGCAGATCCAGTCAGAAACATAGAAACCAGATTAACTTGAACTGGAGAGCTCAGTTTCTGGTGTTGAATTCAAAATGTTTGTGGGATAATAAATGGCTGTATTCAACAAACAATCATGGATGTTCAGATTTAGAGACCATAAAACATTAGGTGAGAATATAAGCCATGGGAGTAGATGATGTCACTCAGGGTTGGTAGCATGAGAAGTTAAATGACAGACTAGACTCAGTACTCAGTAGAAACCACACATACTTTGTATGTGCCCTAGTAGAGGAAGTGATAGTGAAAGAGCCTGAACAGTATGTCCAGAACCAGGATGATAAAGAGGGAAGAGGAAGAAGTAATGGGGTAGAAAAAGTTTTATGATACGAATTGCAAAGTGCCTCTTGAATTCAGCAACAAGTAAATGATTGATAAAGTGATTTGAATGGAATGCAGGATGTGGAATCCAGAGTGAAATGGGAATTGAGGACAGAGACAGAGAGGATATAGACAGCCACTTTCAAGAACCTTGGAGTTTCAACTGTGATCTTCCCTCTACAACCCTCTTTCTTATATTTCCTTTCCTGAGTTTTGCAAATAACAGATCCCCAGTGCCTTCCTCATTTTTACTGAATCTTTTTTCGTTCCTGTTATTGATTTTTCTTTAAAGTAAAATAAGTCCTTTTCTTTCTTCCTTCCCTCTAGACATTTTCTGACATTACTCAGAGCTCTTGTTTTGCTTCTCTGGGTTACACACAGTTTTCCTCGTGACCAACTCATCTCCTTTTCTGGCCCCCTCACTCAATGTCAGTTACATCTGCCTCTGACTTTCAAGCAAAAAGTAATTCCACGGAGTCTCATAACAGTAATGTCAACCATTTGCAAAATGTCATATTGGGAGCATTGTGAGAAATAAACATGCATCTACCCCCAGAAAAAAACTTGGGCACAGTGCTGATGAGACCAGTCTTACGTAATGAGTGGCTAATAGCATGACTGAGTGTGTAGGTAAGAACTGGAAAAGCCTTAGGGTGAATAGGATAAAGTTGGGTAAATAAGTGATTCTAGTTTCTAGAACTCAGGTAGAATCTATGAAATACAACTGTAGGATGTATTTCTGGGGACTGATTTAAATATTTACACTTTCAAAACCTTTCCAGAGTCCAGATACAAAGAGAGATCAGGCATTATAGGGCATGTGTGGTGCAGGGTTTTGTCTACCTTCCAAATAAGTAAGAATGTACTCCTGTCTTCATTGCTTCAAGTACTTTCAGTGCCCGTGACTCATGCCTAAGAAATCCTGATGATAGCTAATATTACTATTGGAATAGAAAGTATTCATGGCAGAAGAGTCTAGTGTTTTAATATAGTTTCATATATGCCTTAAAATTTGAAATTGTTATGAATGATGATAAAATAATTAAATTCTTGTTGGTCCTGATGATTCATCGTTGTTGACATTTGGATATTAGCTTCATATCCATTTGTTAACAGAGTGAGTCATCTGCTAGTCAGATGCTTAGCCTTTGCTGTCACATAGCTTCAAAGGTTCCCTGTTGGTTTTTGTCATAGACTTTGTGTCTAACCCCCCCTAATATTTTTTAGGGGGTTCACTTTTTGATGTTACTCTTGGTAGGCTTTGGTTGTGACAAAACTGAACTTGTTGCTGTTGAAGTAAGTCATCAAGTGATGGAATAGTTAAGAGTGAAGGGTACAGGTCGTTGGTTAGTACATAGCAATGAATTACTTGATTCACATCTTCTGCAAACCTCTTGAGGATTTTCTAATGTCTTTTAACTCCGGGATCTAGAAAACAATGCTCAAACCTGAGCATACTTGCCTTGACCACATCTCTTAGAAGATTATCTAAACTAAATTTAGTTTGCTGCCACAATATCTTGAGAACTCTGTCCATGATGTTAAATCTTCTCTTCATTCCATGAATAATTTAGAAGAAATTTGTTCCAAATGCCTGTAAAGTTTTTTTTTAAAAAAAAAAAAAAGATTTATTTATTTATTCATACAGAACTGGGGTACAGGCCAGAGATGCAGAAGGTAAGAGGATTCACCAGAGACAGAGTGGGGAGCAGAACAGGCAGATTGAAGAAGTACACTGCTGAGGGGAGCAGCAGGTGGGTCAGGAGAGGTCTGACACACCATGTGGGTCACCTCTGGGGCCAGGGATCGAACTCGCACTGAAGCGGCTACAGTCAGCTTGCAGTGCTGCGTCCTAACCCACCAGGGAGGGCTCCATTTGAATTTTTTATCCTTCCAGGTTTATGGGATTATAGCACTTTCTGTGCTTCCTGGTAAAAAGATAAAATAAAGCAGAGTAATTTAAAAACAAAAAATCAGAAATACTTAAAATTTTTTCAAAAGATAGTCATCATTAAGAAAAACACTTTTTGTACCTTTTTTTAAAAATCAGGAGTTAATACAGCTTGGGCTCTTTTTTTTAATTACTTATATTTTTGTTAATATAAGTAATTGGTCTCAAGCAAGCATATGTTCTCACTTCCCCTGTCTCTATTCTCTCAGTGGAAATTAAGAACATTTTGACTTGTTTTCAAGTGGGTATAGTAATTTCACCTTTTTAATAAGGCATGAAGTAAATATCTCAAACTCTGGCAAGTTTTTAATTGATTTTGATGAATTTCAATTGGAACTTAGTCACTTTCCAAATTGGACTTTATTTTCACCTGAAAGTACAAATTTTCAGACTGTTACCAATTATTTGTACATATGTAGATGATTTTTGTGTTAGTGTATTATGACTCAACTTCATAAAAGACTTAATTAACAAGCTTTTTAGGAAAAAAGAAAGTTTTTCATTTCATGATTTAAATGAATTTAAATAAGGGGCATTGTGGAATCACATTTTTGTGCTTATTAGGGTGGTAGAATGTCCTCATGAATCATGCTAGATAAAAAGATATAAATTGCAGTGAACAAGGGAGAATAACATGTTTTAGGCTTCATTTTCATCCATACTTTGTTTGAGAAAATAGATAGTAATAGATGTCATAGAGCATCTTATAGAAAATTTCTTAATTTAATTTATCCTATTTTTAAGTTCATATTTAGCTTGCACTACAATGAGTCTTAGGTTTGAAATGGTTTGATTATGATCATTTATCCCTTCTTTCGTCTTTCCCAATTCCATCCTTTAAACACTCTTCTACTTCAAGTAATGAAAAATAACATTGTCAGATGAACTTTGTAGTATAAAGTCACTTTCTTTTAAAGCAAATTGCTAACATACCCTTAATGTGCTAGTCTAGCTTAAGTTTTGTTTCATTTTTATGAATTTGAATTTCATTTTTTAATCAGAGTTTAGAATGTCAAACATATTTTGGTGTGGGGATTTATAGAAAAGTGCAAGCTTACTAGACTTAAAATTCCTTGACTTCAGTTTCGTCATAATATAAAATCAGTCCCAAATGGAGTCTGTTATGCCAAGCTCCATGTCAGTTTACCAAGACTTACACCTAACCTAACTATAGTTTCAGCATCTCTCGAAATGTAACCTCTAGTTGGAAAAACTGGGATTTCCTAACCAGCATTAATGAGGTAACTTACCTGTCCCCCACTGGAAGGAGATGTGTATTCTGAAACATTCCCTTTTCGTGTTTTCAAAAGCCTTCCATTTTACACTGCTCTTTAGAGTTCCTTGTTGCTTGGTAAAGTGGGTGCTGCATGATCCATGAATAGTTTAATAAGCCAAGTCAATCTTTAAAGATAGTTGAATTTTATTATTTAATACTATCTAAATATATCCTTTGTTCCATTGTAAATATTGTCTGCCTTCCAATGAAAGATAAATAGCAATGTACCTTAGAGTTTGGGAAACTGCATTAGAATTGAGTTCTCTTCAAAAACAATGGTACAGTGGTCCCATGTTGAAAATTACTGTTAGCTTTTACTTAGGGTTACAGTAATGTAAGGAAATATTTGATATCAACAAGTTTGACCTTGGGAAATACAAGTTCAAGCTATACTCTACTAAACTTATTATTGAAAATTATACAGACTAGCATTTATTCAGTGTTCTGTTGTAAACATTATTAAGAGTTTTCTTTTTTAAAAAAAAAGCGGCCCTCCCTGGTGGCGCAGCGGGTTAAAGCACAGCACAAAGAAGCTTAAGCCACTTCCGCATGAGTTCAATTCCCGCCTGCCCCGGAGGAGATCTGCCCACATGGCGAGGCAGACCTCTCCTGACCCACCCGCTGCTCCCCTCAGCAGTGTACTTCGTCGATCTGCCAGTTCTGTGCCCCACTCTGTCCCTGGTGAATCCTCTCACCCTCCGCATCTCTGGCCTGTACCCCAGTTCTGTACGAATAAATAAATAAATCTTTAAAAAAAAAAAAAAAGGCAGTACCTCATCTAATTTCATCCTCCAGATTTATGAGGAAGATAGTTTCACTACTTCTCAATCAAAGAAGTGAAGTAGTATGTTTAATTAATCTAAGATCACAAAATTATTAAGTGCAGTATGACAACTAGTCATTTGAGCCTAGATGGTTTTAACTATAAGCAGTAGTGTTAAAGAGAGTAGTGTCTTTTAGCAAAAGGGAACAGAGTGATTTATTATGGTTATGTAAAAGAATTGCCAATTGGCACAGGCTGGGACCATAGCTGGAAACTGTGAGTCTGTGATGACATAGGTCTGGACAGCTGAGTTGTTTATCTCCAGCAGGTTTTGTTAGCAACAGTGAAGTAGCCCAAGTGCATCATCATATAAAGAAGAATTGGAATGGAATTTTTCAACCAGACTAGATTGGTGAAAATTAAGGCATAACCTAGCAAAATTTCCTGAATTCTAAGGAAAAAAGAAACCCCTATGTGATTCCTGACAGAAATAGAATAGACTGCCTTGGACTTCTGTAAAACCAGAAGGATAGCATCTATAGACTACAGTGTGGAAAAGGATTGCAAGTAACATTTCTATACCCAGTTCCCTGCCTGGGTAGGAAAATTGAGAGATATTTGAAAATAAAAACACATCTACTTGAAAGAAGAGAAAATAACAAAGAGGTATGAGACCACAAGATGGAGAAATGATCGCTTCTTTCGTCTTTCCCAATTCCATCCTTTAAACA
>NW_004567115.1:28104544-28193454 GCF_000260355.1 Condylura cristata
TGTAAGTTATGTATGTGTGTAGATATTTGTATAAATATAAAATTTCTTAAAACAGAAAAAATATAATACAAGATAATTTTAATAAAATATATTATAATATACTAAATTATTTCAGCAACATGTAGGGTTAATGGAAAGAAGGAAAGTAAAACACTTCAAGGCCCATCTTGATGTGGACAAAAAGTAGGGAAATAGAGCATTTAGACAGCCTCTTATGTTTCCCTTGTATGTAATAATGTGCTAAACAGAAAAAGAAAAACACTTTAATATAATAAATAGCACATAGTTACAAGGAAGATAACAAAACCTAAGTTCACGAAAACAAAGCAACATAGCAACTAAAATGTGAAACAACTATATCAGAACTCAAAATACAGTGCAAGAGGAAAGGTCAGTATACTTGCCTCAGGAGGATGGACTAGTAGAAAAAGCAATAAAAGTGCATGGATGTATTGAATCAATAAACTTGAATATAAATTCACATTCATCCTTCAGAGAAAATGAAGCATTAATAAAAATTAACAACATTATTTGGAAAATGTTTACAAGTTAACCTTAAGGATTTGGGAGAAATAAAATAGATTTTACAGAACACATTCTTTGACCACAAGCCAATAAAACTGGAAGTATATAATGATAAAGATATAAAACTATAGGTACTTGAAATGAGAAATACATACTTGGACTCTCTGAGATCAAAAAATACAACAAAGCAGTCTAGAAAGCAATAAAAAGTACTCTTCGTTCTCAAATGATGTGTAATTTGTTTTCAGAATAAAAATTTCAGATAAATTCTTAAGTAATATGAAAAACAAAAAAAAAACTAAGTAGTGATCTTAATTCATACAAGAAAAGGAAATCAAAGGAAACTAGTGAGATGGAATTAAGATAAAAATCCAAATCATAGACCTAGAACATAAAAATGAGCACATAAATTTCTAGGCTGACCTCCATGCAAACTCAAATTCAGGTGTGTTAGAAATCAATCTATGTCAAAATAGAAGTAACACATAAATTCTCTGAGATAATCTGGCCCTAGGCATTCACCCCATTTCCCATTATTCATCTTCCTGGATGTCCTATCTGGAATTTATTGGTTGGATTGAGTGGATGGCCAAGTAAGCTGGGTTTTATTAAAACATGAGGCTGGAGGAAACTTCATGGTCTTGCTACCTAGCTGGTCTTCTCTCTAAAAGAATTCCCATGGGAGAGAGAGCTGTGACATTTTGGAATGTCAAATCACAAGGAAAAATCTCATTGACAAAAAACAGGACTCTGAAAGCAACTTTTTTGTAGTCATACATTGGAATTATAGAACATGTAAATGTATTTTATTTTAAGATTTTTTTTTAATTTCACACCTCTAAAAAACAATAGTTCGTAATCTCTAACGTCTAATAAAATAGACTTGTTTTTGCTATCTCAAAGTTGAAATTTCATCATTTATTAGTATAAATGTCAGTAATCTTTATATTGTTTCTAGTTTTTACAGTGTATTTTAGAGGGAAACCTCCATTGACAGTGATCGTTAAGGATCAACAGCTGCTGTTTACTTCTGACTCAGTTTGAATTGGTGGCAATAGTACTTTCAAGTTGCTTGATTGTGGAGAGGCAGGAGGAAGGGAGAGGATGTATAATTTTTTTTTTTAATTTGCAAAACCAGACTGTAATAAGAGAACAGACAATGTCTTCCTTTAAGTTGTCACTGCTAATTAGAAAGTGAGGTGTGTGTGTGTGTGTGTGTGTGTGTGTGTGTGGTGTGTGTGTGTGTTTACAGAAGTGGAGTTTCTGTAACATGTCTAAAATAGGGGACGAGAAAAGAGAACTTAAGCTCTGAAAAACATCTCTTATAACAGACATTGAGCCTACCTATGTTTACTTTGGTTTTGGGATCTGTTTTATTTTAATGGACGCATAAAAATAACTAGATATATTACCACTACTACTAATAATAATGATACAGTCAAATTTATTTTAAATTCTTATTACTTTACAGGCTGGGATTTATGTTTGAGGGAAACCTCAAAGGAATCCTTATAAGTTTCATGAATTGTCTTTAGATCATGCCCCAAGAATAAAATTATTACCCACTCATGGTCCCTTTCTTTTAAAACATAATTTTAAAATTATATAATTTTAAATATATAATATGGTTATATAATTTTAACCATTTTTACAGAGAGGGATCAGAAGGAGGAAAGAATGTGGGGGCTATGGTGATGATGGGTGGGGGGGAGTAAACATTGTAAAATGAACAATAATGTAAATAGATACACTAAAAAATAATAAAATAATAATTTTAACCATTTTTCAAATATATGGCAGTAGAGCTGTGCCTTTTCATGATTGCTAACTGATTTCCTCTCTCTTTTAGCCAAGGAGCTGAAGAAATAATTCCATTTTGCTGCTTATTGGTTTTTTTAACATCAGTCTCAAACAAAAAGTAGCAGGAAAATGTGGTGTCTTTAGCACTAAGAACACAGTAACTCTGCTTCCACCATGTTGATGAATATCTCAACATTTTTGCATTTATTTCTCAAACTAAGTTACTGGTACTATTGGGCTAAGTTTTTGTTTCTAATCAATATACAGTGAGTGGGATAGATATTTTGTCTTTGGACTTCCTTATTTACTTTAATTATTAAATCTAACATTTTTTAAGGCCCCTTGAGAGTAAATGTGTATTTTCTCACTCTGACCATAATTTCAAAGAACAGAATGCTTTTATGGCATTTCCAAGGAAGCAAAGAGTTTGAACCTTTCATTTCCCTTTTGTCATGTGTCTTGATGGATTTTCTAAAAAAATTTTCTTATGGTTTTAGGTTTTAAAGGAGAAGGAAAAGTTGAGCACAATCTCATCTTTGTCTCCTTTGTCTCTGTCTGTAGGATGAATATAAGCCAGAAAAGGCCCTGTCTGAAGAGGATTTGAAAAATGCCGTCAGTGTACATCATGCACTGGCATCCAAGGCCACAGACTATGAGAAGAAACCCAATGTGCTTAAACTTAAAACCGCCGACTGGAGGGTCTTGCTTTTTCAAGCCCAGTATGTGTTGTTGCTTTGGTTTGGTTTGTTAGTCTGCATGCCACCGCTTGATGCAGAGAAATAGAACCAGGATCTGCAGGGGAGGCTTTTTGAATCAGAGTCAAAGTCCTGAATGAGTTCTATTAGAGGGAGGACTGCTCAAGAAAACCAGAGTAGGGAAATACCAACCCTGGGTCCACTTTTTTTTTTTTTAATTGAAGTAAAATGCATGCACAGCATGCCATATAATTTAGAGGTATAAGATCACATCCTTCAGGCACCCACCACCAAGGCACCTACAAAGGGTACAAGGTAGCCCATGACATTTAGCCAGCAATTTCTTATCTCTAGAATTTAATATCTTAGTGAATTAAAAAAAATGAGGGTATTAAATGTGTACAAGTACTCACATAGTGAGTAAAATAGACTTGGATTCAAATCACCATTGCCTTGCTTGTCATTAGTGGAGATAAGAAGTATCTCATAGGGTTATTGTGAGCATTAAATAAAATCAAGTATATAAAGGACCTCAGACCATGCCCGCATAAAGGAACAACTTCATAAGTGTAGGTTTCCATTTTATTCTCTCTCTCCCCTTTCTCCTTCTGAACTTTAATTGTCCATAATTAAGCTAGAAGAGAAAGATAAAATCAATCAGGAAATGGGATGGGTTGCCAGTTTAATAAGAGGTCTGGTGACAGCCTTTGGATTAAAGTGGAATATTGCACATGGAGATATTAGGTAGTGAAGTGAAGAACTGAGCAATGGGAAACAGGAATTTTAATAGGAGCAATCATCAGTGTCGTGGCAGTGTTAGCCATTCGTGGCATGACTTTGGTAGCCTGAACTTTACATCAGAGTCACTCCCATAAAGATTGCCAAATGACCACATCTGGCACTGGAATTAAAATTTGATATCACAATACTGAACACAAGTAGCTGCATGCTTGCTGATCAATGTGAGATCAAAGAAAGCAATAAGAACAAACCCTCTGGCAACTTATAGATGTGGAACTCCAGAAAGTCTGAAATTGCTGACATCAGGTGAGGAGGAAGCTGTAAGGAAATCCAAGTTACATGGGATTTTTCTAATGTGGAAGTAAAACAGCTTTACCACCCCAAAGGGAGCCATAGCTAGAGGTATAATTACAGCTACTCGTCATAAAAATCCTTTAGAATATTCTATTCCCCGCACTCTTTAAAAATGCCAGATATGGTAACTAAGGAGATCTAAGTATTTCAAATAGAACTGATAACAAAAAGCAGTCAGAGCTAGGAAATTAGAAGAGTCATGTGTTCATATCTAACGTGCTGTGCTCTCAGGTTAGTGTGGCCTCCAAGTAATGCTAAAGGAAATTATTTTAGATTGACTGACATTCTGTCTATTTCCTGTTTATTGATTATATACACGGTGGATAAACTATTCTGGTTCATGACTATTTCTGCTATTCCTTTATCAATTCACAAATACTTATTAAGTCCTGAACTCAATGAATATATGTGACATATTAGAAGTACGATCATGACATGATTTCCACCTCCTCACTTGGGAATTTTTAAACATCCTATTGAGATAGAGTTTACAAACCATGTTTCAAGTGTACAGTTTAGTGATCTGTTTTTATAATTTACAGAACTGTGCAACCAGAGTTGCAATCCACTGCAGTCATTTCCATTACTCCAGAGAGCTCCTCCATGCTCCTACGTAGTTACTTCTCATCTTTACCCCCAGCCCAGACACTGCTGATCTCCTTTCTGTCTCTGCCATTTCCACATTCATATAAATGAAAGCATGCCATCAGTGGTCTTTTGTGTCTGGCTTCTTTCATTCTGTAAAGTTTGGGGTGTCCATCCCGAGTGTAGCATGTATCAGCACTTCGTGCCTTTATTGCTGAGTAGCATTTCTTTCTTCATTCGCTAATTGACACTTAGGTTGTCTCCTCTTTTTCACTATTATAAATAATGCTTCTGTGAACATTCACACACAATACCCTTTCTCCTTCTGAACTTTAATTGTCCATAATTAAGCTAGAAGAGAAAGACAAATTCAATCAGGAAATGGGATGGGTTGCCAGTTTCTCTTGCATAAACCTACAAGTAGGATTACTGGGTTTGTGTAACAAATGTATGGTTGACTTTTTTTTTTTTATTAAAAAGTTTATTTTTACATCATTTTTCACATTTTTTTTTTCATCTCAATTGTAATCCCCACGGGTTTCCCATCACCAAATCACCCCTGTATGGTTGACTTTTTAAAGAGGTATCAGAACTGCTTTGCAAAGTAGATGTGCCTTAACCCTTTGATCAGTTTGTCCCTTTGTTGTTGTTGTTTTTAACTCAAATTACGTGATTGGAAGAAATTATTACATTCATTAATTTTTGCCTGTCCTACTGTCAAACAGAAAGATGGGGTTTATACTTATTGTCAAGTGATTTTGCTTTTCTATCTTATATATCCTCAAGGGATAAACACAGCTTAATACTACAATAATCATAAGTTCCAGAGCCCTCATTACCATGAGTACTACTATTAAATAGTTAATCTCCAATAGAGTTTTGTCATGGATTAATTGCACCAAGAACAGTAAATGATTTTGTGTGTGCTACTTTAAAGCAGTAATGAGCAGTGGTCAAGGGTAATGGTGTAATAATAACCTAATATAAGCGTTTCTGTTTCTCATAGGAGCCCAGAGGAAATGCAGGGGTGGATAAACAAAATTAATTGTGTTGCAGCTGTGTTTTCTGCACCACCATTTCCAGCAGCGATTGGGTCTCAGAAGAAGTTTAGTCGTCCTCTTCTGCCTGCTACCACAACAAAATTATCTCAGGTAAGTTGTTTTAATAGTATTTAACCTTAGAAAACAGTACTTTGTAAGATAGTATTATTGATGTATGTTTGACTATTACTCGGCATATGGGGGATGGTATGAGACTTGTGCTGGAAGGGCCTGTTGTATAAAAGAGGCAAAATGCAATATACTGATACAATATACCGGTTTATACTTTACACAGGAAGCATACAGCTGAGTTAAGGTCTGTAGGAAAGATACTTTGAATTTGTTTCTGTAATGCATATAAGTTGACTACTCAGTCCTGTTGGCCTGGTTTTTTGCTGTTGCTAATAGCTCATATTTTTGTGAAATGAATAATGTTTCACATTCTGGCATGCAGACCAGCTTTTTTCTTTCACTTTTCTATTGATTTTATTTTGCATTTCTCATAGCCCAAGCTGTATTTCGTGATGAATATATAAAAATAGCCCCAAGGATCCATTTATCCTAGTACCACAGGGCTGCATATGTCCCCTCCTCGGGACAGAGTTTCATGGACTGTGTGTGATTTTCTAGCTGGCCGGGGTGGAGTGCATTTGAACTCTGTTCCAAATACATTCACGTAGCTTCTCTCTTGATGTTAGATTGATCTAACAATCTATTTTATTGTACCCCTCTCCTTCTTAAAGTTCTGTTCTAGGAACCACAGGGGCCAATTTTAAACCCCTCTGCAGTTCCATTTACTAGTTAAGGATTTTGGAAGCTACTTTGATGTCTTTATAAATTTCTTATTGGTGCAATAATAGAAATATTTCTTTCTGACTCTAAGCAACCAGGTATTGATATTCTTTGGCTCCTCTACATATAATGACTACCAGTAATATGTATATTTAATAAATATGTTTATACATTATGTACCTCTTCTACTTCAGAGACTATTTTAAGTACTAGAGATAGAAAGACAAATGAAACAAACTTTCTGGGATTGGATTCGCAAATACAAATCAGGAAGTGTAACCCTAACACAATTTGATTAGAAGTCAGAAAGGATGGACCAGAGTGAGGGACACAGGGAACCAGCCTAGCCTGGCCCAAGAGGTGAAGGAGGATGTGTGATAGCTGACACAAAGCTTACAGGATGAGCAACAGTTAGTTAGGTGTGCAAGGAAAGATTGATCCAGCAGGAGAGCAAAACAGCCTACAGGAGACAATCCTGGGAGTCAGGAACCACAATTAAGTTATCAGTGTGACTTAAGGGCAGGATGTTGGAAAAGGTAAGAAACATCCCAGGTGAATATAAGCAATGGCCAGGTAACAACATAACAGGTAACAGGTAACAACAGGTTTGGTTCCCCAACACCCTTCAGTTAGGAGGTTCAACAGCAAAGTAATGTGGTCACAATTTGAACTTTAAAAAAGATTCTTATTTACAATCTAAAGTATTGGGGGTGGGGAAAGTACTACTAGAAGCGGAAAGATTAGTTTTAAAGTCACTTTCTATAATGCAGGGGCGACTAAAGCTAAGTTAGTGGTAGAGAAATGATGAGAAGTGGAGTGCTAGGAAGTCTGAGTGGCTAGGAGGTCTGGGTAGCCAGTGCAGGAGCAGGGCCACCGTCGGTGGGCAGTGGGACGGTGCTGTCTGACTTGACCCAAGGGACGTCACCTCCTCCTGGTCTCCCTCCTGTCTTTTCTTTCCAGAGGCCTTTCCCTCGGTCCTTTTCCTCTTTCTGCCTCCAAATGTTGCTATGCATACTGCTCAGAAACAAACCAAAACATACTGAGAAAAACAGCATTTTAAAGTTTAGTAAAAAGAAAAGCAAGAAGAATGTTGCACTAAGAAAAGCAGGTAAAATTGGGAAAAAGAAACCTTCACTGTGAAGTGGCAAGAAGGTTATTGGGTCCCAGTCTCGGGAGTGATGAGAACAGCCCATAATGGTTTCTTTCGGAACGGAACGGAAGGTCCAAAGGAAGTGAAGGCAAGCGTGCTCAGTCTTGCCAAAAGTTTATAAAAAGCAAACCTAGCAAGGAGAGAGGAGACATGGCTTCAGGAAAGATTCTCTTATTTTTGTAAATTCCTAGTTATTCATGTGAGTTGGATGCTCACCATATAAGCAGGACTGCATTATGTAGCTCATTTCCTACCAATAAAAGCTGTTAATAAAAAAGACCACAGCAGCTCAGTTTACAATGCAGAATGGCATTTCATTTTCAAGGATAATAACAATTCTAAAAGGAAAGCAAGGTTTAACTCTTAATATTGGTGACCACAAAGTATGGCCAATTTCTCTGTCTTCAACTAAAATGTAAGCTCTTAAAGCAAAAGTTTTTCCCCACTTTAATTTGAGGTACTTAACATAAGCAGTGATACATGCAACACCAGGTAAAAGGACAAAAAACAAATGAACCCCTAAAGGCAAAAAGTACCAACAGAAATTGGATTTTGCTCTAATTTCACTCAGGATTGTCCAGTTGTTATTTTTCAATATATTGTTGTGTTTTTTTTTTCCCACAATAACTTCTATTTTTAAAAAAAATGAGCATAAAGGTGAGTTAGAGAGCAACATTAAGAAGCATTCATTTATGAAGGCTCTCTGTCATGTAAAGCAACGTTTGCCCTTTTCTTCACTATAGAACCTACATTACTATATATTTACTTTCTACTTTGAGGAATGTACTGCTGTCCTATTTACATATAGACTATACATTATAAGTCACTCAAATATGCATTTGGGTGTGTATCTATGTGTGTGTTTTTACTAAGACCAGGCAAGAAAGCACCTTCTTATACTAAATGTCTTACACTAGATTAATAATAGAATCCATAATTTGTTGGTTATCGGTTTGAACATACATCTAGGAAGATGCAAAAAAAAAAAAATGCCTAAAAAAAAAAAACCAAAATGATGGATCGAAGTTTTAAATAAGAAAGAACCATGAAACTGCCTCCTCTTGTGTCACATAAGATGAGATGACCAAACCCTCTGAGGAAATTAATTACTCTAGAAAAGAGTAAGATGAATTCCTCATGAACAAATGAATTATTAAGTTTTTGCAGGCCTGTTTTTCTACTGGGAAATAAGTAGATTGTTCTAGAATGTTCTTTCTATCACTTTTTCTATATATTTTGGCCCAAGTCATTATTTTTGTTTACTAAAATTGAAAAAGGTGTTTTACTTTTGATTGTCTAATAGGACAGTTAGGAATACAACATAAAGTTGAGCATGTTAGAAAAATGGAGTAAAGAGTGCATTTGCAGTGTGATACAGGTATTTGGGGTGGCCTCTATTTCAAATAGAGACTCCTGGGCATTGTCTTTGTTAGTGTCAAAGTGCACCGTCAGCAGATTCTGGGGTTAGAGTGTCTTTCTTTAAGCTTGTGAGTTCTCAAGCCATTTATTCCTGAACCCAAGCAGTTTCAACCTCAGCACCCCTAACACTCGACTGGGTGGGTCTTTGTTATGGGAGGTGATTGTCCTGTGAACTGTAGATGTTTAACAATTTCCCCAGCCTCCACCCACTAGATGCCAACGCCTTCCCCATAGTTATCACAAACAGAAATGTCTCCAGACATCATCATGCGTCATTTGGGGTCAGCTCCACCCACCTGCTGCGGTGGCTCACGGCTCTAGCCCAACCACCTCTCCATATGCCCCCCAACCTGGTGATGACACCCCTAAATGCCAGACCCACTTGGATAATTTAACTTGAAAAATGTATGTATGTAACCATGTGAATGCCCTGCTGGGAAAAAAAGTTAAACAGTGTTGGGAAAAAAACAAACGTTCAATTAGAAGATTGTTTGGTGCTTTCAAAGACACATTGTTCATCACCCTGTCATTTGTGGGCTTTGCTTTAATTTATTCTTGTCTCCTATCCAAAATATATTAGCCTTCATTATTAAAATTGATTACTGTCAGTGCAGCGTGGTTCTTCTGAACAGCTCTGCTGTGTGGGAGGAGTCACCTTCTTCAGTTGTTTTTCATGGCAGTGTTGCCAGAGCACATTTTTCTTCTAATTGGGGGTAGAGTGACGAGTTTGAAAATTTTAAGCTTTGTTTCTCCTTCTGGTGTAGCTCTCCAAACTCAGGATTCCACCGTTGCCCTCTTCAGGATCTATACAGTGCCTCCCTTTCTGTTCACCAAACTAGTTACTTTCAAATTTGGACCTGCACAAGAATTAGCTAGGGACTTCTTCATATGCACATCTCGCCTGACCCAGCTTGATCATGCCCAGGCCGGGGGCAGGAATATGTATGTCTCAGAGCCACCCAGGTGTGCAGTGACAGGCAGTAGAGGCCGCACTAAAGACCCTGCATCCAAACAGTTCCCACCTCCCTTCCCTGCTCCTCTGCAGACCCTAGTGACCATTGCTCAGAACTAGTCCTGCTCCCTTCTCTGAGTTGCAGCCGTTCTCCCATTCGAGTGTGAATCACAAGTGATCACTAACTGCAGACTGTTGAGGGTCTGGTCTTGTGAAGAGCATTGATCTGAAACAAGGAAAGTCCTGTGCTTGCTTCCAGCCTTTCCAGGCATCCTGCAGTTACACCCCAGAACTGTAGTTCTCAAGGGTCACATGAGTAGGGTGGGTTAGAAGCAAGGGACTTCCAAGGAGTGTCCTCTTATAGCTGAGTCCCAACTAGGCCCTCCCACCCCACTCAATTTCATACAGAGAATTCCACAAGTCCTGTCCCTTCTGCTTCTTATTAATAACTCTTAGCAATAACCATTAGCAATATTAAATGTTTCAGCAGATAGTCTCAAATATATATACATATGTTTAAATTAAATCTACTATATATCTTACCGTCAACCCAAAATTAAAAAAAAAAAAAGCTGAATAGCATCAATTTTCAGGGAAACACAAATCCAAAACACAATGAGATACCACCTTACATATACTTTGGATGGCTGTGACTTTTAAGGTAATTTAGAAAGGGAAACTGACTTGATGAAAATGTGGAGAAACTAGAATTCTTATACATGGCAGGTGGGGAAGATGATACAGCTGCTTTGGAAAACAGTTTGGTAGTGCATCAGATAATTAACATGTGACCCAGCAATCCCTCACCTACTTAGATAACAAGAGAATGAAAACATGCACCCATACAAACGTTTCTATCCAAATGTTCCTGGCAGCATTATCTATGATAGCCAGTGGTGAACATGGCATCAGCTGAGTGGGTGAATAAAGTGTCATCTATCCATTACAATATGATATTTCTCAGCCATTGAATGGAGTGCAGTACTGATAACAATATGGGTGAACTTGAAAATTTTTGCTAAATGAGGGATGCCAGAGAAATCTACATTGTACAGCTCCAGTCCAAAGGAGGTCTCTTTCAGGGGAACTAAAATATTATAAAGTTAATTTGTGATAGTTGCACGACTCTTAATACAGTTAAAAAAAATTGAATAGTGTACTTTCAAGAGGCGAGTTATGTAGTATATGAGTTTTGCCTTTGAATCAATGCTGATTTTTAAATTCTTCCCAATGCCAAGGGTGTGCATACCCCACTTTGGAAGAGTCTAGTAAGCTAACTTAAGATCTCTCTTCCTCTGACCTTGCCTTTTCCAATTTATCCTTTATAGTTCTGTCTAAAATATGATTTGTATTGTATCATTTGACCATAACAGTCTCCTTTTGCCAACAGAAACTGTCCAAATCCTCTGACACAGCCTTAGAATGTGCCCACACTTCCAAAAGGGATAGATTTCATATTCTTAAAGGAGTGTGTCAAATATATATTAAGTAGTCAATAAAACCCAATTAATTAAATCATATTATTATTATTATGCCAGATCTCATTACACACTGTGTAAGGTCTTTAAAACTGTCCGAAACATGAAATGATAAACTCTAGTAGTGGTTTCATCAACAGCCTCCCCCACCTCCCACTGCCCCCACACCCCACACACACTGATGCAAAGGCAGATGTTTTTTATTTGGAATTCCATACAGCTTGGATTCCATGCGGCTGCAGTGTTTAGCAGTTTGACTTGTAAACTGTTAATGCATTCCTAGAAATGCCACTACCTTCTAAGTCATCTGCTTGAGAACACACAAAGGGAACTCCTAGACACCACCCTCCTTTTTTCTTTTCTTTATTTCACCTTACCTATATCCTTGTTTGTTTTTTCACAGCATAGGATTTCTCCTTCAGTTGTAATCTCCATGGCTCTCCCACCACTAAAGCACCAGTGGCCCTCTCCCAGCTCCTTTCCCATCCCAGATCTATTTTCAAGGGTCGGTTTTAAAGTTTGCCATTGCCTGAGCCTTTATTTGCTTTCTCGATATTCCATATATAAATGAAACATCTATTATTTATCTTGCTCCCTGTGGCTCACTCCACTCAGGATAATTCCTTCCTCTTCCACCCACATTGCCGCAAATGGCACGAGCTTATCTTTTTTGGATTGCTGAGTAGTGCCCCACTGAATATATACAAGACATCTTCTTGATCCACCTTTCTGTTCTAGGGCATTTATGTGTCTCCGTATCTTGGCTATTGTAAAGAATACTGCTATCAATATAGGGGCACAGGTTTCCTTTTGAATTAGTGTTTTTGTGTCCTTTGATTAGCTACCGAGTACTCTAGCTTCTCTTTTTTAAAAAAAATAATCATCCATTTATTTAGCTATTGTTTACAGAGAGATTGGTATATTAGGTACAATATTAAGTATGTGGGCATTATAAAAATAGCAAAGACAGAGGGCTGACTCTCAACTAGTGAGAGCTTAAGGTATGTGCCAGTGTTCAGCAGGTAATACAGATAAGCCAAAAATTATGCCACATACACTGTCTTCTCTGCTCAGGGCTATACTAGACCCCAGAAGATTGAAGAGAAGGGAAAGGGGGCCTTTCTCTGCCTTCAAAGCACTGATAATCAGTACAGGGGATACCAGGCACACACAAGCCAGAGCATACTTGCAATAAGCATGCCGTTTAGCTATCTAGACACTTGCTATCACAGAGAGAAGAGGCAGTGCCCACGAGCCCCTCAGTCACACGGGCTCTGAGTGGAGTCTGGAGCAAGGGCCTGAGTCACCCCCATGTTTGGGAGCCAGGTGAAAGAAGGCATGTAAGAACCAATACGGTCTATAAAGAGCTTTGAAATCTGAGGTCAGCACAGGTTACATTAAGAAATAGAATTTTCAAAGCCTATGTTCCCAACAACCCTTTGATTTTAAGTGAGCTCATGACTAGAAGTTGAGAGAATGGACTGTTCCACTGTCCTTGAGCAAGAACTTGGAGTTCTCGTCAGAAGAGTGGTCTCTCTGCCTCAGCCCTTAACCAACCTACTGTGAGGTCTGAAATAGCCAGGTTGTCTGTCGCCAGTGCTCATCAGTTAAGAAGCACTGTCTTCAGAGAGATGAAATTAGTGTTTGATATTTTAAAGGAAAAAATGACATTTCCTATAAAGTCAAAGTACTATGTAAGTAGGAAAAAAATAAGTCATAATTCATATGGTCTAAAACTTGTCATTTAGGTAAAATTTCATTGTTGTATCAGTATTGTCGTTGTTTTACCAAGTTACATCTAATGAGATAGAACCATAACTGCCTTGCTAGTCCTGAAGTGACAGCGTCCTAACTTCAAACAGCATCAGTGAGTACTTGCAGCCCTTACTTCTGCTCCCTCCTCTCCCGAAATCCCTTGTTAGTATTGCCTCATTAGAAGGGATAGGTGCCCCCTACCGCATTACAAGAGCAAAGAAGAAAGGGATAGGCCTGAGTCTAGCAGTGCCAGACTCCCGCCTCCATTTTTACCATTCTTTGTCAGGAATGTCGGTGAACTCCCTTACATGAGAGTTGATCTCTGGAATCATTTGCATGTTCTACCTATCAGCTGCTGGTATTTTTATTTCATTGGTCAAAATACATAGATTTAAGAAATGTTATTTTAAAATGCTTTTATTTTGAGATCACCTTTTTGACTCTTGATTCATGAAGGCAGTGAAGTGGGAGTAAAGTAGTGCATGTGGAATTTTGACTTTCTTTTAACATCAAAATATAACCTAAATGACTAATCCTTTATGCAACTGTAGACTTAATCAGGCTTATAAATCATAGCTTAATAACAGGAAATAAGCCCTGATAATGGCAAACTACAAATATAATGTGTGGTGCATATTGTTGTTCTGGCCTATATTCCTCACTAAAATCAGAATCAGTAGAAGTTATAATTCATTTGATAAAAAAGACATTTGAATATTCAAGATTCAGAAGTATAAATCAAAAATTTGTAAATATTTACACAGAGCCCAACTCAAAAACTACAGAGAATTTTGTAGATTCTCTCACTAAATTTTCTTTCTAAAACCTTACTTGAAAAAAAGTATTTGGATTCTAGCCATTGTATTCACCAAAAACATAGAAAAGAACTCATCTTCTTAAACTGTACTATAAATAACTATACTGCTGCAAATCTATTTTAAAAATCAAGCAACCAAATACAAAAATGGGTTCAATAGTTCAGAAAACAGTTCACAGAAGAGGAGACCCAGCAAACAGGAAAAATGTTCATCCTCACTTTTAATCAGAGAATTGTAAATTCAATCACAGTGACATAGCATTTCATATTCAGGAAATTAGCAAAAACTTACAAGCGTAGCATATCAAATTTTGGCAAGGATGTCAAACAATGGGAACTTTCAAGCCTCCTATGGAAATGTAGACTGGTGAAAATACTTTGGAAAACATTTTAGTGTCATCTTATAATACACATATGCTAAAAATCAGAAATTCCACCTCTTGGTGATTATACGATCTGGAAAGTCCTGCTCCTGTTTACTGGAGACATGTATAAGCGTTCAGTGTAACATATTTTATAACAGCCTCCTCCCTGGCAAAAATAAACTTCAAACAAGAAATATCCTTCAATGAAATTGCCGCATATCTGACAGTGGACTACTATGGTAGGTTAAAACAAAAGAACTAGGTCTAGGACATATTTATGTGACTAAATCTTAACATGTTGCATGAAAAAGTGAGCTGCAAAAGGTGGCCTAGAAAGTATAAAACCTTACAGAACTTACTATGTTCATGGGTACACATATTTGTATAGGAATGGCAAGAAAGAGGAACAAGGTGAGTAGATAAATGCAGTAGATAAAAGAAGTTTCAACTTGTTTTTATAATAGTTCACTTCTTAAATTGGGTATTCTATACACAAGTGTTTTTAGGTATCATGCAATATGACTTTCTGTCTATGTGACATTAAACAAAGAAAAAGTAAACCATGTTTTTCTTTCTCAATGTGGTTGTCTCAAAATCTTTTGTCAGAAATTCTAATTAATTTGCATGCAGTAAATACACAAAGGAAAATTACTTTGAAGGGAAAAAGCTACAAAATGGGCTTTTTTTTTAAAGATTTATTTATTCATACAGAACTGGGGTACAAGCCAGAGGTACAGGAGTAGTGAGAGGATTCACCAGAGTGGGGAGCAGAACAGGCAGATTGACGAAGTACACTGCTGAGGGGAGCAGTGGGTGGGTCAGGAGAGGCCTGCCATGCCGTGTGGATCACCTCCCTCGCCCGGGATCAAACTAGCTGGCTGCAGCTAGCTTCACAGTGCTGTGCTTTAAGCCGTTGCACCACTAAAATGGGCTTTTTAATCAGCTCTAACTGCCAAAACAAAATACCACATCCTGGATGGCTTAAATGACAGAAGTTTTTTTCCTCACAGCTCAAAATCCTGGAAGTCCCAGATCAAGAAGCTAGCAGGATTAGTATGTGGTGAGGGCTGCCCTTCGTTACAAATGGCCCCGTTTTCTGCTGTCTCCTCACATGGCCTTTCTTCAGTGTGTGGGTACAGAGAGAGAGGGATTTTGAGTTTTTTCTTATAAAGACACTAATCTTGTTGGAATCAGGACCCTGCCTCAAGACTTCCTTTAGCCACATTTCTTGTTTAGAGGCCCCATTTTCAACTGTAGCCACATCAGTCTTCAACATATGAATTTTGAAGAGACACAAGTATTTTTTCCATCACATAGACTGTAATGTCCTCAGAGGAAGAACATGAAAGATGAGAAAGTTGCAAATAAAAGTTACCATTTACTTCCAGTTTTGTGGGTGTACAAATGAAGTAGTATAGACCCCTTTCAAACTTCTCAAGGTTTGTTTTTCCCCTGTAGGTTTCTGGGTTTTCTCTAAGTTTTGTTTTGTTTTCATTGGTGTTTTCAAATGAATTTTGTCATCTTTCATTCACCCTACTTCTTCCTCTGCCTCTCATTTACTTTTCCTTGCATATACTCTGCTCTTTATAATTTTTCCATTGTTCACTTCTATTTTGATGGCTAAGACTTGGATTTTTCCCTTGTTTGGCTTTTAAGATGTACATTATAAAAAGTCTCTAAAATATATAACTAATGATTTCTGAAAATCTGATATTATATAATCTTAACTGAATCCCACAACTACTGACTTCTTAGAAGTCTTTTTAATTATTTCCCTTTTCAGTAAAGTTTTTATAATTTGAACCAGTTAATATACAAAATATATGTTTGCATCTAGTTTCATGAGTCCCTTTTCATTTACTTTCATCCATTTACTTATACACGTAACATTTACACTCACAAGAATAATTTATATATGAAAGTAGAATAGGAAGCAAAGCACTATACAATTTAAGGAAGTTAAGAGAATGCCAGTCTCTTTGTTTCATTTTTAAGATCCACAGTCTTTCTTTAGGTGATGTAAGTGGTGGAAAGTCTTTGACTTGAGTTGCCTGCAGCCATACTGTTCAGGCAATAATCACTCTACAACCGATTAGCTAGATTAACTACCCTGGGTCAGTATTCTGAAGGAAATCCAAACCTGTACAAATCTCAAGAGAAAAATCACTGGTTGCTGCATTTATTTTTATGATACCATCTGATAGCTTTCAGGGAATGCTTTCGTAGTGGCATTGCTTGCCTCAAAGTGGAAAATAATATGCAGATCAAGACTTCATTCATTGTGACAGGTAGAGAAATTTAGCAGCACTGCTGACTGACTGGACATGAAATGCAGAAGCCAGGTGTGCAGCCTTTGGTTTAGATGTCTCAGCCCAACAGTTGACGCTGAGAAGGCTCTGAGAGCATTTAGTTTTCTGACAAGGGGCCTGGTTAGGAAGGCACCATGGTTGCTATTTAGCAAATGTTGTGTGACCTTGCCTTGAGAAAGTTGGTAAGTGTCAGCGGCAGAGGACCTTGTGCTGCTTTGACAAATTAAAATCATCCATCATAAGGGATTTTTTTTACGTGCTCTACAGTTTTTATTGATTTATTTCCCGGGTGCTAAATGACTTCATCATTTCCTATAGGAGGAACAGCTAAAGTCTCATGAAAGCAAACTGAAGCAGATCACCACCGAGCTGGCCGAGCATCGCTCGTATCCCCCAGACAAGAAAGTGAAAGCCAAGGAGATAGACGAGTACAAGCTGAAAGATCACTACCTGGAGTTTGAGGTATGAATCTAAATGTAATAACTTTTTTTTTCCATGAAACAAAAAGGAAGTGTGTTGCACAGTTACAGTGTCTTGCTGCCCCCAGCTCTAACCTGGAACTCCAGCATTATCTGGGTCACCACAGTTCCCTGTGAATCTGTTAAAACCTCCCTCACACAAACATCAAAACTATCAAGTTAAGCACTTAAAAGCCTGGTGGGATGGCCTGTGTCTGCTGCTCTGATGAAAAATGGCAGGCACAATAGATGAACAGCCAGGGCAGACAACGACCATGTGTCTGGTCTCTTCCGGATGAGCTTACTGAAGAAAGTCCAGCGGGGCAACGAGCAGACTGACCTGAGCATCAGTTGTCCTTCCCATCCCCCCGGTAGGCACTTTGCCTTTTACCACTCACTACCCAACAGAAGGAGGTCGGAGATCAAGGAATTAAGTGGAGGTGCATCCACACCCCTCATAAGCGTGGGTAGTAGACAAAATGGGGAGGATCCATAAGCTTTGGCAAGGTAGAAATGTCAAGGCAAGTTTTCTGGAAGCAGCATTGGTAGTAAATGTTTCTCCCAAACAGACAGTATCAGTGCTGTCTGTGCAGGTTCCTGACTCTCCCTCTTCAGCTGCCACCTTAAGATTTAAAATGTCTTTATTTTTTTAAGTCAGCAGCATGTGTTCCAAAAATGAAAAATCATTACTTTGACTTTTTCACATTCCCCCCCACTCACCTCCTGTTAGGTGTGCTGACTTCCCTCTTTATTCTCTTTCATTCCTCTCCCTTATTCCCACCTCACCACCTTAGTTCTTCCTGGGCTTTAAAGTAGACTCACCTGAGCACCTGCCTCTGCACCCCCCCCAGCACATGCCACCCCCACCCCCAGATATAATCAGAAGCCACAGCCTACACCTGCCTCTGCAGTGCCCCTCACTGTCCCCTCCTCCTATGGCCGCTGCGTTGATCTTTCTCCACTCACATCCTGGGCCCTGGCCCTCGCCTGCCCCAGTGGCTGCCTTCTGGCTGTCCCCAGTAGACCCTGTGTACTCCTGACAGTTCTTCTATGGCCCAACCCGAATTACGGCTTTCATCTGCTCAACAGCTGCCCTTGAGTTTCTCCATCTCCCCCCCAAGTTTTTCATCTGGATAAAGTCCCAGTCCTCGACCTCAATTATTCAGGCTCCTCTGTCTTTCCACAGCATTGGTCTTCACCGCTGCCTCCAGGTGTTAGCCGTGTTTCTGCCCACACTCTCCAAGCACACTTCTCTGCCTTTGTTCCTTCACTCCCTTTTGCCCCAGATGCTCTTCCCTCGTCTTCACTTTTGAAAGTCCTGTCCATCTTTCAAAATGCAACCCAAATTCCTCCTATGAAATTCTGCTTGAAACCTTTCAGCTGAGATGATTATTATTTTTTAAACATCCTCGTTTGTTTTTCACAGTACAGGATTTCTCCCTTCAGATGCCATCCTGCTACCAAAGTGCCCACAGGTGTCCACTACCCTCTGCTACTCCCCTGTTCTCTCCTCCCCTCTCCCTTCCTGGGCATCTCAGATCTATGTCTGCTTTCAGGGTCAGTCTTATAGTTTGTTTTTGTCTGGTCCTTTATTTCTCTAGATTCCACATGTAAGTGACACCAGTTGGTATTTATATTTCTCCTTCTGTCTCACTTCACTTAAAATAATTCCTTCCAGTTCCATCCATGTTGCTAAAAATGGCATGAGTGTATCTCTTTTGATAGCTTTGTAGTATTCCATTATGTATATTACCATATCTTCTTGATTCCCTCTTCTGTTCTGGGGCATTTAGGCTGTTTCTTAGCTATTGTAAATAGTTACTAGCTGAGATTAATCTGTTATAGTCCTGACCACAGTTCACTTGATGCTGAAGTTTTTTTAATGTCTTTGCAGCTATGGTAGCTTCTCTACTACTTCCCCCTACCTAAAATTATGAGTCCTTAGAGTACAGATATCTCAAGTTCATTTCTAGTGTGTATTCTACATTTGTTGAACAGGATTTCATGGAAGCTGAAAAAGTCGCTTTCTGGGCTATAAAAATCCCTGTTGCAAAGTGTGGCCTTGGATCCATATATTGGTCAGTCAGGCAAGCCCTTGCTCTGGACAGATGAAGAGAAATCCCTATTTTAGTAAAGATACAGTTAATTAGTGAGACCTGTAGAAACCTTACCAGCAAAAAACTAGAAAAAAAAAACAGCAACAACAAAAATCTAAGCAGCTCCTCTTTCCCCCCTGGCTTGTTCATTCTTGGGAAATGGAAGCTCTCAAAAAGCAATCATATTTCTTCACACTTTCAGAGTGAATTTCAGCCACAGACCCATTTTGTTTCACACTTGCTAATTAAATTTCCCAACACCTCAGTCCCCTGCTTCCAGCACTCATGCCTTACTTTGAGCCCTTGACTCTGAAGGCTGACAGCCCCATACCTAGGATGCGGGGGTGGTTGCAATGCATGAAGGTTGTACTGTTAGAAGGGCTAAGGACGCCCTGCCTTTGGGTCTACTGAAAATGCAACCCAGTAAGAGCCAGTATTTTCATTTCCTGTCAGGATCTTAGACCATACTTTGTGGGGATTAAGTCTTGCTTTCATCAAATTGTCACCTCAAGTAGCCTGAAGATTCAGGACCCTGGCTCATTAAATTGATATTCAAATGCTAATATGCCAAGTATGTTGGATTGTCTGTCAGGCTGCATTAACCTGTGTCTACCAGAGAGGTAGAAGGGTCCCTCACTTTATACATATCATCTAAGGAGGAATTTGTAAAAATAATCCTTTTTAAAATATCAATCATTATTTTTCGATAACTTAAAACTGAAATAGTGTATCTTATGGGATCCACTTTGCTGTTATTTCAACCACCAAAATGGCCTTTTATGTGCTCAAGGAGGTCTTTGTATCGGATTAAGTATTTTTTAAGCACCATTCCCTAAGCCAGCTGCTCAGTCCTTGAGTGTTTGTAGCCCTGTCCTAGTTTCTAGAACCTCAAATTAATGTTCCATATGTATCTGTTGAGTGACTGAATGGAATTTTCTGTTGTGTATAAAAGACAGCATTGGGATGAAGTAGTTCTCTGAGGAAGCTTAATCATTCCCCTGAAAACAAACCTGGTGGGCAGGTGAGAATTGCCTGCAGTCTCTGCAGTTCCCCATGAGCCTCACATGGGCAGTGGGAGTAAAGGAGACACTGATCTCTCCTGAGTCCTTGTCACCAAGGAGGACTTAGAGGCAGGATTAGCTCTCTCACCATTTCCTATAGAGAGTTTCAGAGAGTTCTTAAAACAGTACTAGTAGGGAAAAAATGTCTTCACTTTGTTATAATATGAAGATGGAATAATAATTGTTCCTAACTCTAAGCATCTCTGTTGTTTACATCCAAGTTGTTTTGATCATAAACATTTTGATCATGAACATTTTGAACAAATTCATAGCTCTTTCTATGCCTTAGCATTCCTCCAAGTTCTGATAAAAGTAAATAATTAGAAACTCTGGACAGTAAGTAGTCAGGGTCTTGTTTGTTTACTGTTGTATTTTAAATCTATACAAAATCTACAGCAAACAAAGAGGTGTCCATCTATCTTAAACTTAGCCAGTAAGAATCACTTTTACTTAAAACAGCCAAATTTCACTCACAGTAAACTATAATTGACAAAAGTCATGCCTCTCCCTTTGTTGATCATTAATGAAGGGGAAAGGAGAATGGCTTTGTTGTTGATTGAATTGTGCCCCTGAGCTGTGTTGTTACTTTTATGACTTCCTGGGAATCTAATCTCACCTGTGAAAGAGATTAGGCATCAGGAATATGCTTTAAGAGGCTCACCATCGTTTTCCAGTTTCATAAAATAAATATCAGAAATAGCTTCACTTCCTTTAGATTAACTTATCACTATTTCATTAAGTTCCCATTTCACTTCAAAATGTTTGAATTGATCTCCATGTATGTGGTGCATTTGGAAATTTATCAAGATGTGGCAATGGATATTTTGTACTAGATATTAAAATCTATAAAGCTCAAGCCAGTGACAGTACAGTATTTAATCTGTGCCAGGAAATTCCTGGGCCCTTGCAAAAACAGGCCCATTAAAAAAATTCCTTTGATAGCACTATAGGTGGCCCCAGAAATCTGGTTTTGTATTTCTTCAGCTTTCAAAACAATAACAATTAAAAGATACTGTTTATTCCAAGATGTTTTTCATGTAACATTTAAGATATCTCAGTGGCTCAGTACTTTGTCCTTAGACCTGAATAAGAAAAGGGAGATAGTGTTGCAGCCCAAACTATTAAAATATAGCTGTGCTCTAAGGGATTTGCTGATGGAATTAGTGAGGGTCAAGTTCATAGAGTCTCCCAAGGTGCACTGTAGAGCCTAGTGGAACCTAGTGGCCAATGTCAAGGAATAGTACTGGCCAGCACACCAAGTGTCATCATGTTTTCTTTGGCCAGCAAGTACTGTTGTTTCTTTTCATTGTAATTTGAATGCCTTTGGGGAAGACAGCTGGCTCCTCCCTACCCTCTCTAGTCACACCTAGTAGATTTGCATGGTTGAGTTAGTGGCCTAGTCATTGAAGATCTTTGAGTTTACAGCCCCTCTTCATAGAGATGGCATGGTGGTTTGTACTTTGCATCTTAGACCTTTGAATATGGTCTTTGGAGTCAACATCCCCTTCAGGGTTAGAAGTCAGGCACTTCTAGGTATATACGTTTTCAGGTTCTAGTCCACCAGGAAAGAAATTTCACTTCCCTGATGGCACAGCCCAGATGCAAAATAAAGTCCACTTGATGAGCTGGAATTCAGAGTGCTCACTCCCAAACCATGACCTGGAGTGGCATTTACTTATGGTGCAGGACAATACGGACTCACACTAACCACATGGATAGGAAACTCAATTTTAGAAACAACAAATGTCCACTATAGCAAAACATATATATGTCTTGGGACAGATATTTTAAATCTAAAAATCTGGGACATTCTTGAATCATGATGCATGGCCTGAATTTCTAATTTTTGGTGGTTTATAAGGTAGTATGATTCCTTCTGAAATTGATATATTTGAGAATAAGAACACATTTTATATGGAGTATCATTAGGAAACTCAAAAGGACTTCTATCTAATAGAGCTCATAATATGAATTTCTAGTTGTAAGCCACCAGTTGTATTGTTGGATTGATCTTTGCATGGTGGGGTGGGTAGGTGGGTCATTGGATCTTTTTCTATTTTGAACAAATTCTCTGCTTGTGATCTTAGCCTGTTTCTTTCTTTTTTTTTTTTTTTTTTTTTTTTTTTTTGGTCAAACTGAGATAAGGAATTTTCACATTATGGACCACTTTTCTTCCCACAGAAGTAGTGCAAGAGCACAGCTCAATATAGTGCCAACTGTCACAAAGCAAACTCACCTTCTGAAACAAAATAATCTAGCTATTAAGTTATAAGTGCCCATGATCATAAAAGTACAAAGATAGCAGTTATTACCCTTTTCTCCCCAGTGAAAGCAAGGGAGAAATTCAGTTAACTTAAAGGGGTTTTGTAGCAGGTCCAAGTCTGAGTGTACCAAGTCTCAGTCTTAGAATCAAGTCTAGCCCAGTAGCTAATATCATCTCCCTTACCAGAATCATCACAAAGGTCATTATGTGTTGGGATCAGAGAAACTAAGATTTGTAGCCTAATTGAATTGTTGAGGGGAACTTAAGAATTTTCTTTTTTTCTCTTTTCAGTAGACTACTAAGTGTTTTAATTATGAAAGTTAAGATCAGCAGTTGTCCAGTTAATAATAGAGACATAATTCTTTCATTGCCATTTGAAACTGCATTTTGTATGATATGATGAAAGAAGGCTAAGAAGTTCATGTTGTAACTGATGACGTTTGCTCTTTAAGGGGAGAGAAGCTTAGCAACAGGATCATTTGAGCCATATTTTAAATAGATGATTAAAAAGAACTAGGACCATACTGAAGAAGGCAGAATAAAGCCTTCTTGAAGTGACTTAAAATCACTCCCAATTGAAGTGACTTAAAATCACTCCCTATCCCTAACTCCTTTCTGATGCCTGAAATGTCTGCCTTGATAAAGGCCACTGCTTTGAGTTAAGGTATTGACTGCAGGAGAAAGGACAAATTCATGATAAAATAATAAGATTAGGGAAAAGACAAGCCTGGAAGTGAGGAGGCCATGTTAACCTTAATGTGTTTGCCACCTCGTTATCCTTTCTGCGTCCCTGTTTTTCTAGCTATAAAAATGAGACCAAATTGGATCCCTTCCAGCTCTATCTTTTTGAGGAAAATAACACATAACACCAGTTCCTTGCTTAGATTAATTCACTCTCAGGAAGATCCCTAAGGGTGTGAAACACAGAATATACTTTTACTTGAGGATGTCGGGGATCTAGACCAGCACTATCCTATACAAGTAAAATGTGACCCGCTTCCAGTACTTTAAATTTTCTAATCACCACATTTTAAAATTAAAGGAAAGAGGTGGCATTGATTACAGTAAGTTTTTTAATTTAACACTGTGCATCTAAAATATTGTCATTTGAACATGCAGTTACCACAAAACATTATTATAGTCCTTTTGTTTCTTACTAAGTCTTGAAAATCAAACCTAGAATTTTACACTGATGTTCTTTCTCCATGTAGACTTGCCATTTTTCACCTGTTCCGCAGGGCGAGTACAGTGGCTACTGGGTCACTCAGCTCGAGTAGACCACGCTGTCTACTAACCACACTGTCTGTTCAAGAACCCGTCAGGGGCTGGAATGCCTGTGAGCAGGCCTGATTCCGGGCTGTAAGCTTAACTTAAGAGATGGACATTGAGCTGATGTGTGACTGCTGTGCCTGTGTGACTGCTGATGGGTGGTGACCACTCTGACTTAGTAGTGCCTGTGCTATCCCATTGCCTGCTATTGGATTCTCCTGGGTTTGGATACAACAAAGAGAACGCCCACCTGGCGAGAGTGGTGTCGGCCACATCCCTTCAGGTGGCTTCTCCTATCAGTAACTTGTGAGATGAGAGCAAAGCAAACACATTTCCCTTGTAGAGAAAGTTCTCATTCCAGCTATGTGGATCCAGCCATGTGGATCACTTCTTCTTATCCACAAGGCCTTTCCGAGACATCCTCTCCCCATTTGTTTGCTGACTGCTGAGACAGAATCCTGGCCAACCTCTAGAGTCAGATTTACATAAGGGGTACTTTTGGAGTTTTTTGGATTTTGTTTTTCCCAGCATAATTTATCTCTAAACTGTTGTTTACCCTCTCTTCTAGAAGAATCAGTGTTATTTTGATATGAGTTTTAAAAACTTGCTTAAGTGCCTGACCTTAGATGAAGAGGCATATAGGAAGAACAGGCTAGTGAGATTCTTTAGTTCAAAATTAACTCAATAGATTTACAGTTGAAGCTTTTTTTCTTGAAAATAATCATATGCACAGTCAGAATTATTATCTAAAAAAACCTTGAGCACACATTCATTGGCGGCCGCGATCCTGGCTGCACTCATGTCCTGGGCTCACAGGAGCACTCACACTTACCTGCCGCATTCCTCCCGGAATGCTGTAAAGTACGCAGTGTCCTGTCAGTGTAGGTTTCTTCCTTGACCAAATCTGGCCTTCGGCGTAATTATGACATAACTAAATCATGACTGGTCTCCCCATTTCACTTCAGCACTCCATCCCCCACCCTCTGGGTCACCTTTCCCACCCATGGGCTAGTGTTGGGTTTTAGCCATGTGTCTTGCTCCTAAGTAGTTCTCACCCACTTAGAGAACCCTGAAAGTTTTGCCCCTGGGAAGGGGCCTGTCTCTCATGCTTCCCAGCAGGGTTTGACGCCTGGAGGGAATGAGGGACTTTGCGAGGGTCTGTTACTGGTGTTCTGATTCCAAGGGTCGAATGATGCTTTCCATGACAAGCTCCAATGTGAGCTCCTGACATCACCCACCACTGGAACACTGGAAGTGGGAATAGTAAAGGTGTAAAGCTGCGTTACACCCAAAAGCAGCTAATAAATTCTGTGGTTAAAAGTCATAAGAGATAACGCCTCCCTCAAATCCTTCTTCAAAACTTCCTGGAAAGACTGACCCTAGGCCCTTGGCACTGGAACGGCCCTTTCGAGGCTGTGAGACTGTGACGCACATCCGAGCGGCAACAGAGAACTCCCAGAATGTGCGTTTGAGGGATTCCTTGTATGACTTGACAAAATCCCAATCAAATGGGAAGCATAAACGAAATACAAACTGAAAGAGTAAAGACCATGCCTTGTGTAAAAGTGTTGTCATAGCAAACCTAAATTTTGCTTTAGATGTAACTTCCAGAAGGAAAGATTTAGTGAGAATTAGTTATGTTATTATTCTGTTAATAGTATTTCTCTAGCTCAAATTGCTTACCTTAGATAAGTAGAAATTTAACTTCATTACCCTGCATTTCCAAGGGCAGGTTTTTTTAACCATTTTGCTGAACAGCAAATTTTGAAATCTCATCAATCCAATAATTTCATTACACTCCTGTTTTAAAGGGGAAAGAATTTTCTTTTTTAGTAATTTTATACTTAGCCATTGTCCAAACCCTCACACAGGCTGTTAGGTGGGCCCTTAGGTACAGGCATAACGGGAGGGAACCCCAGCACAAAAGTTTGGGGGTGATAGGTCTTTGTAGCATTATTGGTGGGTTGCAATTAGAGAATTCATGTCTTGAATATTCCACCTGGAAAACACATGTGTTTTCTAAGTGAGTTTTGAGGACTTTTCGTTAAGAATTTTTTAAGTTAATTTTCAAAAAGATTTTTAAAACTAGATACTAGCAAAGACTGAGTTTATAGAAAGGGCTTTGATAACTAGAAAAACAACGTGTAAAGAATGAGAGACCTAGTAGGATTTTAAAAATCAGTTCTCAGCAGTAAAATTACCTGCAAAGTAAGCGCAAAGGTAAGAGCATCGAAGGGGCAGTCGTGAAGTGAGGTGAGCCCCAAGGAGAGAAGATCCATTCATTCAGCACCCTTTAAGGGGGGCCTGGGGGGCGCAAAGGCGAAGACAAGATGGAAGAGGGTATAGGAGCAACAGAATAGAGACAAAGTAGCTCTCCAACCCCTTTCTGCCAGCCTAATCTTTCTTTGTATTATCTTTTGACTTACTATACAAAAATAAACTTTATTTTAATCATTTTTACTTTTCATTAAATTTTTACTGAGGAAGCATTGATTGACAATACTATATGATTTTAGAGGTGTAGCTTTCAAACATTTTTTTTAAAGATTTATTCATTTATTCATACAGAATTGGGGTACAGGCCAGAGATGCGGAGAGTGAGAGGATTCACCAGAGACAGAGCAGGGAACAGAACAGGCAGATCAACGAAGTACACTGCTGAGGGGAGCAGCGGGCGGGTCAGGAGAGGTCTGCCGCGCCATGTGGTCACCTCTGGGGCAGGCAGGGATCGAACTCACGTGGAAGTGAATTAAGCTTCTTAGTGCTTTGCTTTAACCCACTGCACCACCAGGGAGGGCCACAAACATTTTTTTTAATGAAAGTCGCAGGGTTCATTAAAAGCAATATTATTAGCTAAAAGGGAGTCTGGAGTGAAAGAATGAAACTCACACATTTTTAGGTTTTTCCCACAGTCACAAATTAAAACTACAAACTGAAAATATATGTATTACTGTGTTTCAGAAAACACAGCCTGATGGGGGGAGTAGCATAGAGAAAAAAAAACTTACATTTTTCTTTTAAAAATACAAGTTTTTGCATTGCTGTCAGATTAAAAAACTCTGCTTTGAATATAATTGCTTTCTCCAGGTACCAGGTAGAGGTGGGTGTGCCTGCAGGCCCCAGAGAAAGTCTGCAGAGCCTCTTCCCTGAGAATCAAAAGAGAGATAGACCAAGTCTTCAATGGAACAGTTACTTTCATAAATAAATAGATCTTTTAAAAAACCCTTGCTTTATTTGCTTGTTTGATTTTGTTGGTTTGTTTCCTTGTTTTCTAGTGTACATACCTGGAAGCAAAAAATATTGTGCTGTGTACATGACATTACTGGGTTTCTTCTCATTTCAGGTGCAGATGGCCTTTTCCCCTGCCTGCCTCAGGAGGGGAAATGTCAGGAGGAAATGTATTCAGGGTGTGATTGCTAGAGCAGTGAGGCTTGAATGCAAATAGAAAGGAAAATTGCAGCACAGTTTTATTTTCATTCAGGCTGCTACTGTCATATTCACTTACCAGAGACCAGAAGGAGATAGTGTTTTAATAAATGAAATAGAAAACGATAAAACAGTGCTCTAGAGAAAAGAAACTGCTCAGTCACATACTTGCTAATTTTTACATGCAAATGATTAAACTTTTTTTCAAGTAATATCAACCGTTGTGACTTCTTTTTCAGCAGGCAATTAGCATTCAACCTAAGCAGCAGCTGCTGGACCTTATGTACTTTTTCTCCCTCGTTGTCACTGCAACTAGTAAAAAGGGAGTTTTTTCCTTTATATTGGAAAAATATTTTTGCAGGTAATCAAAAACCAACTTAATAGGTAAATATATTCAGAATATTTTAAAGATATTCAGAGTAAGTAGTAAGGACATTACAGAGTGAAGAAATTTAGTTAAAAAAAAAATGCCAGTAAGCATTTGAATTGTCCTTGACTCAGGGTCACAAAATTTACATCCATGAAATCACAAGCCTTAAGCAAGAAGTTGAGGGAAAGAGTTTGCAGAATGGACAGAGCTGCAGAAAGAGTGTTCAGATGCTTGTCTGCAGAGACTAGCCAGCTCAATTTGATCTTCTGATAGTGGACTTAGATTACACAGTCAGGATGCTAGAAATCTGTTCACACTGTTGAAGAATTCCTTAAGAAGAAAGCTGAGCATACAGCTGTGAAATTTTTTTGCAACTGATCTGGGAACGAAGCAGCAAAGATAAAGACAGAATCTAATAACGTGACACATTGTCCCTGTGGCCTAGCTTCTTATTCTCAGACTTTCTCTCTCTGCCCTTCCTAAAGAAAGACATACCTGAAAGGCTGCGCAGTAAAGACTAAATAATGAGAGGAGGGTGGATGGAGGCCATCCCTGTTAGTGAGTGGCTGTCACACAGGTCAGCTGACCATGAGACTGTTCTTTTCACTGCACGTTGCTTCCTGCAGAGGCAGAGGCAAGGTTTCCATCCTCGTTGGTTTCTGTCCCTTTTCATTTTTAACCTGCCCTGGAGCTATGGTAATTCTTGCACAGTGATTACTTTATGGCATGAAATTATATTAACTGAAGCATTCCGTTTTTTTTTTCCCCTTGTCACCATCTGGTTATGAACATTATTGTCAGAGCAAAGGTGTAAAATGTCAGTGTTGTCATTATTGATGTGTTTAGTGTCAACAGCAGGTCCCTCTGACATTAATATTGATGAAGCTACTAGTCTCTGAGCTGGGGAACTTTGAATCTTAGGTTAATACTGAAGTTTTTATCTGTGATTCTGCAGGGAAATATACATAAGAATTACCAGGCATGGGAATTCAGAAATAAATAACCACTGATGAGTCCTTATCAAGGGAGGCTTTAGTTAGAGGTACACTTTGGAGGCTGCTCCTCGAGTGAGAATGAGATCTTATTACTATTCAGATGAAGAACCCCCATGTTCCACATGCAGTGCTTATCATTTTATTTTTATATTCAAAGTGAATAATAAAATTGTATCTTCATTTGATACAACATAAGTGGCACTCAGAAAATGTCTATTTTATAAATTTCAAAAGCATGGCATAAACTACTTTTCTTCCTCTGTAGAGAGTGCTCCGTTCTTAAGCACTGTGTAGGGTTTCCTCCGCATGGGGTCTGGACTGCTCCTGTCAGGTAGCCTAAAGGAGGCTGCGGGGGTTAGCTCAGCAGAAGCTGGAGGGCCTTTAGGCCTGTGATTCGGGGCCGGACCACAGCGCTCTGATGGAAAGCCTGGCATTGTGCAGCACTAAAGATGCAGGTGTCCCCAGAGCTCACCAGCAGGATGATCAGAAAGTTTTTAGTCTCTAAACTGGTGAAACTGATTTGCAGATATACTTCTTGCTTGCTTGCTTTGCTTTTTCTTACATACTGGCTTTAATTGAAAAAAGATAAAATTCATCTTCTCCAAAAGCAAGAAAGCAAGTCAAACCTGCCAAAGACCATGTGGTTGCACAGGTAGGAAGAAGTGTGATGTTTCCACCCTCAAAGGGGAGACTCTGAGGAAAGAGCAAAGAAGAGTGTTTTTCTTTACTCAGAGGTGATCTTTTTTGACCCCCCCAAATCCTCTGGATAAGGATTTGCACATTTTGATGCACATTTTGAGTGTGGAACCCAGAAGGACCTGGCTAAAGCCAGTTGCTAAAGCCCAGCACCTACTGAATAGCTTCAAGATTGGAATGTGTTTTCCTAAAATATTTTGAAGGGCTATTTGGCTGGTTTCAGTAAAAGCCAGACTCAGAGAGTGTAAAGAAGCAATGCAGAGGCCATGCTACTGGCTGCTGTGGCCTCTGTCCCTGTAACCTTTTGTTAGCTCAGAACTAGAACACAGTTGGGAGGTTCATAAACCCACGAAGGCTCTGTTTACTTGTTTCACTTAGCAGCAACTGAGCGCTTCTGCCTTTCCTGCTCATCTGATGACTGGTGTGCTGGTGCTTCTGTGATGTACCCTTTGTTGATTGACACTGATGTGATTTATTTGAGACAACAGCTTTGTCGCTAGAGCTGTAGAATCAGTGGATGCAACGGCTTTGCTTCACGTACTTCCGGGCAAATTTTTCTGATAGTATCAGTCTCTGCAAAGACTAGTAGAAAACTGGCTCTATCATCATCTTTCCCTTTGTTCTCCTATCAAGACATCTCAACAAAATTGTCCTTTGTACCATTTGCATTAGGTAGATGCCCAGCTTTGTGAAGTAGTATGCCTCATACTTCTGTCTTACTTTTATTTGTAAATTTCCTTTAGCTCATTTAACTAAATCTTATTCCTATGACGAGTAGTTCTTTCCTGAATTTTAATCTTCCCACCAAGGTAATTCAGAGGCAGATTAAGTACTCGAATAAATGGGACTTTAGAGCCAGTGTGCCCTTTGGATATTTAGTTCAGTCCCCTGATTTCACTGATGCATAAATTGATGTGTAATTCTGATGACTTTGTTCATTAACAAATTTTCTTACAAACCCTTATGTAGGTGTCTGACAAAAGCTTAGTATTTTATTATTTTACTTTGGTATCTTATTAAAATGGAAATCTATATCAATTTCAGCTGCAGTTAACATCTGATGATCAGTGGCTTAATCACTTAGTATATTTATTATTCATTTTAACAAGGCATTTAGAAATTGTCGGGAGTCTCGGATTTGAATCTAGCTCATTTTGTCTTCAGAACCCTCGGCTTCTTCTCTTCTCAGGTCCAGCACGTTGTGTTTCTGTCTTCATGTCGTTGCCCTATGACACAGGGTGGCAGCTTTAGGAATCATGTCCATGGCAAGGGAGGAATAAGTGTGAGACCAGTACTTTTTCCTCTAAGCCCTGTCCCTTTCATCAGGAAGCGAAATCTTTTTTCTAGAAAACCCCACCCTACCCCCCCCCGAGAAAACTTCTTGCAGTTTACTGGCAAAATACCCCCTGGCCTGCCTTAACTGTAGGAGGCGAAAGTAAAATATTTGGATTTTACCAGCCTTTGTAGCAGGAGGGTAGAAGAGACGGGGAGATTGTGAGTGGCTTTTGATCAGCCAAACCAATGATATCTGTTGGAGCAGCCATTCTGAAACATACATTTGCATATATATCTATATTTTTATAAACAGACAGGAAACAGCTGGAGGGTTTGGGTTGTAGGGTCAGATTACCTGACCCTCAGGTGAAATCCCAGCTTCACTTTTTTGCTAACTCTAACCTAGAATGTTTCTCTACCTGTATTTCCTTTACTGTACATTTGGTTACCAGTTGAATATGATCACTGTGTGATTAACCCCGGGTCTGTATGTGGCACTCAAAAAATGTCAGCATCATCAGCCACATCAACACAGACCAAGCCTGGATTAAGCTTAATGATTCATAGTTTTTCCCACTTTGGAACAAAGCAACTTGAAAGAGTAGCTTCAACTTCATAATTACTAACTTAAAACTGAGATGCAGAATTTCAAGACTAGAAAAATCAGGTCATAGCAATTGTCTGCCTTTGTTGGGACAATTTATAACTGACATGCTCTTTTATTTAGAGATAAACCACTTCAGGTCTCCTATAAACCCTTCTTGAGTTGAAGCAGCATGGTAAAAGTTTTATTTTGACTAGAATCTGTCAAATCAAGGATCTGATACATACATACATATATAATAATTCTATATAATTATTTGAATAGAAACTTTTAAATAAAGCACTGCCAGTTAGCACTAAAGAAAAAAAACAGTCTCTGCCATGTTTTTCTCAATTATTCCTAGAAAAAGATAGTCATGCTTAGAGAATAAGGGAGCTATTTAAAACATGGTTGAGATTTGGTAATCCTAGCAGGAAAGCAGTGATGGGAAATCTGGAGCACCTTTTAAAAAGGCTTGTGGTTTTCAACTTATAGTCGCCTCCTGTTTTTGTTTTGTTCCCCCTGACCTCTTATTTGGTTTCCCTACATTCCTCCTTGAAGTGAAACCACCCACTAAATTAGTTCACTGAACATAGTCCTTTACAGCCGCATCCATGTTGCTGTAAATAGCATGAGTTCATCTTTTTTGATTGCTGAATAGTTAGGGGAAGGGAAGAAGAGGGATTAAACAGGAACTAGGAGAACACAGTAGACTATGGTGATGGTTCACAGGCGACTTGGTGGTAGGAATTTTACGGGGACACCTGAGAGGAGAAATCAAACATTGTACAAAAATGAATAATGATGTAAAATATGTATGTGTATGTATGTTTTTGTATATGTATATATTAAATGGTGTGGTTTTGCAGAGGTTAAACCGTAGCATCACCATAGACTGATCCCTGGAACTGAGTTTTTGTAGAGTTACAGGGAGTAGGACAGACAGTGAAGGAACACTTTTAAGCCAGGCTTAGCCAAGGTACATGAAAAGAAACACATAATTCAATCTGTGTCATGTGTGGGAAGCTCAGATGACTTGAGAAAGAATTCTAAGAGCCATCAAGTTGCCAAAAGCCAGTGTTTACAGCACCTCCAGTGTAGACCCTTCTTAGTACTTATTAGTGTCCCGGATCCTGATTCTCCCATCTAATAGTCAATAATTCTAACTGGTATTTCTTCAGAATGCAAAACAAACAGGAACTAAAATTCTAACTTAATTTCTAATCTAAATAAATGAGCCCATCATTCAGTCTCTTACAACTGTATCCCACTTTGGAGAATTAAACCAAGTTTGCATGACCAAACAGACTTGTAGGTTTCTCTGCACACATGTGTCTGTGAACTGTGCACTGACTAACATTCTTCTTTGACTTTCCTTCCAGAAAACCCGTTATGAAACATATGTCAGTATTCTAAAGGAAGGAGGCAAGGATTTCCTGATTAACAGTGAAACTGAGGCTGCTGGACTGAAGAAGTCACATTCTAGTCCTTCACTGAACCCAGATTCATCCCCAGTCATTGCCAAGGTCAAGCGTAACGTGTCTGAGAGAAAAGATCACCGACCGGAAACACCAAGCATTAAGCAAAAAGTTACTTAAGAGTCCATCTGTGGCCAGGAAGTGCTGGTCATGGAGCAAAATAGGGTTTTCAAGATCTTTCTGGTAAATCCGTAAACATATTTAAAAAAAAAGTCTGTGACTAAATGGTGCATTAGTAAACTTTTCTATTGTGTATTTTCGTTAGTTTTCTGTACAGATTGTCTCTTTGCTCTTGATTTCTTTGCTCTGATGAGTTTTGCTATTTGATTACTAATGCACCTTTTTTGTGAGGGGGAGGGGATCGTAATTTCAGATTGAATTATGTGTCTCTTCTCCTTTGGTTTTCTCTTGTTTGCACTCTGCTCAGTTGTTTCATGTAGTCTCAGATCAGCTGTTACACTTTTTTTTAAGGTTAAAAATTTAATCTATTGTGAAACTCTTAACTGGACAAACTTCGTAGTTTAGTAAATTCTAGCCAGAGTTAATATAAGCCTTTATATGTGAAATCTTGCCCAGTCACAGAGGTGGATTGAGCACTTACAGAAGTTCAACTGAGATTGCAGTTCTGGGAATCAAGATGTTCCAGCGTGATGCAGCTCTGACAGCTCTTAGTGCTTGTTGAGTTGTGACCCTGCTGGAAGCCAAGAAAGGAGGCATGAAGAGTGCAGGACTGGAGGACCTAGAAGCACCTTCACTTGCTTGGAGGGTTGATTCTGCTTCAGCCACACAGGGAAAGAGGAAGTAGAATCTTTTTGCCATTAAAGGTTGAGGAAAGATTGACACCAAGTTCATACTGTTTGCTGGATGGCAATAGCAAGAATGGACTCTTGGGGAACTGTGGTGGTGGCCTGTGTTTGATCTGCAGGAAAGTGTTACACCCCCCCCACCCCCACCCTTGGGGTATAGACTAGGAATCCAGAATCATCTTTGTTACCAGTACCCTGCCATTCAGAAATAAGTTCTTTTTTTTTTTATATATAACACATATATAGATGTGGAGTTATCTCCTGGTTGTAAGAATAGTGGGGTCTTCCTAACAAAATTATGTTGAAAATGGAACCCCTTTTGTTCTTTCTTTAATCAAGACAAAATAAGAGAGGGAAAAGTAGTTACATTTGTCCAGCAATAAAATAGCAACCCTTTAAATTAAATCTGAAAGGAGGAAACCGTCTGAATGAATTGTGGTTGGAAAACAAAATTCTGGTGGTTACGTATGCAGAGTTACCTATGCTGTTCTTTTCTGTCTCTGACAGCCGCTGTGCTCTGCTACTACTTAACTTTCTCCTTAAGATAAAGTCTTTATCTCATTTCAATCATTTCTTCCTGTCTACTCAAAATAATTCTATCACCCTTATAATCATGAGCATGTTCCAGAGACAGCTCTTTGAAATTCAGATGGTAAACAGAACATTCTCTTGTCGAGAAAGAGAAAGGAGTGAAAATTGAGTCCTTTATGAGTTAGAACTTGATGACTCTGAACCCTTAAAACCTTGTGACCCTTAAGACTGTAATGTCCACAAATGACACAACTTAAGAATGAATGGAATCACTTTCTATGCCTTTTCCCACCTACAGAAATTTGCTTTAGTTCTACTCAGTTTATTAAATAAAGGTACTATGACCAAAGAATCCGAGGCCCACATGAATAGCATGGTCCTGGCCCATTAGAAGAAACCTGCTATTAAACCCTGATAGCTCCTAATGGCATATTGGTCTCATGTATCAGCATTATTTCTAGGATTATTTATTAACATTCTGTTCCTCCATCTATAAATGCCCATTTGTACTGGTGCCCAGAAAAGAGTAACCCTTCTCCAAGGTTGCTTTCCGTGTGATGTCTTTTGCCACGCCTTTGAAAAACGTGTTCTTGCTTAGGTGAAGGCAAGGACTAAACTGATGTCTGAAAACTAAGAAACAACAGGGCAGTTACCGTCTGGGCTGGTACCTGATTCTCTGACTCTAAGATTTTCGCAAGGGAATCATCTTTCTTCCTGTTTGTGTGCTGCCTAGTTACTTATCCTCAACAAAAGGGAAAGAGGCGAATAGGTGTTATCTCGTGAGTTTCAGTAGCTAAAGAAAATAAACACCCCTGACTGCTTGAATGTGTCTGCCCACAGCGTTAGTGTGTCTATGTTTATAGAATGTCTCAGTGACTTAATTATAGTGTATAATAGACATGGAATGGTACCTAGCCGCAGTGATTCTGACATGTAAAATGGTTCTGAAATAGTGGCTTAGCCTCAGCACCACTATAGCTCTGTTCCCGTTATAGGACAGGATTCACCAATATTACCTCCAGGAACTTCAGGATAAGCTAACTGGATGAGAAGGGTGCTTTTGAAGCCTCAGTGTACCACATTTGCATAGGTTCACTTTAAAAACAATGGCAAAACTTGTTTTGTGAGCCAGCATACCAGATTGTCCAGCCGGAAGTCATCCATCTTTTGGAGCTGGGCTCAGAACACCTCTCCCCTGAAACCTCTGGAGATCTTGTCTGTTGGTGCACCTTGTAGTCCAAGAATTTGTCCTATGCTTGAAAATGGCCCCTGATTTGACCAGATTCTCAAATCTTGCCCATAGCTAGCTACATTTTCTTTTGTGATGAGTTCTGTCCTATGGCATCTAGTCAGAAGAGATTGAAGACATTTCCTTTCACGTCGACTTCAAGCCTAACTTCATGGTACAGGGGAGTGCTCCTCATCCCTTCTGTCTAATGGTACTCCTCCTCCCACATCCCCATACCTCACCTGTATCTCAGCACCAGGAGCCTTGGGATTTGTCTCCATGCGATAACTCATTGTTCCTCTTCACATAAATATACTTCATATTAAGGTTTAGTATAGAAAATCTTGATGGGCATCAAAATACCTTGAGGATAGTCTTGTTGCAAAATTGATCTTCAAAGTGTCCCATGTGTAAAGTGTGAAGGTTTTAGGGTTTGTTGGTTTTTATAGGGAGGTATCAGAAATTCCTTGTTAGCAGTCAAAACTTAATGACTAGCATAGCATGGAATCCTTATTTTATCGCCAAACCATAGACATGGTTTAAAGGATTACCTGTTTAAACATTGTTTTGCTAGTTCTTAGGGATGCCTAGTTAAAATAAGCAATATTTTTTCTGTGCATTTTAATTTCTCTCAGAGAAACTGACCTGTGGGCGAGTCCTCAGTAGATGTTTATTTGCAGGATTCTAGGTAGCCTTTTCTATTGCTCTCAGTTAGGTAAAGAAGATAGAAATTGACTGTGGAAGCTCCTCTGTCTACTACATTGACTGTTATCCTAATTCAGAAGATGCAAATTGTTTCCTAATCAAAAATGATATGAGGGAATTTACTCTGGAAGGGGAAAATCAACTGACTTTTCCAAGTCAACTTAAATTGGCCTTTTGAATTTCTAAATTCAGCCTGTGGCCAAACCCTAGAACTTTGAGCCTGGGAAAGAATTTACGTAACCAGCAGGGAGGGAGGCCCTTTGCCTAAGCACAAAGTCACAGTTTTATGTTGCTCCCTCCACTGTAAGGAGCTTGGAAGATGTTCTTAGGTAAGGCAGGGCCTGCTCTGGCCATGAGCTGCAGCTCTTCTGCCTTTTTATGTAATCTTGATCATTGGAAGGCAATTGACCTCAAAGACATTCCTCCATTGTCTTACTGTCAAGACTTTCTTGGGTTTAGTTAGGTGTCATTTGAACTCCTTTGGCATTTTTCTTTGTAGTCGTAAGTTAAACTCTTTTTACTAAGCCTGACTTCACAGGGAGTTGCTTGACTTTGTAGGTCAAATCTCTGCACTTTAGTTCTTGTGGCTCAGTGAGTTAGTGGCCACCTTCCATCATTTCAACAATCCCTTTACCTTTCAAATGACAGATTTTTTTCAGTTCTGAAATTAGCACTGTTGAACAAAGACCCAACTTGGCATCCTATAACGTGTTACAAATAGAGTCTAGTTAATGTACAATAGTGTGACTTTGGATTTAAATAGCCTCTGCTTTTCTTATTGAGCATAAGTTACTCTGACAGAAAGAGATCAGTCAGCTTTGTAGGCAGATGCACCTCTGGGCCTACCTTTATCTAGAACTTTCTGACTCTTTTCTCCCCTGCCAGGCTGCCAGCCAGCCAAGGGCAGCAGATGTCTCCAACAGTCCTTTGACATCTTACCCTACCAAGTCATCCAGAGGACTTGAGACATCAGTAGTTTACCACAAAATAATCCCAACAAGCAATAGTGAGGTACTTTTCTGTCACTGTTTTCCTTTCACATTCCCATTTAATGTCTCGCTCTTCAGAGAACTGATGTCCTGAGCCTTTGCACCTAAACCCTTTGCATCTGGTGTCCAACCCAGTGGGCAGCCTTCTGCTCACACAATAACAGGCCCATTGCAGGTAGAGAGAATGTCTTCCTAGGGAGAATGTCAGTAAATACTTGAATATGCATGACAGTTTGTTGACTTGAATGCAACCACAAGAAAATACTACAAGTTAAGTACTTGTATATAGGGTAGGTTTCCTTAAGTCTCTTTGACCCATTCTCTGTAGTTAATGTGTGTATCTGTACTATTGCAGGCTTTTGAAGAAAATTCATGTAGATAGTATGTCAGGCATCAAAGAAAATGCTTCCTGTCATTTGCCAATGTCATATTTGTGGGTATTTATAGTTGATTGTATGTATGTATATGTATCCATATGTAGAGTGTGTAGCCATAGATGATATATGTACATCAAATTTATTTTTGTTCTTAATAACCAGTGTGATATGAAAAGCAAGTAAAAACCTCATAGGATTATAATGCAGTTATTGAGAGTATATATAGTGGTACTGTTTTATTAAACTTAAATTCAAATGATATTTTGATTAAATTTTTTAATAATATTTTATGCTAGAAAAGTCCGTCTTTGAGCTTTGAATCACCAGGGCAAAAATGACTCTGAACTAACTTTGTGAAACTATTTCGGTGTACTGTGTACAATACCTAGGGTGTAGCTCATTATAATTTGGGACATATAAAAAGAAAAAACAAAACAAACAAAAAAATACAGCCAGCCTGTGTAGTCTTACGAGTTCAGTATTAAGAAAGAGCACTTAGACATTAAGTCAACTGACTTTGGGCTTATTACAAAATGTGATGCTCTATAGCACACGTTCTTTATTGTTGTAATTAGCCCAGGAAAATAGAGCTTTCAGAAGAATGAAATCGGTACCCATCCGGTCGCCACTGTACCTGTGTCTGTGCCGTAGTAGATGGAACCACCGTCCAGTGACCCTCCCTGACCGTCTTCACCTTTCCAGAAACATTCCAGGGGCTGAAGTTGATCAGGGCTTCCCAAGAGCGGGTACTGTAGTCTAGGTTTGCAGTTGCACAAATTAGCACTAAGTGTCACAGGTAAAAGAATTGCAGGACAGGCTACGGACCAGGTTAAAACTTTATTTAATATTTTTATACTTCGGTCTCTTTTCCTGCCTCTCCCCAAAGAAGAGCCACTGGCCTTAGTTGTTTGAGCTTACTGCTTCTCTTACAGTGTGTAAATAGATAACATAGAGATTAACATTTTATTAACCAGCATGTTTGGTGTATTTAAATTAGCAATTGAGTGCATTTGAGTGAGTGGTGGGGTGCAGTGTACCCGTGTCAACACACTGCCTCTTGTTCTTTGTATCTGATTCTGACAGTGGGAGCTGCGGCAAGGGAGGCCCGTCTTCAGCTCCAGGCTGTGGTGGTTTCTTGGTAGTTACACTTGATTTTTTTTTAATTAATTCTACAGTCTCAAACTATTTTTGCAAATGTATCATATTTCTTAATTTGTTCTTGCCATGCTGTGAACTGGCTCTGTGACTGAGCAGCAGGGCCCATGTTCTACAAAAGTGTGTTTCCTTCTAAAAATTATAGTGGTTTGCAAAAACATCCATTTGATTCAGAAATCATATAGAAAAGGAGTAGCAATTTCATTTTGGGCCTTAATCATTTGAAATGTCTGGACTTTTACTATAAAGCCATGTAGGTTATAAAGCCAAGTAACCATTTGGCTTGGATAACAATATCCACTCTATAGAGAGTATATATGCACATTGATTTGTAATGCCACAAGGAGACATTTTTTAAGCTATAGGAACAAGAGAATTAACTAGACCAAACTGAAGTGGGGGTGGGGTGGGGGAGATTGGGTAGGGTGAGCTGGTTGCCTTCCATTCGGGGCAGCTATGCGTGTGTCAGGCCTCTGCTCCTGAGAGGTTCAGATCCAGTTCACTGTAACCTTAGGTGTGTGAGGGGGAGTACCCTCACGTGTACACACACTTGCACACATGTACACATAGTAAATGTTTTAAGTTACACAAACTTAAGACACAAAGGGCCAAGGCGTTGTAAAGGTGATGAATGAAGGGAGTGGACATTACATCACAGAATGTTTTCCAAGGGCCAGCAAGGTGCTTGAACTTCATTGTTTTAACTCAGAGATGCATTGCACTTTCAACCAATCAGTGACCGGATGCGTAGCACGTCCTTCCTGGTGTCCCACCGAGTTGATGACTTTCTTGTATCTCATGAGTAGCTATGCCCTGGCATCCCAAAGTAGCCTGGGAAAAATGCCAGAAAACTGGTATGCATCCTTGCCCAGGGTGGCATTCCTTTGAGAAGTACAAGGTCAGACGCAACAAGCACTTAGCATGGAGCACTCTGTGGACTGTCCACACTCCCCTCTGAGCTGTATGCTGAACAGGTAGGCACTTTTCCATCAGCAACGACAGCCAGGAAGGATGTGAGAAGGAACCTAGCTAAAATAGATTTCCCTTTGCAGGGTAGAGAGCTGAGCTCTCACTAATAGTGTTAAAAAATAAGCACCTTAACTTCAATTCCTGAAAATGTTGGCTAGAGAAAATTTTGAAATTTCCTTTCCTGTCCCTCCTGAGCCTGCATTGCGAAGTCTTCAGACGCTCCCAAAAGTGTTCCAGCCACAGGCTCAGTTAAGGACAGCCTGCAGGCCAGAGGCTCCTTGCTCTGAACCCTGAACCGCAGGGCACTGAAGTGGGGGGATGGTGTGGCCTCTTTACAAAGAGGAGCTCCCCCCCACCCTTGCCTTCTGCACAGGGGCTTCTGAGCCTCAGCACACCCTGGGCTTCACACCCCCCATCCTGGATTTAGAAATCCAGCTGTCCCAGCGAGCTGACCCTGCTAAGGCAAAATATGAAAACAGAGGGACTGAGTCTCGGGGGTGACATATGACATGGGTATAAAAAAAAAAACCTCTGACTGATGTCAAGACCACATATTTTGCCTCCACAAGATGTAAGCTGGCACACTGAGTACCCAGGGATGGCTGATATCTTTGCCTTTGCTTCCATATTTCTGGAAATGGGTAATGTTCCATTTCTGTGGGAAGGGTTAGGAACACTAAGCCTACTGCTTAGCACTTCTGCTCAGTCTCTATGAGAGCTGTCGTGTAACGACTTCATGCCTCCCTGAATTCCCTTCTACCTCAACTTGTAGAAGCCCATTTCTAGAACAGAAATGTACGCAAGTGGAGGAGTAGCACTGTCGGCCCTGATTATGCAGTGCAGGCAGAAGGATGGTAGTTTGTACCTGTGAATATACAACAAGCTTTTAACTTTTCCAGCCTATTTATCTGGATTATATTTACTGTGGCTCAAACTAATGGACAGTGTGGAACATTCCTTTACCTTCAAAGTTTTCTTCACCAATCATTTCAGTCTCATTGCAGTCCTGGTGCCATATGTCCCTGCAAATTGTGAAAGTAATTAGTGACAAAATAGCAGCCTACTCCTTTTCAGTGGCCAAACTGTCAGCATTAGCAGACTTGAGTAAGCTAGCGGTACCGGATCATGTACTGGAAACCTGTTCCTCACTGTCACCCACCAGATTCAAGAAATGCCATCTCCTAAGAAATTGTGGCATTTATGGTGGTCACCTTTTGAATGGAACAGTAATTTCTGTGGATATTGTTAAAGTGTTTAAAGACTATTTTGAAATTAAGTTTACATTTTACAATTGCTTTATTTTTTATTAAAATAATTGTATATAAATATTACCCTATTTCACTGTTGAAGTAAAACCTAAACCGTGTAGACCAGTGAGTCAGCTGATGTGTATAGAAGCTGTGACATATAAATAGTACATTTCTCTATTGTGTAAATGTTCATGAATATAATTGTTCCTGTGTTTTTATAAGTTGGGGGTAATTTGTTGTTGTACAACAACAAAATTTATTGCATTGAAATGGTTTTTATGTCATAGAAATCATGCAAAATAGTGAAGGATTTAAAATATGTATATGATATATGTAAATGTACAAACTTTAGAAAGAAATAAATCCAACAAATTTCAATCGTTTGGGAAATGTTCTTTTCTTAAGCAACTAGAAAAATACCTTTAAAAATCAACAGGGTTTCCCTGTTGACACAAGGATTAAAGTCTCAGCACTATCAAGCTATCGCCAGCCACTGCGCCATGAGTTTGACCCCTGGCCAGAGAGGTGACCCACATGGCGTGGCAGACCTCTCCTGTCTTGCCCACTGCTCCCCTCAGCAGTGTATTTCAGGAGATCTGTCTGTTCTGCTCCCCACTCTGTCCGGTGAGACATCTCACTCCCCGCACCTCTGGCCTTTACCTCAGTTCTTGTATGCATAAATAAAATCTTTTTTAAAAATAAAAAAATGACAGTGTACACCTTTTCCATCAAAACACAACCTCACCCCCACAGTGAGAGATTTGGCCAAGATAATTGGTTAAGATATGAGACGATTCAGCTCTGTTAACTTCTGTGGGGAATGCATTCATACAAACATGTTGGAGGAACTTCGAGGAGCCACAGTCTTCACTTAGAACTTGGAGCAGAGAAGAAGCAAAACTTTCTGAGGGGACTTGAAGAATTCATTTGCATTCCCATTTACTCTGACACCCTAGAAAGCAAATGCTGGTCACTGCTTGCAGTACCTGGTATATTCATTTATATTCTCATAACCAAACTAAAAATAAGATCTGCTAGCTTAGAGAATAAAAAAATAATCACTCGGGGAGTTTGAAGCAAAGGCATGGGTTACACCCTAAAAATAGATAAAACTGCTCCGTGACAGCAAAGCTACTGTGATGAGTATCTATCTCAAAGAACTAAATGGTTTGGGATGGGGCAAGAAGACAACAAATGGATCCTTCAACATACTTTGGCTTCCTCTAAAATTTTCTGTTTAGAATATAAATCTCAAACCTGAGTTCCTATATGAACACTGAATCATTGTACAACTTAAACTAATATATGCTGATTATATCTCAGTCTTTTAAAAAGTAAAAACATGAATCCTCATGCCCACTTGTCCTCCAGAGCTAGGAGTTCTGCATATCTTGTCATATTGTTTGTTATCCGGTGAATGATATTAGAACCAATGGAACTACAGAGGTGATTTCAATGAGAGCAAACTAAAACCCAGGACAGATTAAGAGCGTTATGAAAAAACTATCAACTCCTCTCGAGAATCTCATCTCCAGATTAACTATTGCACAGTACTTAATAGTGAGACTTAATAGTGAGTCTGTTGAATCATCAATTTTTATTGAAAAAGTGATAAATAATAAGATGCACTGGAAATATTCTTTCTAATATTAGAGGCGAGACAGTTCTATATGTCATGGGCCAGTAAGCTTAATACTAATTCTGAGCATGGTTTAGATTGACTATACTGGGGAAGCAGCAATTGCTGGATGCCAAGGTGGTCCCAAGAACAAACCGTTTCAGGCCATAGTCATCTCCTATTTTATAAAGTTAGGTAGGTTTTTGAAATGCACTAGACAGAACAGTTAAGCCATAACAGAGAGTTCAACATGGTCTTCAATAAAATGGGTCTGGGTAACATTGAGAAATCTGATAAATATGTGGGTTTTCTCAAAGTGGGTGTGTCCCCCCATCTCCAGTCACTTCGAATGATGTGAATTCGTAGCTATATATATATATATATATATATATATATATATTCCATATATATATACTGTTGATGTACTGCTGCTGAGCTTGTCCCCACCTGCAAAATGACTGAGTCTGCAAAAGGCAAGGTTAGGAAAAATATGTATGTCATAAAGCTGGGAGAGAATGATAATACTAAATGACAGAATCAGGATTCAGAAATACCTCTTCAGGCAGAAAACCTGGCCAAACTGTCACTGTGACATGTAAATACGTAGGAGTGTACATTTCAGTAGTAAAAAATCCTACAAGGTCAAGATGGGACAGAAGAAGAAATGCCTCTAGCTTCACTCCACAGCAAGCTCAAAATCGGAGTGTGGAGCCACCAGAACGGCCAGGCCGTGCCAGGCACCCTCCTTGTCAGTGGGGCCTAAGGCGGCAAGGCCGAAGCACTTGCAACCAGCACCGCATCTGGCTGGACAAAGGCCTTGAGACCTGAGGTGCAGGCAAACCAAGGAGTGTGCAAAAGTCACGTCTGGGTGGCCAAAGAGAAACATGAAATCAGAGGACTATGGGGAATATGAAGCGCTTAGCCCATGATAGAACCAACCAACGAAGACTGGTTTTAAGTATGCAAATGAGTCTTACGCGAAAAAGAAATGACAAGTGGAGGATAAGCTTCCAGATTGCTCACAACGACCTCCCAGAGTGTCTCGGGTATGGGGATTACTTCAGGCTGAAGTCAGTTGAGACCCTGCAGGCTCATGAGAATGTTTTGCCACTTCCTTATCTGCCTAGAAGAATGAAAATATACCCAGAATTAGGCTTTTCTTTATCATAAATAATCTTTCTCCCAGGGAAACTTAAATATGGCAGAGAAACATCTAATTACAAAGCATCTGATTTTCGGCCTATGGGTCACCCTCTCTTCATTATGTGAATCCCCCTCTTTTTTTGAAGTCCCAGGCCCCCACCCCATTCCTTAGCTCAGGATATATATCCCCAGTTCTCAATGACCTTAGAATCCTTTTTTTTTTATGTAGATTCCCCATATATATATTATAATATGATCTACATAGTCATATATAATATACATACCTACAAGTGTAAATTTGCTTTTCTTCTACTCATGTGTATGATATTAATCTGACTATTTGATCACACATGACATCAGAAGCCAGGCTCGCTGCAGGAACCAAGCGCTGAAGAAGAATCTAGTGGCAAGGAGGTAAACAGCGGGACAGTCCCATCTGCTCTAAACGAGGCATTGCGGGAAGCTGCTGATTGGGCTAGCCATATCTTGAAAGAAAAGTCCTTCCCTTCTGTATCGTTCTCCAGAAGGCAAAGCTTCTGTGCCAATAGGCAAAGGAAAACTATTTCAAGGTTCGGATCCATTTTTACGGGGCAGGTAATGATGCCAGAGGTTAGGGCAGGTAATGATGCCAGAGTTTAAAACATGTCTCCATTTAGAGGAGGCAAAATGGTAGGTGGCCAAGAGCTCGAGCAGGGGCCAAAAAGACCTGACCTTTTAGAGTATTCGTAGATACACTTTATTTAAATCTCTGCCATTATTCCATGAGCACCAGGAAGTCTCTGTATCTTAGATTCTTTCTTCTCAGGGTTATTTGCATTTAAAATTCCTAACCTAGTACATGGACAAATTAAGCATTTAGCAAAGTTTACTTATCGTATTGCTAATGTTGCTCTGATTCACATTGCGAGTCTTCCGCACACTGAACGCTTTCACACGGTCCTCATACCTCAGAACTCCCGATCTGTGTTCTAAATTTTAGAACTAATGTTCTAAGCTCTCTTAGTAGCACAGGTACTCACCCTGTTTCCCTCTCAACTCAAACTGATTCTGACAAGCCTTCATTTTTACCATTGCTAGCATTTTTTTCTGAATATTCTGCTGTTTTCCCACTGTGAATAGATGCTTCTTCAAAAGCAATTAATCATGAAAGCAGATGGAGTGGTACTGGCTACAAATGCCGGGGCCCAGCAGGGGGACTGGGTGCCTGTGCCGCCTCTCACTCCGCCTGGGCTGCCTGCAAGCGGTCCCTGTGCCATTTGGGATTTTATTAGATCCGCATTTCCAAACTGAGCTGTTTTTTCTTCCTGCCATGCTGCATTTTCCTTCCCTTTTCTTTGCGGCTCATCCTCTTCTGGCTCACTCACTCTTTCTCATCATGACCCTCTGTCCTGTCATTTGAATTCCTACTTTTATGGTTTATGTTCACCAATAATGAGCTAGCCTGTGACACCATAGGTCCCTAACCCAACCCTGATAAAAGCAGAACACCCCAACCTATTCTCTCCCCGCCCCCACCACTGACCTTGCCATGTGACCCAGGTATACTGTGTAATTTCAAGGTCCTATAAGTAATAAGCTTCTATTTCTTTATTTCTTTAGTGTCCTGTGACTACTGCTGAAGGGCATTTTGCAAGCAGGATAAAACCCAAGGGTCTGCCATTACGATGACAATATTGCTTGTAGACAGCCTGAGACTCACAATAACGAGGTCACTGGGGGCTGTTAGGTCCGTGTAGCTTCAGCTGGGACGGTTATCCCTGCCTCCCTGATGCTTTGGGGTCCAGCATCGCCTCAGGCATGTTCTCTTGTCAGCTGGGCAGAGGAACCTTAAAAATATGCAAGATACACCGAGGCTGGGGCATGGGACTGGGACACGTTCGCTGTGTTTTATTGCCAGAATCCAAGTCATAAGGTGAGTTCAGATCAACAACAGGCAGAGATTCCACTTTTTGATAGCAAAGGCAAAAGGTCACATTGAATAGGATGTTAGAGAGGGAGGAAAGGCCATTTTGGCAATCTGTCCCACCACATAATTTGCACTTAAACTGGGTCACTTTGAAGAATGAAAGAGGATGCTTTTAAGCATTCCATGGAGGCTGCAAATATAAGCCATGACTGCAACAAGTGTTAAGTTACTAGGGCCTCTGTCTCCTGACTCCCGCCTCAGGGCTTTCCATTCCCCCCACACTGAGTAATGATGCGAATTTGAAGATGTTGAAAGGAAGTTCAGAAACATTGAGGGCACCACAATCCAGACCAAAGATTTGCATATAACATTGCAGGTGACCAGGCAAATACCCATAAGGAATTTGTCATCCTGGCTCCTCTCTGTAACTCAAGTCACTTCTTTTTTTTTTTTTTTTAAAGATTTATTTATTTATTTATACAGAACTGGGGTACAGGCCAGAGATGCAGAGGGTGAGAGGGTTCACCAGGGACAGAGAGGGGCGCAGAACAGGCAGATTGACGAAGTACACTGCTGAGGGGAGCAGCGAGTGGGTCAGGAGAGGTCTGCCAGGCCATGTGGATCTCCTCTGGGGCAGGCAGGGATCGAACTCATGTGGAAGTGGCTTAAGCTTCTTAGTGCTGTGCTTTAACCCGCTGCGCCACTAGGGAGGGCCTCAAGTCGCTTCTTTTAAAACTCTTAGGGCCTCTTCCACATCTGGATGGTCACCAAAGTCTCATTTTTCAATAATGGCATTGCCGCTCTCAGTTTGGTGCTTGGTACTAGCTGTTCAGAAGAAGTGTGTGTTGTGTTTACTGTGAACAAACACTGTATAAGTATAAAATGAAATGAAAATAATTTCTAGAGTTCCCAACTGAAGCTTTTCATGTAAGCATGTATGTACCAAGCTCACCTCTGTGACTTTAAACCTTGCCACAGATTTCTGTGGACCTGAACTGTAGGGAATCTGGCCTCCTTTTCTAACCCTGCTATGTCTTCCAAAAGGTTTTTTCAAAAGCTTATTTTATAACCTGGTTTATAAAAAGTTCTATTTTTCCTTCAAATAACATAGTATTTTTGAAACAGAATTTCTCCATCAACTTTAGTCATTTTTGTACTATGCTTTGAAGTCATGAGCTGGGGCATTTTGGAACTTATTGAAAAACCTAGAAATCCTAATGTGTGTTTGGGGGCTTTTTAATAGCCTCCCAGCAGGTAGGCCATTCTTGGAGAGAACATTCAGTTTGCGAGAAGCAGAAGTGTCTGGTTCTACCACCTCAACATCCCCAGGTCAGATTTCTGCATAGCGCCCAATTCCCACCTCCTGACCCCCACTCCTGTCTAGAGGCCCGTGTGTGGCTTGGCAATCCTTCGAGAACTAGGTTCTTACTTACTTGTCCAGCCTTCTCCTTGCAGCTCCCATCAGGCTGATTCTCTTTCCCCTTCACATGAGAATCCCAAGAAAAGCATCTCATCCCTCCTGTAGCAATGGAAAAATCCTTCCTGGAATTCCTCCTGAAAGAACACAGATGACAATGTCAACAGTGTCTAATGGATGGGAGGGATGGAGCAGTCTGTGTCTCCACACACCAATGCCCACTGTCCCCTTTCAAAACAGGTAGCATGGAGGCTGTCCGCTAGAAGAGAGGGCCTCAACACTGCCCAACCTGCCCTTTCTCAGATGGTGTGCAAACTCCTCCAAGGGCCGTTCCTGCCCTTAGTTACGTGACCTGTCCACTCCTGCTTGCCTTGCACACACCCTTTGCTGTTGCCGAACTATACACAGGGCTGTTCCCACCATCCCTTCAAACACTTGTTTCGGCACCCTTAAAGTATAATCTTCATATAAATAGTGTCAATATTATCAATGTACAGTTCAATAATTTTTTGGAGAGTTATTTATTTATGCATACAAAAACTGGGGTATATGCCTGAGGTGGAAGGGGGGAGGTGAAAGGATTCACCAGAGGCAGAGTGGGGAGCTGAGCAGGCACATCTACTGGAATACACTGCTGAGGGGAGCAGCAGATAAGACAGGAGATTCTGCTGCGCCATATGTGGGTCAGCTCCCTGGCTGGGGATTGAACTCAGGCCTTCATGGTGGTAGCACTGAGACTTAAACCCTAGGCCACCAGGAAGCTCCCCCAAACTTCAATTAATTTTTATGAGCTGAACCCACACATGTAACCAGCACCCACACCAAAACAGATTATTCCTGGTATTCCAGGCGCGTCCTCATATTTCCCTCTAGTCTCTTACCCTCGCCTCCTACCATCCCACACAGTGTGTGTTCTCTTGTGTCTGGCTTCTGTTGTTCAGTGTTACACTTATGAGACTCAGTCATACCATGTGTAGTTGTAGATTGGGGCTATTTTTTACTTTACAATATTCCTTTTTAGAAGCATACTACACCATACTTACTCATTTTTCACTTAATGGACATTCCCAGCTTGGGGTTATTAATAGTGCCCTCGTGAACATGCTTATATATGTTTTTGGTGGAGGTTTTCTGTGCATGTTCAGTTTTATTAGATAATGCCAATCGTTTGTCAGAGTAGTTACATCAATTAAAGTTTGACTCTCACGGGCAATGTATGAGAGTTCTGTTTGCTTCACATCTTCAACTACTGGGAATTTGCTGTCATCTTACTTTATTAATTCTGAAATCTCTAGTTTTTATGATTCATGTGGGGTAGAACTGGAAAGCTTTGGGAGGGAAGTGATTTAGTGTTAGGGGTAACTTCCAGAGGGGCACAGAGCTGACTTTAAGACAACCAAGCCCCTCCCATCGCTTGGTTAAGTTAAGCCCCTCCCCACAGTGACCAGGAAGTACAAAGAGCTCGGGGACAAAGGAGGTCCTCTAGGCCAAACCGGCCCTCCACCCCCACCCCACAAACACACATTTCCTCCCAGTCTCAACTATCCCAGGATTGAGAGCTCTCCATGCCCTCCAATCACAGTGCTCCGTGGGGGTTGAAATCCAATTTCCCCAGTGTCTTAGGGCTCCCATAAAGGCTTCTTTGTAATGGGCTGGTCCCGCTCATCAGACCTGCATCACATATGTCTCTGTGGCTAGGCACAAATAGCTGGATTTGGCTTATATGATCTTCCTTTGACTTGCACTGCACCAGCTCTGCTTGTGAGGTGCTGTGAAAGGAACAATGACCAATTCCAGTACAGTGGTGTCCAGTGGAGTTGTGACCTGGATTTGGTCTCACATAAACAGAAGATTTGAAAGCTGAGGACGCAGGGCCAAAGACAGCCGGAGCAGGGGCCTGGGGGAAGCTTCCTGAGCAGCTTCCTTGAGAGTCTCAGGAGTCCACCGGTGTCCTCCTCAACTGCAGGCAGGAAGAAGGTCTCTGGGCACTTGGGGCAGGGGGTGGCAGTCTGTCTGATGAGCACACACCTCCACCTGGGGCATGGCAGGTGGGAAAGAAGAGTGAACAGTCTAGCAGGGATGCCGTAGCTCGCCAAGTGGCAAGATGGCCTCAGCCCCATGGCTCTCACTCTCTGGGCACCAAAGCATGGTTTACCTGTAAGAAAAAATGAGGCGATTGCTTTGGAATTCAAAGTGCCATAGCAAATAGTCAAACTTGCAAAAGTCAGCAACAGTCCTTTTGGAAATACATGCTCGATTTAAATGAGGCTGCCAACATTTGCCATTTTTCTGACCTATAAAAGCAGCCTATGGCTCACACATTTCAGATTTTTTCTCAGACTTCCTTGTGCCCTTGGAGTTACGTCCAGGCTCCTCTGCCCACTTTTCCTGCCACTCACCCCGTGGTTCTCGTCTACTTGCAGAACCTGCTGTCCTCCGAACACCTCCCCCCGCCCCTGTCCCCCACCTCCGCCCTCATTACCTTTCCCTTTGAATAGCGTTCCTCTCCTCCTGTTACTCCTCCTCCAGGTATTAGTTCAAGTGCCCGTTCCATAGGAAGCCTTCCCTGAGCAGGGCTTCTGCCACTGTCCTCCATCTGAGCACCTGTAGGGGATGATCTCAGCTTGCTTTGGGGTCTGTGTGGATGTGAGACGCCCCACCATTGCCTTGTAAGCTCACGGCGCCTCTGTACCGACTACCTTGTTTCAGCCACGTGTGGTGTTCCCTACCCAGTCAGACTGGTGACCAGGCCACAGCTCCACCTTTGGGTGCCCGTCCCTGTGACTTAGCTCCTGCAGCAGAACCTAGACAGGCCCCAGCAGATGTCGGGTCACCCTGAGTCTGGCAAGAAGCGGCCTCATGACTGTGTCCATGGCCTGTAATTACAGGGAGTGTAAACCGCTACTCCCAGAGTGTCAGTAAACTTCATCAGTGCTCATTAGAAGAAATGTGGCTAATTAAACTGCTTTGCACATTCAGACTTTCATCTTCTCCTGGGAATTCATAATGATTCCTAGATTCTGAGCTTGTAGGCTCCTTCCTGTGGGGTTTTGATGGGGATAGAAATGTGCTTGGGAGGTTTGGGGTGGGGGGTCATGGAAGTGGGTGGACTGGCTCCTTGTCCCCTCATCCTGTGATTCAGAGCATTTTTGAAATGCATCTGGAAACAGTCTGGAAGCCTGGTGCTAGGCCAGCATCTTGGGGTGGACCGGTGGTCAGCCAGTCCTAAAAGGAAAAGACAGTTCCTGAAGGGCACTTCAGGCCTCCCTCCTTTCTGACTCTGAGTGGTCCCCTCCCACTCCCCCAACCCCAGGCTGGAACACTGAGTTCTATCTGGAGTAGCCTTTTCTTTTCAGCTCGTGGTGAGAACATCCCAGCAACCTGTAGTAGTAGGGACTCCTTGTTCACCCTTCACCCTAAGGAACCTTTGCCTTCAATAGGAAGGCCTGATGAACTGTGATTTTTGTGATTCCTGGGAGGTGGTAATGTGTCAAGTTTGGAATCCTGTGGGCTTTTTTTCTTTAAACATTTACTTATTTATGCAACAGAACTGGGGTACAGGCCAGAGCTACGGGGGTTGAGAGGTTCACCAGAGACAGAGTGGGGAGCAGAACAGACAGAGCAACAAAGTACACTGCTGAGGGGAGCAGCGGGTGAGTCAGGAGAGGTCTGCTGCGCCATGTGGGTCGCCTCTAGGGGTGGCGATCGAACAGGCACCAAAACACCTGTTTGGCTGATGGTGCTCAGGAAGTCAAAGGTTTAATTGTTTGGTTTTCACTAGCAAATACCACTAATTCTCCCTTCCTGCTGCTTTTAAGTGTGAAATAATCCATTGTTATTTTTCCTATTCCTTTTAAGTTAAGTCTCTTCCCTCTTAGGCTGCAGTTCCCTTGTAAGGAAGATTGAGGAGATACAGAAGCCCTACTAGTCTTTTATAGAATCAGTAGATTGAGCAAATGAAGATTCAAAAAACAAAGCTTGATTGGGGATTTTAGGGAGACTCACCTTTGAAAGGTCAACGACTTATTCCTTGTTGGTGTCAGTCAAATAAATTCTGGAGCTAGAGAGTCACGTGAGCTTGGGTACAGAGTGACAAGAAGGTAGAAGACACAGTGGGAGAAAAATATGTGATGTGCAGAAGCCTGAATTCCCAGGCCCTTCCCACACAGTACCCTCTGGGACATACCTGAAGGGGCTCCTGAGCTCTGCTAGGTGCCTGCGACCCCATGGGACACAAGTCCTCCTTCCAATTGCTTCTTTGGGACCCAAAAAGATGGCAGTGGGGTCCTCCATGGTGCTACCACAGGTTAAAGCACAGCGCTATGAAGCTATCCATAGTCACTGCATCACAGGGAGTTGACCCATATGGCACAGTAGACCTCTCCTGGCCGGCCCGTTGCTCCCCTCAGCAGTGTATTTCAGTAAGTCCACGTGTTCTGCTCCCCACTCTGTCTCTGGTGAATCCTCTCACCCCCTGCACCTCTGCCCTGTACCCCAGTTCTTGTATGCATAATTAATAAATCTTCCAAAAAAAAAAAAAGATGGTGGTGGAACACTCTCTGTTGTAGCTTGAGTTCTTCTTCCTGGCTTGCACACTCCCAGTCATTTTGGTTTGATTTGAGTGATCAATTTTTCAAGATTTAAAAAAATCCAGCTTTACTCAGATTCCCTATTTGAGTGTGAAGTTCTTCAACTGTGAAAAATACACTCAAGATAGGTATCCCCCCAATCAAGATGGAGTTCTGTCACCCTGAAAAGATCCCTTGGCTCCTGGCAGCCTCTCCTTTGCTTTTTTGTGCCTACAGTTTGGTTTTGCCAGAGGCCACTTAATCAGAAGCGAACCATGGCCTGCCCTTGGAGTGTGGCTCCTTTCACGGAGCTAACGCCTTCAGGGGTCATTCATACTACTGCTGTTGTCAGGCCTTCCTTGCTAGCATGGGATGACGGGTAAATGCTCCATGATTTATTAACTAGCTGGGGGATATTCGTTTGCTTTCTGTTTCAAGCCATTGTGAATAAAGCAGCTGTAAACAGTCATGTTCAGGTTTTTGTGTGAACATAAGTCTTCATTGCATGCCAAGGTAAATAACTTGGAGTAGACTTGCTGGATCATATGCTAAGTACATGTTCAGCTGATAGGAGTCAAATTGTCTTCAAAGGTAGCTGTGCTATTTTTTTATTCCAACCCACAAATAATTTTTTCATGTTTAATATTATTATTAGCCTAGTATGTATAACTTTAAATGTAACTTTTGTGTTTGAGTAAATAGAGGTATACTGGTAGAAGACATTTTTAAAGAGCTATTACAGTTTTTAATTAGTCTCCTATAATACAATCTCATATCAAACAAAGATATCACATAAAGGTGATAGCAACTTACATGTTGTTTGTAATTTTGAGCTTTTTAGCATTATAATCTGGGAAGGTGAACTCTACCATTTTTTCTCTTTCGAGTTTTAGAATTTTCTAGTGGAGTGATACATTAACAGCTTAAATGTTCTAGGTATTCAAAAAGAGATGTTTTGTTTGTAATGCATGTGTTTCACTCTATAGTTTTAAATGAGTTCTTTCATTAACAACTGACTTCATCAAAACTGAGAAACGCTAATCTCCTAATGCCAGTGGTTTCATACCAATTCCATATAGTCCACACTTATCTATATGAATACTTATGTTTTCAAATGTGTGTTTCTCCAAATATATAGATAAAGGTGCTGCTTTATATATCTTAATGTAATAGGGTTTGGTGCATAAATATTCATGGGTATTATATCTTTTTCCTGAATTGTATTTTAAAAATTAATATAAAATGGTCTTTTCTGGCTGCCTCTCCCTGAGCAAGCAGGCCTGCTCCAGCCGTAATCATGATATTGTTTAGTGATTTCAAGTTATTTATGAGGCTTTAAGTGTCTCCAGTATGGAAATCCAAGCCCAGGCCTTCCTGAGAGCTGTTCCTGATGGCAGAAATCAAACTCATTTGCTGCCCCTGGGATTCCAGGTCTGAGTGGTTTGCACGTTTCAGCATCAGTTGCCCATGTGGCCCCACCTGGGCTGGTAGACACCCCTCTGGAGGGTGTGGAGTTTGCGGATTTAGGTTCTGTCCCTTATTCCAAAGACCCTGGGGTTCTGCTTCTGGGCCACTTCTCCTCTGAAACGTACTGGCGGCCTTTTCCCCCATGAACGACATAAATTAGTAACCAGATTGGTGGACTCTTCTTCAAAGTCTTGGCAACTGCTCAAGTTTTAACGATTTTTTAAAACAGCAGCTACTGTCTCTTCAGAACCCACACCAGAAGGCAGTAGTGTCATTGGTTAGAAATTCAGCTGAGACATGACTGTGCCCCTCAGTGGGTGAGCCCACCGCCTGCCTCTAGCCTTCCACGTGGAGCCTGCTGTGTGTGCTAGATGCCTGTGCACTCAGCATCAGAACATTTTTTAACTCACAACAGAGGATTTGAAACAAATATATATACTAGTGAATGGATGGAAGAAAATACTTGAACCTCATACAGCTGACAATGCAATAATCTCCAAAGTCTGCAAAAACTAAAAAAAAAACAAAAAAACAAACAAAAAACCCCACTCAGAACCCAACCAAAAAGTGGCCAGTGTTCATTCGTTCCTGTCCCTAACGTTGTTATGCATTGTTACGGGTGCACTACTTGGGTGCCTTCTTTCATCTGTTCGTTCTTCCTTGCTAATCTGTTCCTTCTCGCTCTCACTGCCTCCACCCCCATCTTTCCTCTCTCTCCCTCCCTCCCTCCCTCCCTCCTTCCCTCTCTCTCTCTCTCTATCTCTTTCTCTCTCTTTCTCTCTCTCTCTCACTTTTGATGACCGATGTCCTTTTTATTTTTGTTTTTCTCTTTTTTGAGGTTAGGAAGTATGTATTCCAGCTGAATTTTTTTTTTTAAAGATTTACTTATACATAGAGAATTGGGGTACAGGCCAGAGGTGCAAGGCGGTGAGAAGATTCACCAGAGACAGAGTGGGGAGCAGAACTGGCAGATCGTTGAAGTACATTGCTGAGGGGAGCAGCGGGAGGGTCAGGAGGGGTCTGCCGCGCCATGTGGTCACCTCCAGGGAAGGCGGGAATCGCACTCATGTGGAAGTGGCTTTAGCTTCTCAGTGCTGTGCTTTAACCCGCTGCGCCACCAGGGAGGGCCTTAAGTGACTACTTTTAAAGTAAAAGCATCCACTAAAAAATTTCAACTGGGGGCCCTTCCTGGTGGCCTGAGAAGCTAAAGCCACTTCCACATGAGTGTGATTCCCGCCTTCCTCGGAGGTGACCATATGGCGTGGCAGACCTCTCCTGACCCACCCACTGCTCCCCTCAGCAGTGTACTTCGTCCATCTGCCTGTTCTGCTCTCCACTCTGTCTCTGGTGAATCCTCTCACCGCCTTGCATCTCTGGCCTGTACCCCAATTCTGTATGTATAAGTAAATCTTTAAAAAAAAAAATAGTCACTTAAGGGCCTCCCTACTGGCCTAGGAGTTAAGTCTCAGTGCTATCACCCTATGGCTTGAATTTGACCCCCAAACAGCTAGGGAGCTTATTCCCTTGGCACAGCAGATTGCTCCTGTCTCCCTGCTGCTACCCTCAGCTGTGTATTTCAGTCAATCTGTGTGTTCTGCTTTCTACTTTTTCTCTGATGAATCCTTTCACCCCCATACCTCTGGCCTACAACTCAGTTCTTCTATGCCTAAGTAAATGAATAATTTTAAAAGTTGCTTAAAACATACATTTTCTAATTAACAAAGCAAAGAATGAAACTGCATGTAATAACTTCACCTTTTTTATAATGCGGAGCTCAGCTGTCCCCATGAACTCCATTGGAATTAAAGCCACAGAGAGTAGCAATGAATTTTGTGCATTTACATCATCCTTTCAAAGGACCCTCTGATCTTGTTTTTCATTTTTGAAACATTTTGTGTAATTATTTAAGCAATTCTATGTTTATTGGCCATCAGTTCTTACTATTAGCTTATTTAGTTCATGATTTTTTCATTCACTTCATCATTTCATGCATTCATGCATAACTTCAAGTTATATTTTTAAAAACTGTGCAAAAGTCATTATTTTCTGTATTGCTTTTTAAATAATTCACATTGTTTTGTGCTTTATGCATTTGTATCCTTAAACCACCTTTCAGTCTCTAATTTTTGGCTTTAGTGAGTCAAATAGCTATTGTGTGAGATCGCCTGCTAACTGAACATGTCCATTTCAATAGCTTTGCTATTGCTTTGATCATACAGCAATGTTTCTGGAGTTTTTCAATATTTTGATGTATTTTTCTCTGCCTAAATAAAATTGAATGGGCATTTACAGATGGTTTTACATCAGTGGCCTTTAAACATTCGCTTCTGTCCCTCTTTCCAGTGCGTTTACACCGTACATCTCTGCTGTGCCAAAGTGGGTGTTCTCTTTATTCTTCCTGCTCCTTTGATACTCTGATCAAAAGCACCTCTCTCGGGGCACTTCCTGTTCTTCCATCTATCTGGAAAGCTTATATATTGCCTAGGTATTAATTTCCTAGGACATGGCCCTCCAGTCCCTTTCTTCCCATCCTGAGGGTCACTTCTATGGGATGTACATAGATGTGGTGCCTCAGTCAGGTACCATGGCTTCAGTGCCTCCCAAAACAGCGCCCCAAAACAAACAGCCAGTTAACACTGTTTTCTCTACTCTCCTGCTGTGCCCTCCTCCCAACTCTGTCTCATGATACAAACTGTGGGTGCACAGAGGAAAGTTCTGCTAATTCCCCTGGGTTCTTCTCAGACTGATTGAGCAGACAAACATCAGACAGATGAGTAGGAGAAAAAGAAAAAAGTTAATTGCATACACATGGAGAATGTACCCCCATTACAGTGTGGAAGTTTGTGGGTTCCTGGAGTGTCCCCCAGTCTGCCTGCTAATATAAATCCCAATAAAGGAGTTTCTCTTTCTTCGAAAATGCGAACACCAATAGAAAAGGACAACATGGAATTATAAGACAGTAAGCAGGACAAAGAGAAGGAGAACCATCTGAAAACTCTGACAAAGTCAGTCACTTAAAATGACTAATTCATTAAAAAGCAAAATTCATCAGAATAACTTTAAAGATCTGACTCCACAATAAGACGCATGAACAGGACAGCACCCATCTAGAAAGAAGAAAGGTACTTGGACAAAATGAAGGTTTTTATATTCAGGAAGAGGGTGCTAAGTTTATTAGCAAGAGAAAAGAAAGATTATTGTGGGTAGAGCCACTTTTCCTCCAGGGAAAGCAGGAGATGTCTCAGCATGCTGGTGGCATCACAAGTGCTTACCCCGAAGCTCCACATTAACTACCTTAAGTTACCGGTTTCTTGCTTATTGGGTTAAAGTTTTAACAGGGAGAGACTGACATTGCAATTAAATTAGGTATTAAGTTTAGAAGAGAGTCCTGCCATGAATAACTTCATCTTAGGCCTGTCCTTTCTATTTTTAATAGACAGTAAGAATCAAAAGAAATGGTTTAGCATCCTTAATAAGGTATAGAAATGTATTGTTTCTGTGGCACAGATATTAGACTGAGATTTTAAAAAAAAAAGGCAAAATGAGACAAAATGTAAGATTGGCAAGATTCTGGCCCTTCGTGGTGGCCAGGTGGGTTAAAGCACAGGACTATGAAGTTATCAGCAGCCATTGCAACACGAGGTTGATCCCTGGCCAGGGAGGTGACCCACATGGCGTGGCAGACGTCTCCTGACCAGCCTGCTGCTCCCTTCAGCAGTGTATTTCAGTAGATCTGCCTGCTCTGCTCCCCACTCTGTCTCTGGTGAATTTTCTCACTCCCCCCACCCTCCACCCCGCACCTCTGGTCTGTACCCCAGTTCTTGTATGCATAAATAAATAAATCTTTTTTTTTAAAAAAGCAGAACAAGAAAACAAACACCAAAACTATTTAAAAATAAGACTGGCAAGATTATGTTTGTCTGTAAAGAAACATAAAAAAGGAAGTGTGGAATTAAAGACCTCAGTATACACAGAAGAACACAGAACTGACACTGAGAAAATTTGAGTCACAGTGCAGGGATTCCATGAAGATCAGCATATAGACAGCCAAAGTCATTTAAATCATGGGAACAGTAATGATTAAGAAAATAGGTAATAGAGAATCAAGGAAACCATTGGGTGTTCAAGTAATCATGGCATCTAATTGGAATGAAGGAATAATTAAGGTTTAGTTGAAGAAAAAATTGCAGATGAAAAACAACTTAGTGTATAACCAAAACTGTTCATTATGTTCCAGGCAAAACCCAGCAAAGAATATCCCATATGTGGTAATAATGCAGCAAAACCTTTCAATATAACGTCAAATAAAAAAAATTGTTTACAGTAAATGAAAAAAAATCGGACTAACTTCAGAAATTGACAACACTTAACATCTAAGTGTCTGAGCAAAAATGACAGTGATCCAAGAATGTATTACTTAGTCATGTGGTATGTAAAGGCAGTCAGAAAGAATTCTCAAACATGCAAGACATAAGAAAATATACCATTGAGAGAAAAATGTACTTGGAGACATACATCACTGAAATAATAGCTCAAAATTAGCTCAAGAAAGTAAAAGCAGATATAAAAAGATTCCTGGTCTTCTCTTTCTTAGTTCAGATACAAATTCAGTGTTGTCATGGTGAATTCCCTTACTTAGCTTCTTCAGGGTTTTGTTTGATTGTTTTTGTTATGCCTTCTCCATTTTCTTAATACAAGTACATTTATTTCTTGACTCACATTATTTACACTTAAATCCTGTTGGAAATTTCTTCTTAGGTTTGATTAGTATTTGAAATAATAAACATAGAAGTATAAGACTAGAGCACTTATTTCATCATTTAATTAAAGACAACCCTAACAGCTTGAGGTACCTTGTCAGGGGAATCACTAATCAGAAAGATTGATGATTTGATTTCTTTGAGCCTCAGAGATTTCTAGAACAATTGTATTTAACTTTGGGATAGGCAAAGATTTCCTTAGCAGGACCCATAGAATGCTCAACATAAAGGAAAAGATCAATATATTGGACAGCATCTGAAAGCAAAAATGTCTTTTCATCAAAAACACCATGAAAAGATAAGCGGCGAGCCACAGAGTGGGGGGAGATTTTTACAGCACATATAACTGAGGCAGGCACGTATTCAGAGTACAGAAAGATTGCCTCCGAAGTAAGTAGGAGGAAGCCTACTGGAAGGAAGAGGCAAGAGATGTGAACAGAACAATCACCAAGAGAAAAACCCAATGACCAACAAACACATGAAAAGTGCTCCGCCATATTAGTAGTAAAAGAAGTGGACATTAGAACCATGAGTGGCGCCCTGCAGACCAGCCAGGACAGAAGTGTCAGCAAGTCTGACATTCGGGTGCTGAGAAGGATGTGGAAAGGGAGCTCCATGCTGCTGAGTACAGAGCGTAGAACTGCTAGAGAAAGGGGCTCTCTCAGCTGCCTCTCTGCACCCCCAGAGCCAGCTCCAGCCCAGCCTGTGACTTTGTTTCAAGGGCAGAAGGCCTGGGAGGCTTGGGACAGAGTCTTTTTTTTTTTTTTTGTAAAGATTTATTTATTTGTACATATAGAACTGGGGTATAGGCCAGAGGCTCAGGGGCGGTGAGAGGCTTCACCAGAGACAGAGTGGGGAGCAGAACAGGCAGATCGACGAAGTACACTGCTGAGGGGAGCAGCGGGCGGGTCAGGAGAGGTCTGCCACACCATGTGGTCACCTCCAGGGCAGGCGGGGATCAAACTCATGCGAAAGCTGCGTTAGCTTCTCAGTGCTGTGCTTTAACCCGCTGCGCCACCAAGGAGGACCAGGTCAGAGTCTTTTAACTACACTTTTGCCAAGACCAAAAAAGAGGGAGGGAGGAATAGTACCAGTTAGTCCAGAAATCTAGAGGAATGATGGGAGCAGCACATATAATAAAGAAGGACCCCTCCCTACCCAAAAGGGACAAACCCCTCCTCTCCAGCTCAGAGCAGCTCTTTCCTTTTGAGGCTGTCCACTGCTTCTCCTGTCTCTTTATAATCAACTTTATTCTGGATTCATTTGGGGGCTTCATGAAATTCTTTTCTCTGGTGTCATGGTTCTCAACATTACCACCCTGGAAAATTGTTGGGATTTACTAAGGGCCAACATGCAAATACAGTATAACCAGCGATTTTATTTTTAGTTTATACTCCAAAAACTGCATGTACTTGTGCTTCAAAAGTCATCTACAGGGACAGGTGTCATTATTCACAGCAGCCAAGAGTGGAATCAAATCAAATATTCATCTACAGTAAAATGAAGAATAAACTTGTGCTGTATTCATCTAGTAGAATACAATACAACAGAGAAAAGGAACAAACTACAATTGCAGATGAAATCAACAATACACTTTATATCAAGACTCGCTGAATGAAAGATGCCAACGACATCCATTCTACGAGTCCATTCATATAAAATTCAAACACAGGCGAGAAGCCAGGGAAGTGGCAACCTTTGAGGAGTAGTGTTTAGTAATTGGAGGGTACCTGGGGAAGATTTGGAGTGAGCTCTAAAATGCTGTTAATATTTTATTTTTCAATCTGAGTGGTAGATATAGAGCTGTGTTTATTGAATTGTACACTTAGTGTCTGTACACTTTTTAAAATATAAAGACATTTGTTTTTAACATTTAAACAACAAAATCTATTTCAAAAGATTTAAATAGAAAAACACACCCATTTTCTTTTTTCTCTCCACTCAGAAATCCTATTGGCTTTTCTAGTCCTACAAATGTACCATTGTGAGGCACATCCTAAAGTCGTGGATTCACTGCTCATCTGCCTCAGTTAGTTTCATGGTTCAGTCTCTGATTTGAGCTTCTAGTTCCTCCTTACACTGACCCCACAGTGATATACTTTGTAGTTTTAGCTCCACCTCCTTCCTCTTTTCTCACTGTGTGTCTTTTAACAATGTGTTTATGAATGCTACCCATACTTTAAAACAGCTGTACTTTCATTGTGCGTGTGAAACTGTCTCTAATCAGGCTGATGCAAGTAATGTCTTCTGAGTTTTAGCACTTTGTCCCTGCCTCATAGCATTCATCATGTTCTTTTTTTTTTTTTTTTGAATGATTTATTTATTTCTGCATACAAAACTGGGGAACAAGCCAGAGATGCAGGGGGTTAGGGAATTCCCTAGAGACAGAGTGGGGAGCAGAACAGGCAGATTGAAGAAGGACTCTGCTGAGGGGAGCAGGGAGCGTGACAGGAGAGGTCTGCCGCGCCATGTGGGTCACCTCCGGGGCCAGGGATCAAACTGGTGCTAAAGCAGCTGTGGCTTCACAGTGCTGAGCTCTAATCCTTTGCCAGCAGGGAGGGCCCAAGTTAGTCATGTTCTACAGCTATATTTTACACCCCACTATAAAGGCTTTGTGTGTGAGTTGTTCTGTGTCACCTTCTCTTTCTCCTTTTTATAAGCCCTGAAGTTTTTTGACTTTCTTTTGAGCCTGGACAATTTAATATTTTCTATAAGCAATCTATCCACCCACAAGTCTCTTCATAAGTGGAAAGAGAAATTATGAAAACTCTACAACATGGACATGTGATTCAGACATGGATAATGTAGGAAAATAAAACATTCTACTGAAATGACCATCTGAGCAGACATTACATGTTCCTATTGTTCACTCCTCACAGATGATGTCATCCTCTGTGTGACTTATTTTCACTTAGTCATTTCCCTTCCATTGCTTTTAAGTTTTAAGTTTTGCAACTTGCTGAATTATGAGTTGTTTTCTCGTTGCAGCAGCTGTATTTCATTTGGGACACAATTCATTACATGACCTAATCCCACAGAAGCAAAAGCATGACGGAGACATTTATTTTCTTGGACATTTGTTTTTAACCTAATGACTGTTCTAAACCTTTTGCACTATCTGTTTGACCCCAAACTGGCCAATGCCCCACTTCTTCTTAGCAAGTGATCTTGTCTTTTCTTTACAAGGGATCAGTACCATCTGTCTTGAAATCTCCCTTTTTCCAAATGTCTCAAACTTCACTCATTCCCATTTATTCAGGGAACAAAGGATGTCTGCAAGAGCAGTTCCCAGGGGTCACACCACACAGGGAGTCTTATTACATTGGCTGGAATGAGGCTAAGACATAAGACTTTTTATAACCTCTGGAGCGATTCTATGGGACGCCAGTCCCAAGCCCTTGTTCCCTGTTATCTTACAATAACTTCTCCATTCTGTCAGGCAGAAGTATTTTCCCTCATCATGCTTCCCTTTGAGCTAATGTTTCCATTTCTATTATTTCCTTTTTTGTCCAAACAAAAACACGCACACTTGATACCTATCATCAGCTCCTTGATCCATGCTAAGATTCCATGTCACTGCCTGCCACCCTCTTACCCACCATTGATGAAATCATTATTTTCAGCCTCCATTTGTGTTGTCTGAAGCACTGCCCACTGTTAAACACTCCTTCTTCTTTGACTTCCTCTACTTCACTGACTTTGTTTTCACATCTTTCAACCATACCCTGGGATCCAAGTAAGTGCTAATACCTGGTACTTGGCTGTGGAGATAAGATCTTAGAAAACAAGACCACCCAGGCCTGATCCAGCCACTAAGATTTCTCCCTACACTGGATTCAGCTACAAGGTGCAAACAACACAAAAGAGGGAGAAGGAGCAGAACATTTCCTGGAATTGTCTGTTAAATCTATAGATGTTAGAGATTGAACTCTACAAAATCGAGAATCTCTTCCATAAAACTGTTATACTTCTTTGTTTCTGGTCCTTAATAGAATTTTGCAGTTTTCTTCACAAAGGTGTCCTACATTTGTGACTGGATTGATTTCAAAGTACTTTATACTATTTTTTTTTCAGGTGAGATTGTTATATTTTCTACTTTATCTTCAAATTGACTTACCTTTGACTTTTAGTCTATGTCTCTGATTTTTGCTGACACAGTGACTCAGCTTCCCTAGTTCCAATTCCCCAAAAAGAAATCTGACTTTAGCATACTGGGAACATTTACTCTGCCTTTAAAAAATAATAATAAAGGATACATAAATTTATTGGTTAATTTCAAGAGTATTCAAACTAGATATGCAGTAGGATTCCACAGATAAAATAAAATGAAAATCATAATGTTTGGGTTAGTGTGTTTATGGAAAATAATCTGAATTAAATAAGTACACAGCAGATTTTAACAGTGGTTATCTTTGTGTTTATGGAAAACTTTCAGTTTTCATTTCTTTCCCTAAAAATGTCACATGTATATAATTAAAAATTTAATTAATTTTTTTACCTTATTTAATAAACAAATTTAAGAATTATAGTTGCTATGAATTAAGCTGCATGCTCAGAGTATACAAATGAATATACTTTAAACATTTAAGCACTAAATGTTTAAAGTGTGATTGGACACTACATTTGTAATAATGAGAATTTCATCACCTATGAAGGTGTTTGTGCTCTTTGATAGTTCCTTCTTCTCATTCCTCTCTAAGACCTTCACATAACTGTAAAATCACCTAAAGTTTCATTTTTCCGAACAGAGCTGAGCATCATGCTAAGTGAGATAAGTCAGATATAAATACCATATAATCTCACTGTATGTGGAGGCTAAAATAGGCAAATGATGTCCTCTCCCCCACAAAATAACCAAGTTCATAGATACAAAGTCCAGGTTAGTAGTTTTATAAAAACAATGATGCCTCAAAGCAATATATGGATTCAGTGCAATTCCAGATTGCCGAAGGTGATGGGGAGAATGGGAAAGATGGTAATGATAGAGGAGGTTAAAAGGCACAAATTCCCAGTTAAAAAATAAATAAGACATGGGATATAATATATAGAATGAAGACTATATTTTAAAATACTGAAAGCTTGCTGAAAGCAAATCTTAAAATCTCACATCACTGAAAAATATTGTTACTACACAGAGATGGATGTTAACTAGCTTGATTATAGTGATCATTTCGCAATATAGACAAAAATCAAAACATTGTGTTGTACACATGAAACTAGTATAATGTTGAATGCCAACTATATTTCAGTTAAATATCACATTCTATGTAGATTGTACTCATTCTGCTATCATTCATTTGCTTCTCTCCACCATTGCAAATCTAATAAGATACTCTCTAAACTTGAGCTTTGAGGCGTCTCCAGGGCCAACCACATTCCATAGCTTTCCTAATTATGTGGCACTCACCCCAGGCTGTTTGAGATGTAGGACCTCTGTGAAAAGTAGACTGAATACGATGAGAGTTTTAGATTCTAGACCTCAACTCTCCTTTGGTAGCTTTATGATCTTGGGACTCAACAGATGTTTCTTGTGCTCTTCTCTCCCCTGGTCTTACTCTCTCTCTTCCCCTCCCCTGTTGAGTGTCTTAAATTTATCTTTTGCCTGTTAGTTTTGCTTTTTTTTTTCCTGATCCCTTGTTTGGTTCCCCTATATTCCTCCTTTTAGTGATGCTATCCAATATTTTTCCTTTCCCTTCTGATTTATTTCACTGAGCATAATCCCTTTCAGCTCATTCCATGTTGCTGCAAATGGCATGAGTTTATCTTTCTTGACTGCTAAATAGTATTCCATTGTGGCATATTTTCTTGATCTAGTCATATGTTTTGGAGCATTTGGGTTGCTTCCATATCTTAGTAATCATATACAGTACTGTAATAAATATAGGAGTGCAGTTCAAATTAATGTTTTTAATGAGAAATTGCTGGATTGTATAATAGATCCATTTTTAATAGGTTGAGGGTCTTTTGCATAGCTTTCCATACTAATTTGGGCCATTTGATATTTCCAGCAGCAGAGGTTTTCTTTATTCTCACATCTCTCACCAGCATTCATTGTTGCCAGTTTTGTTTAATGTGGCCCATTCTCACTGGTGTAAAGTGGCATCTCATTGTGGTTTTGATTTGTATTTCCCTGATTATAAGTGATGTTGAACATTTTTTCATATACTGTTGGCCATTTGTATTTGCTCTTTGGAAAAGTATCTTTTTAGCTCTTCGGTCCATTTTTCTTAAAGATTTATTTATTTATATAAACAGAACTGGGGTAAAAGCCAGAGGTGCAGGAGTGGTAAGAGCATTCACCAGAGACAGAGTGGGGAGCAGAACAGGCAGTTACAGGAAGTACATTGCTGAGGGGAGCAGTGGGCAGGTGAGGAAAGGTCTATGGTGTCATGTGGGTCACCTCTGGGGCGGGCGGGGATTGAACTCATGCTGATGAGGCTTTGGCTAATTAGTGCTAACCCACTGCGCCACCAGGGAGGGCCCTTTTCTGTCCATTTTTTATGGATTGCTTGCTTTGTTTTTGTTGAGTCAAGTGAGTTCTTTGTAGATCTTTGAAATCAATCCCTTATCAGTTGTATGGAGACACCCTTATCAGTAGGGTATCTCTGTTGCAGTTGTTGTCTCTTTTGCTGTACAGAAGCTTTTTAGTTAGGTGTAGCAACAGTTGGAAACAGGCATTTTTGAACATCAGTGGTGAGAGAGTAATTTGATTATTGCCTTCTGAAGGGCCATCAGACAGTGTTATGAAAGTTACAAATACATATGTTGTCCCTCCCTCAACAATTCTAATTTCAGGGTTTTTTTTAGTAATACTAGTATACATACATATATGAATACATGTATATAATATGCAGATGATTTTTCATTTCAGCATTGTTTAATAGTAACAGAATATTAAAAGCAACCCAAATGCCCAGCAATAGAGCACGGCTAAGTAAGTTATGATGTACCTATTCAATGACTAGATCTATGACAAAGAATAAGTGGTCTTTCCATATTAATGGGAACAATCTTTAGAATATATTAAGTGAAAAAAAGGAGTACGGTATTAATTATTTTTAAAAGGAGGAGAAAGAAAAATAAATCTGCTCCTATATGCAAATAGTTGTCTAAAAGGAAAAAAACATTGCATGTGGTGGGGGCAGGGAAAATTGAGGCATATGTTAAGGAGTGGGAGGGAGCTATCCATTTTTTAAAATACATTTTGGTGTTTGAATCATGTGAATGTATTACCTATTCATAAAATTAAATTAAAATATCTATGCAAAATTGTGCCAAAGTTATAAAGAAAATGTGGGAATATAATTTATCCCTGTGCTAGAATTTGCATTTTGGGCAAATTTCATTTCAAGCCATGGATTTTCAGATACAAGAAAAATCTATCTTTCTAGAATTATTTAACTTCTATTTAGGAATGCAGCTGCTCACAGATCTACTTAATAGTCTCTCCAGTGCATGGCTCTGTATTTTCCCAGGAGGAGGAACTGCTATCTCAACAAAAGGAGGGAATCACCCTGGGTTACCATGCGTGGCTCAGATATTCCCCCCAAAAGCAGTGTTTAGTCTTCCATGCAGTGCTTCTGCCATATCCCTTCCTACTCACGCTGCCTGGGAGGTCTTGTTAAGTTTAGGCCAGTATGTTTGGTATTTCTTAACTTAAAAGAGATAGCCATAGATGATAAAAGAGGAAGATGTTTGTGTTCTCCACCAGATGACTTTCAGAAAAATTAACTTTTTTTACTTCTGATTTTTGGGGGACGGGGGAAGTCAAGAGCTGGGGAGTAAATTTGAATTCCTACAGGGGCAGGAAGTGATGGAATGAAGAAATACACTGGAGGACATAGATGGTAGGATGTGGTGGAGAAACTGGCCCAGAGGTTGTCACCCTCTGATATTAGCCATTTCCTCATCCTTGAAAACATTTATAAATCCTATACAAATTTAACTACCCAAATAACCCTTGGATTAAAATCCCATGAGACATTTCCAAGGCTAAATATATTATATATATGTTTTTTTGCCATTCTTCCAAGGCAACTTTTTAAATTCTAAAGATACTAAATTCCTTTTAGCGAAACAAGATTGCCCTTACTTCAATAGGTATTCTGCCTGTCTTAAAGTATTTAAGCATTTTCAAAAAGGTGGAACCTCTCCCAAAGTGCTATGGGTAGAGAAATTAGCAAAGATTTGGAAAATTTCCATATGACAGGATTTGTAAAAAGAGGACTATGCAGAGATACCAGAATGTTCCTTTTACTCAAGTTGACTAGTATAAATAAAATATATGAATCAATTGTCTGTGTAGACATATTTGAAGGACAGTTACCTTTTCTATGATTTAAAAAAAATGTATAGACTACTAAGTAACTGACCTGAATCTAGTGACTTTTGGCATGTAGGTAATAGTGGACTATGAATGATAAATCATTTAAATCCTTTAATGCAACTCACTCACTCTATAGCAGCAGAAAGTGAGGAGATATCTGTCAGCATAGGACTAGAACCAGGCCAGAACTAGGCCCCGTGGCTCCCATGATTTTTTTGTCTGAGAATACCTGTGTTTTTTGCTGGTCACAGTCTACCTATTAATAATATTATCTGCTATGGATGCCTGGGCCCCTGACTTGGGCCACTGTGTTTCCCCTGGACATTATGTAAATGGAGCTCACTGAGGATTTGTACCCTATACTAAGAAATGGAATAGGGGCCTGAGGTGTCAAGGAGAGGGAGATGGTCTCACGTGACGTGGAGGGGATGACCTCATATAACAAAGTCTTACTTTTAGATGTTGATCAGATCTTGAGGTTTATCTGATCAAACGAAAGTTACTTTTAGAGATGACCTTAAAGTGAATAATTTCATTCTTTAAGATACAGAATCTCAGGACCTTCACTCCATAGTGATGGATAAAACCCAATCATCTTGGAAACAGCCTGTCTTAATATGTAGGCAGGAGAGACCTGTCCAAAGGACTCAAGCTCTATGCCTAACTCCCTTTCTGAAGTCTGCATTCTAGTCTGACCACACTGTCCCTTTTGTACAGCCATACTCAGAATTAAGGCGGCATTATTTGTAATTCCACACATCCTTGAGTGCGATAGAAAATAAGTCATTCCCCATTCTGTGGGGGCGGAGTGGGGAATGGGATCAAAAATGGGGAGGGGGGAAAGGAGGGAAATGCATGGGACTAGGGTGGTGGCACAGGGGTGATCTGGTGATGGGAAACCCGCGGGGATTACAATCGAGATGGAAAAAAAAAATGTGCAAAATGATGTAAAAATAAACTTTGTAATAAAAAGAAAAAAAAGAAAAAAGAAAATAAGTCATTCCCACGCAGAACACGGGCTGTGGGAGTCTGAAGGACAGTTCCCGAAGATACCTGGTTTCTAATCTTCCCAGATTATGTATGTTGCTTTATATAGTACAAGACACTATAGGTACAGATCTTGAGATGGGGCTCTTGAGACTAGAATGTAGGAGGCCCTAAGTACACAACTAGAGTGTCCTTCTGAAAAGGAAGTGGAGGGAGATTTTATGAGCTAGAAAAGGCAATATGACCACACCAACAAGATGATTTTGAATGGCCCATGAACCAAGGAACACAGGGGATGCCGCTCTAAGATTCCAGAAGGCAAGAAAACAGCTTGTTCCCTAGCGACAGTGGAGATAGTGTGCTGATGTCAGACTTCTGCCCTCTGTGACTAAGAGTACAGATGTGTGCTGTGTTAAGCTACCAAGTTTGTGGTGATTTGTTACAACAGACAAACAAAACCAGTGCACAGGGTACCTTGTTTCAGGAGTGTTAGTCAGGGAAAATTAGAGAAAGAAATGAAAACATTGCAAAAATACCATTAGAGGCTCAAAAAATACCCATAGAGTTAGTGCTAATAATGTTTTTAAATCTCATCGGCATGGATGATTGTGTCTCTAGAAAAAGACAAATTATCACACTGACCAAAAAGGAGGTCATCTCAAGAGGTGCTACCATGCTTTGTGTAGTTTCTGCACACGTGCAGATTGGTGAGGGCTTCTGCAGAAAATGTCACAACTTAAGGTTTTGTGCCCTATAAAATCTCAGTTATGGGCCCTCCCTGGTGGCGCAGCGGGTTAAAGCACTGCACTGAGAAACTAAAGCCACTTCCGCATGAGTTCGATCCCCGCCTGCCCCGGAGGCGACCACATGGCGAGGCAGACCTCTCCTGACCCGCCCACTGCTCCCCTCAGCAGTGTACTTCGTCGATCTGCCTGTTCTGCTCCCCGCTCTGTCTCTGGTGAACCCTCTCACCCTCCGCATCTCTGGCCTGTACCCCAGTTCTGTACGAATAAATAAAAAAAAAAATAAATAAATAAATAAAAAATCTCAGTTAAGTCCTGTATCACTTAAGACTGTTTCTATTGTGAGTAGCACAAAACATAAAAACCTAATTCAGTTGTGCTTTTTAAAAGAATACATTTACTTGCTAACATAATGAAAAATTCAAGGACAACTGTCTTTAAGGCTTAAACAAGGTCGTTGGGACACACCTGTCCTGCCCCTCTGGACACTGCTTTCTGCTACAGGAAGTCTCCAGGGCTGCTCCAGCAGCAAGCCTTGGGTCTTCCCTTATTTAACCAGTTAATAATATCATTGACATAAACTGTGGACTCAGTATAATCCTAGCTAGATATATAGATGGATAAACCAACAGACATGATAGACACATACATACAAGCACAAATGAGAGCAAATAGATAGCCACACAGGCTCACATCATGCCTGCACTGATCGCTGATACTCTGATCACATGTATTAAAAAGTAGGTAAGTACACTTAACAGATAAAGTACAAATGAATGCTAGTAGACAACAGTTGCAAGTTTGTTGTTTTTCACTTCTAAATCCACCATCCCCCTTGCCCACACCATTACCTTGTATCACTGGAGCAGAATTCTGAAAACTACACATTTCTTATTCAGCTGGCACAATGCTGAGCTTTGTCTATAGAGGGCGCTGGAGGCACGTTGCAGGAGGAGGTGTTTCCTACTGACTGCACATCTGTCTGCAACATTGTGTGGCCCCCAGCTACCAGTATGTGGTTTGCATTTATGGCTTTAGGTTTCCTGCTCAGTAGCCTGGATTTGATAGCTGTGGAACTGGCTCTGGTCCAGTAAAACCTAGTGAATTTCTCCACTACCTACCGAACCAGAACATATGAAAAAAGCATATGAAGCTACGCCTCTGGGAGGGAGGTTTCCTTTGGTGTTTGTTCCTCCTCGGAGTACATTTTCCAAACCTCCAGCCAAGAGGTAGAAGTTGTCATTATTTCCCACCTTACAGATGAGGAAACTAAGATACAGACAGGAAGACAAAAGCATTCTCGCCAGAAGGTGTCTTAGACTTGTGCCAAGTTTTCAGACCTTAGCAGTCCAGCTTTGAATCAACCCTAGCTAGACATTTTCACACAAGGGGATGGGTACAGTATTATCACAGGAACAGGTACATACATACATAAATATGTATGTATGTGCACACACTGATCAATGGGATACAGCAGGAACCCAGAAATAAGCCAATGATTCTATGCTCAAAACAGCAGAGCAAAACATGGTTTCAAAGATAGCCAACAGTGCCTAACTGAGTCATGGAGTCAAAAAGACAGGAAAGCATGAAGACCAGTTGAGGACTTTCAGAAATATCACCTTGACTAAGACTATCAGAGTCCACAGGGTGAGGGGAGAGATGGGAACAGTGCAGATTCACAAGGGTCTCATGACCAGGAAAGGGGTTATTTTTCTCTTGAGGGCAAGAAAGTGATGAGAGGATTTTAGGTAGAGGTGCAGGACCTGATTCACAGTGTGCTTTAGAAAGATGCCTCAAATGGTAGTGTGAGCCAGACCAGCAACTGGATGTGAGGGCAGGGTCCTCTATGAGGGACAGAGAGACAGGTCTTGAATAGAAGTGCAGGCAGCGGAGATGTGGAGTTTGGGCTCTGGAGGCTCTGAGAGTCCCACAGCACCCACTGTGGCCACAAACACATTGCAAGTGCTTGGATGATACAGAGTTGATTTTGTAACAGATTGGTTATGTAACAGGTTGGTCCCAAGAAAAAGAGGGGTTCCAGGTTTCCCACCCCACTCAAGGGAGGGTGAAGCTGAGCAGGGAGAAGAAGCTGGAGAGGAGGCTGGAGAAGGAAATATAGAAAACTAGAGGGAGGCCTGGAGGAGGTACGTGGAGCAGAGGCCTGTAGAGAAGCTGCTCTTGCTCCTTGGCCCTGGACTGGGTGAAACAGATGAGGGTGAGAGAACTGTGGGAGGTTCACTATGGCAGCTTTTATCTTGATTTTGATTTTATTCTTTTCCTCCCAGACTATGTCTGGCTGTTTCTAGCCCTTTTCTATGGGTCCCCTCTGGAAGGTTCTTTAGACTTGGGACAGACTTCTGGGCCTTGCTTTGGGCCAACACTGTTTGGCTGGACATTTACCCACAGGGCATGGGTAACTTCAGGTACTAGATTTGGAAACTATATTCTTCTCCATTCTTCCCCTTTTCTCTATTGCACACCAATTGTACTAACATTCCTTTCCATTGAAGGTCTTACCCACTAGAATATGTTTTGTCTTGATGCAGCAGATGGCAGAACCTATTTAGAATAGGCAGGTTTGGGGTTTCTTGCCTGAATCCCCAGCCAGGGAGCTGACCCACATATGGCACAACAGATTCTCCTGTCTTGCCCACTGCTCCCCTCAGCAGTGTATTTCCGTAAATCCGCCTGTTCTGCTCCCCTCTCTGTGTCTGGTGAATACTCTCAAACACAGCCCACTACCTCTTTGCACAAAAAAAGAAAACCCTTTTTGGATCCATGACACTCTCTTGTTCCCATCACCATTTTAACTATTCTTTTAAGTTTTGATTTAAAACTCTGAGTGACAGAGTGCTCAAAATTTAGATTACCCCATTATCGGACAGTACTATTTTCTATCTTTACCAAGTGAAAATGTAACTGTCACTAATTTTTACTTGTCTCTCTGGAACAATACAAAGTGAGTTTGCTACGGCTCTTCGGCCTCAATAAGTGTCTTTAGTTCCAAAGTTCGTTGACAATCCATTTGTCCTCAGCAGCTGTTTTGGAAACTAGTTGTCTATATTGACATACAATTTTCCAGAAGTATCTGAGCAAAGCAGGTGCATCCCTTGAGTGGTTGCTAAGACTCTTCAGGCTGAGCTTGTATTCAGGTTGCCCAAATTACCTAGAGATTAATTTCTACCCATCAGCTGATGTCCATCACTTCAGAAAAATGTTAGGTAAATGGTTGCCTCTGCAGTGAAAGGAAAGGAACGTCAAACAAGTTGTTTGTTTTTTTTTAAGATTTTTTAAAATTATGCATACAGAACTTGGGTACAGGCTAGAGGTGCAGGGGCAGAGAGAGGATTCACCAGAGACAGAGCGGGGAGCGGAACAGGCCAACTGATGAAGTACCCTGCTGAGGGGAGCAGCGGCCAGGTCAGGAGAGGTCTGCCGGGCCATGTGGCTCACCTTCGCGCCGGGGATTGAACTCATGCTCAAGTGTCTTTAGCTTCTTAGTGCTGTGCTTTAACCCATTGCACCACCAGGGAGGGGCCCAAACAAGTTTTTAAAATTAAACTTTAAATTAAAATTTTGAAGGGCAGGTGCTGGCTGCCCCACATCCCTTGGTCTCCAGCAGTTTGGTGACGGTGGCCTCTACCTTGAACTCACTGCTGCCGCTGCCCTGCTCTCCAGCACCAGTGCCCACCCGTGCACACAGGACCCTCCCTTAAGGACACGACCGGGAGGGTGGGGGCGGAGGAGGAAGAGACGTGGCGCTCAGAGAGGAGCCATGGGTCAGCTAATGCAGCTTACTGGATCTGTAAGAACTGTGTTGAGAATGTCGTTGATAATAGTAAACGCAGCTGCAATCATGTTACCTTTATTATTTGGATGAAGCTAGATTGGGAAATAGAAACTCAGGGAGATACCAACAGAAGTTACAGAGTCCGTCATTACTGGAAAATACATAGCTGGCCACGCTTGCCTTTGACAAGAATGTAAAGCTGACAATAAAATGAGAATCCCTATTTACCTAAAATTTTAGTGTTGCTCTTAAAATTTCATTACCAAAAGATCAGATAATCAGAGGTAGTAATTATCCAAGGCTGAAATACATTTGATTGCTGACTATTAATAAAAGTTCATGCTATGGTGAAGACTATTAAAAGGTATAAAACTGACATGCCCGTAGGGGTTTTTTTAGAGATTTTTTCACACTACTCAGGGATAAATTTTTTTTTAAAGCATTGAAATTTCTTGTGCCTTAGCTACAATGGCAAGAGTGATCATCCTCCTAGATAAAATGTAAAGGATTTTTTAAAAATTATTTACTATATAAGATTAAAAATAGATAATTTAGATAATTTAATTTTGAGTTATTTGCTTAAATATTTTGTCTGCATATTGTTTTGGCTATGAAAAAATATGACTTTCAGGGAGAACACTAATGTTATAAGCCAGATGGTTACATGATGACAGTTGATTGTGATTTTGTTCTAAGTTATTTCCATGCATTTGTTATTTTACTAATTGTCTGATGATACCAAAGCAGTATCTACCTACTTTCATTGGCCAAAAAAAAAAAAAAAATCTGTATCTAAAAGCCTATGCTCTTTTTATAATGATGACTTATTTTTTAATCAGCATAGATAGTAGCCTGCAAGAACAAACCTAAATAATCATTATAAAACTATGCTATTTAGGAAACTTTATTGTAAAAAGTAAGTACCTTTCCAAATTATCGCACTTCCACTTTTTTGGAGTAAAACATGAAGGGTATGATTCTAAATTCTTCACTCTGTCAATAGAGCATTCATGCTGGACAAGTTGGTTTTTCTGTTTTGCTTGTATGTCTTCAATCATCTCATACATGTTTGTCCCATATTATTATTTTATGCAGAAAGATGAAAACTATGTAAACTTTTTTTTCTAGAAATTGGCAGTTTCAATTAATAGCATAAGGAGAGGGTAGAAAGACATCTTTGTTTGTAGAACAGTTGTAAATAAAGCTAAGCTTAGTCAAGCAAAAATTTAATAAAAACTAATAAGTAAACTGTTTCTCCTGAGTTCTGTGAGTTACTCCAGCAAGTTAATACAACCAAAGGAGGGTCCTGAGAGCCTCTGATTTGTAGCCAGTTGGACAGAAGCTCTGTGATTTGAATGGGTGTCAGAAGTGAGGTGCAGGTGGACTCAGTCTTGTGGGCCTCAAGGCAGGAGTGTCAGAATTGGATTAAGTTGCAGGATACAAGCTGGCATCGCAGTGTGTTGCTTGGTGGAAACAATCTCCTATATATCTGGTGTCAGAAACATTGTGAAGTTACAGTAAGGGGGGTAAACACAGGAAGAATAACGTGAATTTTTCTAACTCAGAATGGGATTAGAAAACCAAAAGACCCCACTAAAACCTGTTCAGGTGTGGAGTCTTGAACACAACAAATATGTTCGCTAGCCCTAAAATAAGCACAATGAACTCAATATAAGAATTTAAGAATACATCCACCTTCTCTTCACTTTCTCCAGACAGCCCCGGTACTTTTTTCTTTTCCCATAAAAATTAAATCTAGGGTCCTCCCTAGTGGCGCAGCGGGTTAAAGCACTGCACTAAGAAGCTAAAGCCACTTCCCCATGGGTTCGAATCCCGCCTGCCCCGGAGGTGACCACATGGCGTGACAGACCTCTCCTGACCCGCCCGCTGCTCCCCTCAGCAGTGTACTTCGTCGATCTGCCTGTTCTGCTCCCCGCTCTGTCCCTGTGAATCCTCTCATCCTCCAGCAGACGCCCTCAGACTGCCTATGCAAATTTGGCTTTTCCAGGTTCTACAACAGCCTCTCCTGGAACATCAGATCTTGGGGGTTTCCAGTCTGCCACCCCATCCTCCATATTAAGGATTGGCCCACCTCCGGAATAACCATGATAATAAGATCTGACTCTCTATAACAAATCTCTTTCTCACTGTGCACACAGGCTTGCTCTTCAATCCTGTTGAATCTGTTTCTCTGGGGAACTCTGACTAATCCAAAGGGAGTAACATTATTATCCTTATTTCACATCAAGGGCAACTGAGAGTCTCAAAGAGGACCCACAGGTAGCAGGTGTGTCTGACAGCACAGCCTCGTACTCAGCCACTTTTCTGCCTCATAAGAAAGTGAAGCATAAGGAAAATGGTAGCTCCAGAGTGTTATGTCCTTAAGTCCAGACTGGAGTCCTGGCTTAGACTCCTCCACACAGTTGCCATCATGTCCTGCTTCCACGCTTCTTTGTTCTTGGCTGTTGACTAGGAGACAATAGGGGTGTCACCAAGTCACTAGGAAAGTCCCTGGTACCGAGCAGCAGAGACAACCAAGCCTGACCTAGGAGCGAAGGGCCATATTTTGTGATGGAAACAACCCTTCTGTGTCCTCAGTCTCCTGTACGAAAAACACAGTGACAGCAACTCTTGGGCATTTCAGTGAGCTATGTGGCCTCTGTGAGGTTATCAGTCAAACAGTATATTTGGTTTTCAAATCAAGGCATCTATAAAAACCAATTTGTCAGACTAACAAATTCAATTCTGAGTCACAAAGCCCTGCCAGAGGATTGGAGCTTTGAATTCTTATTTTTAAGTTTTTCATCTCCAGTCCCAAAAGGAAAAGCCCTTTCCTCCCCCTCAAGGGTAAGATTGTCTCATTCTTCTGATTCATATTCATCTTTCAAAATACAAGAGTTTTTTTTTTAATAGTTCTTTCCCTTTTGAAAGTGGGCGTCTTTTTATCTCCAATTTAAACAATAACTACATATCCCCAGTGCTTGACTGTTTCTGGAAATCTATTTAACTTTACAAAGCAAGTTACCAAAGCAAGCATACTTGCACAATTTCCATTTTAATAATGTCATCTTTACCTGAGGTTTGGATTTAGATGAATATGGGCTAATGCCTGGAACATTCTGAGTTTCAAACTCTGCTCCTTTGTGTGAGGGACACCTACTTGACCAAAATGCTTTTCATTCAGGCTTGTTTGGGGAATATGAAAGCAAAAATAGAAAACTTGAAAATCACCCACGTCTCCATTGCTTTGAGTTTGTTAAGGAAAAACGGATGAGCAGAACACAAAACTGCTAAACTAAGTAAACAACAAAAATCTTATGTTGGGTAAAGATTTGTGAGGCCCGTGAAATCTCAGGTGCTCCAGGCTTTTGTCTTGTCTTACTCACCTTGCCTAAAATTCTGATGAGCTTTGTCTTAACCCAGATCACAGGTGCTCAGCCACTGACCACGGCCCCCCTCCTTTTTGCATTACTTCTCTGTGAGTTCATTTCTGTCAAAGATTTCTCAGTGATTTCGAAAAGCATTTGTTTCTTACCTTGTTGAGGGTCTTTTGGACAATGGGCACAAGATAAAATTTGTAATTCATTCAAATCCTTGTTCTACAATTCGATGGTCACCTATGAATTCTGCTAGAAATTCTAATTCTGCACCTAATTCCAATGTGTGTGCATGTGTGTATGTGATTTAGCCTACACCTCCAAGCACTTCTTTAAAACCAGCTGTATGTCTTACAATTCACTCAGCTCTGAAACATTTACCAGCGACAGCATCAGATTCCACAGGTAAAGGGCTCAGTCCACAAGACCACCCTAAATCACAAGTGTGAATTGCAAGCCCAAGTTGTTAGCAGCGCCCTGACCAACTGGCTATAAGTCAGGGACTCCTATCACAAGGTTGAATTCATTTGATAAAGTGGTTCACATAACTCAGGAAACCTACTTACTTACTAGATTATATGTCCACTATGAAAGATATTAAAGGATATCTATCAACAGCCAGATGAAGAGATATAGAGAATGAGAGACTATTCTGTTCCTGTGGAGTTTGGGGCCTGACACAGCAGCAATTGGATGTGCTCTGATTCACGAACCTGGAGAGTCTCTGAACTCAATTTTTTTTGGTTTTTATGGAGGCTTCATGACACATGCGTGATGGAGTAAATCACCTACTATCATGATTCACATTCAGTTTTCTACTAAATATTTCTATCCTCAAAATCACGTGGTTGGTTCTCTGGTGCCCCTTCCTAACATGTTTTCCAAAATTCTCCTCTTCCATATAAACTCACATTTGGTTAAAAGGAGGTTGTTAGGAATATTCAGATGCCCTTATTTTATCACTTAAGAAATTGCAAGAATTTTAGAACTTCAGCACCAGAAATGAGGATGAAAACCATATTTATATTTACTGTTATTAATCGAGTAATTTTTCCACCAAGTAATTTTTTTTTTAAAGATTTATTTATTTATTCATATAGAACTGGAGTACAGGCCAGAGATGAGGAGGGTGAGAGGATTCACCAGAGACAGAGCAGGGAGCAGAACAGGCAGATCAACGAAGTACACTGCTGAGGGGAGCAGCGGGCGGGTCAGGAGAGGTCTGCCACGCCATGTGGTCACCTCCGGGGCAGGCGGGGATCGAACCCATGCGGAAGCGGCTTTAGTTTCTCAGTGCTGTGCTTTAACCCGCTGCACCACCAGGGAGGGCCCCACCAAGTAATTTTTAAGAGCAAGCTTCCAGTTTCTCTGTACTTCAGTCTCCTTGCCTGTGTAGGTATATAATATCTCCTAGGATGACTCTTAGGATGAAGATTGTACTTGCAATGTGCTTAGCACCTGATGAAGTAGGATTTACAGAAGGTACTGATTAATATGTCACAAAACACTTCCATGTACATCATCTCATTTCCTTTACAATATTCTTCTAGGTAGGTATATTAACTCCCAATACCCTTTTCACAGAGATGGGAAACTGAGGCAGGGAGTATTTAAATGCATTGTTCAAGTCATAATTAGTAGTGAGTCTATTAGAAGTCATCCCAACTTTTTCCTGGCTTGTTTCTATGATTTCCTTCTGTCTGACATATATGACTTGAATAAGAGTATAGTCCAATTAAGAGCCATCAGCTCTGAAGGCAATACAATAATCTTCTTTATCCAGAACTACCAGTGGACCCAGGCTAGAGTGAAACAAACTTTAAATGACAAACATTTAAATTACAAACATTTTATGTTTTTTGTCAAGATTTTACATTTAACCAGTCGAAATCTACTGCTCCATTTCTTCCCCTGACTTTCTCTCCCTGTGATTATGTTAATTTGCGCACTTTTTCCTGAGTTCCTTTCCAGACTACAAATTTCCCAATCTTTTTACCTCACATTCTATATTTCCAACTCATTCCCTCCATGAAAATAAAATTTTTGCAGTTTATATACATAAAAAAGTTATGAAATACTCATAGACTAAAGCAGTGAGTGCATTAATAGCTTTTAAAATTATTACTAGTTAAAAAAATTTGAAGGGAAGAGGAGTGAGAAATAGATGCAAGCATGACAACAGTCTACTTCTTGCTTTCAGTCAGTTTATAGTTTAGCAGATGGGCTAAATAACAAACATCAAAAATTCCAAAACTCTTGTGCTCTTAATGGTTTCGTAAATACTCCTTGATCAAATTGAAAAAGCAAAAAGGGTAACTATTATCCTTAAAAAGGATTTATAATTTAGTTGGACTAATAGTGAATGTATTGAAAGTGGATCTGGCCCTCAAGAACTTAGGGACAGTGTGTGCTTATGAGTGAATTAATTAGCTGGACATTCACATGTGAGCTGCAGTACTGGGTACACAGGATGTTGGCTGGTTTTCAGAATCCTATGATCCCTTCTTGGGGTAAAGGGTCGTATTTAACATGGGTCAGCTAAGGAGAAAATCAGAGATAAGATAGAGATGAATGGTTGTAAATAAGAGAGGCAAGTTACTTCAGATTTAAGAATGAAGAGAAAATCCACTTAAACCAGTCTTTGTTCTGGGAAGAATTCTTTGTGTGATCCTTCTTAGAAATACAAGAAAGATCTAAGGAGCTTTATTTGCATCTTAATATTATTTCAAATAAAGTCTCTTTGTAGTCGCAGGTGGTCTGGGAATTTGCCTACTGCCTAGGAGGGATTCTAAAATAGGAGGTTTCTCCTCCTCTCTAGGGGTCTTCTGGAGCTAGACAAATAAACAAATTGATGTCAGATTGGTAGGAGAAGATGTCAAAACTAAAAAACGTAGGTTTGGATAATATATGTGACTATGTAGTTTCTAAAGCAAAATGTGGTGAACCAGGGGTGTTTATCCTGTGCTAAGAGACCTGGGCAACAAGGAATTAAGAGGAGGTTTCACATGACAAGGTGGGGGTGACTTCTTACTTAGGAGTAGAAGAACAATTGAGTTTCTCAGAAAGAGAGGACATGTTCACTGCTAACCCGTACCTAGGTGGTACCCCTCAAACTACCTTCTTTTAGCTGATTAAAGGCAACAGAGTGATCAGGGCTAGGACAAAGGGAAGAACAAGAGCCTTTCCTTAGCTCCAGAGTATTCCTTGCTAACTATTCAACATAATCTATATTCTTTAAGTTATGGTTTTGGTCTCTTCCCAAAACCAGCAGGACCTCCACTTACCTCAGTGACGTGCAACACGTTGACACAAAAAAAGGCCTACCCTGGACATATGGGAAAAGTCGTCTAACTCTTTTGGAAGGGGTCAGGCTCACAAGCCCAAATAATCTCAGTCATTGCAAGTCAATATAAGCTTTCTTCTAGGATGAGACAGACTTCCCAAGGCCTGCCAGTAGAAAAGGACACTCAAGACCCCAGGGAATGACAAGGTTGTCTGGGTTGGTATTTCAGACATACTTCAAGGCCTGAGGATCCCCGAGAAGGAATGGTTTAGGTTCACATGTAGCTGATAATGGGTACCTGTATTCTAACACAGATATTGAACTATCATGCTCATGGGGACTATGAGCCAAAAGCAGTCGTAACTCAGTGTTCACTGCAGAATACGACTGCAGGCTACAACGGTCATGGAGCAGTGCAAACCCAGCATAAGAGTAATGACATTGTTGAGGACAGGGCGAGGTTTCACCCACAATGCTGTTATCAAGGAGGATAAATATATGTCTCCAGTATCAACAGCTCAGATTCCTCTTCATTTTTGGGGTTCAGAAAAGAACCCCCAAATTTTGGGTATTCTCCAAAATATCCAGAGAAGCTATTTCCAATAAATGTCACCTTGGCATGTGGGACTAAGACCCCGTGTGCTTGAAAAGAAACTGTACCATGACCGTAAATAATGCAGATGGGCCCAGATCAGGGTCATCTCCAGAAATAATCTTTGGATTGGAAAAACCTATCTTCTGGTAGGGTAAACATCTAGAGCATCTGGTTTTGTCTTGAGTAAGCCTTCTCCTTGTCATTTGAATGACCCTCCTCTGCCCTTGACACCCAGACCCCACCCTATTCATTAGCTCAAAAATAAAAACCATCACTCTATCTCATTTATTTTAGAATTTACAATCCTGTAAACGCTCCATTTGTACATAATCGAGTCTGTTATTTTTCTGCTACTGATCTGATGTTAATTGTTTCGCTGACCAGGCTGAAAGAACCAGATTGGTAAGGAAATTTTTCTTCTGTGGCCCTACAGAACTGAATTAAAATTCAAACTACTCTGAGATGTAATTTCTCATTTTCTCAGATTGGCAAAAATGTAAACACTTGACCTACATTCTGCAAGCAGGACAGCGGGGGAAGTGAACATTCTCAAGGAGCGCTCAGGAGTGCAGAATGTGCAGTCTGTGTGGAGTGGAATTTACTAATACCTCACCAACTATGTGTGCATTGGCCCTCTGGCCCAGCAATCCCACTCTTACGGATTTTGCCTGAAGATAAAACTCCAACAGATGAAACACACACAAGGTTATAAATTGCAGCACTAATTATATAGCAAAATGTTGGAAAAAACTTAAATGCCCATCCGTAGGAATGAAGTGCAACTCATCCACACAGTAGATTACCATATGCAGCTATAAAATTTTGAAGATGAGCTGAATAAACTGATACAGAGTAATTGCCATAGAATATATAAAGTAGAAAAATAAGGTCAAACTCATGTGTATATTGTACCAGTTTGTGGAAGTAAAAAGTGAAAGAACATATTGTTTATTTTTGCAAAGAGAAACAGAAAACATTATTTTGAAGCTAGTAGAACTGTTTACTGATGGGAGGCTGGATCATTTAGAAACTATCTTTATGTACAACATTGGCTTGAATCCTATAAAATATTGACATTAATGTTTTACATATTGAAATGAAATTAAACCAACAAGAATTGACTTTTTTATCTCTGTAATTCAGCTTATATTTTCCATTTCTTTCCTTATGTATGTACATATTTTCCTTTAATTTTTCAAGCATAATTACAATGGGCATTTTTAAAAAGATTTTATTTATTTATACATACAGAAATGGGGTACAGGTCAGAGGTGCAGGGACAGCTAGAGGATTCACCAGAAACAGAACAGGGAGCAGAATAGGCAGATCGACAAAGTACACTGCTGAGGGGAACAGCGGACCGGTCAGAAGAGGTCTGTTGTACCATGTGGCTCACCCCTGGGGTGGGGACTGAACTCGCACTGAAGCAGCCAGGGCTTGGTTTAGCTTCACAGTGCAGTGCTCCAACCTACTTCATCACCAGGGAGGACCCACAATGGCCATTTTGATAGTTGTATCTGATTGCTCCATCACCTTTCTCATCTTTGGGTTATTTTCCTGCTTCTTGGCATGTCTAGAAGTTTTTGACTGGTCATCATGAAATTTACATGATTGATCGTCTGATTTTATTGTTTTCATAGAACACTAGTCTTAATTCTGCTAGGCAGATGCATTTCTTTCTGTCTAATTTGAATCTTCTGAGGCTTGTTAGTAGTACTTTGCTATGTCATGTTTAAAGTGATCTCTGCTCTTGTGCTAGTTGAAGTCTCACTATTCAGATACGGCTTGCTGGTCTTCTGCGGATGCTCTGCAAGATTACTAGGATGCCCCACTCTGGACCAGTGGAGACCCTGTACCCCCAGCCTTATGTGACCTCTGGAAGCTTTATAACCCAAACACTTCGAGTTTTACCCAGTACATAAACACCCTATATTCGCTTTCCTTTCAGAAAGACTTGAAAGGTTTCTTTTCTTTCAAAGCTCCTTCTTCTCTGTAAACCTGCCCTGCCCTGTAACTTCTAGCCATCTTAGACTCTGAAGACGGATATCTGTCTCCTTAGTTTGACAAGACCAAACCCTCTGCTTGGACTCCCTTTATTGTATCATTCTGCAACGTAACTCCTAACAGAGTCAAGGAAATTTTGGAAACTACCTTGCTTCTTTCTCTTTTCCGCAGTATCAACAGACCCGCGTGTCTTGTTGTCCAACATCTGAAAACAGTGGTTTTATATATTTTATCCAGTTTTCTAATTGCTTAAAGTGTAAAAGTAGATCCAAAAAAAGATATGGTACATATATAAAATGGAATATTACTCAGCAACCAAAAAAGAGAAACACATGTCTTTTGCAGCAACTTGGATGGAGCTGGAAAAGATCATGCTTAGTGAGATAAGCCAGAAAGAGAAAGAAAAATACCAGATGGTTTCGCTCATAGCAGGAGTATAATAGACCAGGCGACAAAATAACAAGAATAATGAACAACCATATACCAGAGACATTTTGTGGGGGTGGAGTGAGGAATGGGATCAAAAACGGGGGGTGGGGAGAGAAATGCACGGGATTATGGTGATGGCACACGGGTGATTTGGTGATGGGAAGCCCGCGGGGATTACAATCGGGATGGAAAAAAAATGTACAAAATGATGTAAAAATAAACTTTTGTAATAAAAAAAAGTGTAAAAGTAGATACAGTATTTAATATACCATATCATGTCTGAAAGCAGAAAATATTATGCATTATTTCCTAACCCTGTCCATTGCAAGAATTGTCAAGCAGTGATACTCCAATAACAAAGAGCATGCTTAGTAGCCAGATCCTAATTTGTAAATCCCTTTCCCCAGTAAATACCAATAATATCAGCAGTAGTAATATTGCTTCTTGGAGCAATTCCTCATATCAGATCTGGGTAAGCCTGGATACATTTCTGTTTCTGCCCAAAAGTAAGGAAACACTCAAAAATTGATGAGAACATGTCAAAGGACACTGAATCAGGTTTAAAGAGCCCCTATAGACATATCTGGGAGCTTCCCAACTTGTTATAATGGTAATGAATTTTAACCTATTGAATAAAAGAAGAATCTATGAATTCACAGTAATATGAAAAGAGTATAGAGAAGCATTTGTTGATAGATGAATGCTAGTTAATAAATATAAAAAAGAAATTAGGAAATAATTATAAAAATAAAAATAGGAGGTCCTCCCTGGTGGCGCAGTGGGTTAAAGCACAGCACTGAGAATCTAAAGCCGCTTCCGCATGAGTTCGATTCCCGCTTGCCCAGGAGGTGACCACACGGCGCGGCAGACCTCTCCTGACCAGCCCGCTTTTCCCCTCAGCAGTGTACTTCGTCGATCTGCCTGTTCTGTTCCCCACTCTGTCTCTGGTGACGCCTCTCACCGCCCCTGAGCCTCTGGCCTGTACCCCCCTCAGTATGCACAAATAAATAAATCTTTAAAAAAATAAAAATAAATAAAAATAGGAAATTAGCCTTTTGGAACCACTAATGTAATAGCTGTCTCCAGCAATCTCACCAAAAAATGCTAAAATCAGTAAGTAAAAGTTGATGGATCAGAAGGTATTCACACATTTTCCAAAGTTTCACACCAGGGATTATTAGTTAAGCACAAACGGGAAAACACACCTTAATAATAAAAGGGCCTAATGGACATGATCTTATTAAAGTATTTTGACAGTATCATTAGTAACAAACCTAGTTTTAGTGCCTCCTAACACAAGGCACTGAGAAGGGCGTAAGTAATTTTTTTTTTTAAGATTTATTTATTTGTGCATACAGAACTGGAGTGCAGGTCAGAGGCGCAGGGGTGGTGAGAAGCTTCACCAGAGACAGAGTGGGGAACAGAATAGGCAGACAGACGAAGTACACTGCTGAGGGGAGCAGCGGGCGGTTCAGGAGAGGTCTGCCACACCATGTGGTCACCTCCAGGGCAGGCGGGGATCAAACTCATGCGAAAGCGGCGTTAGCTTCTCAGTGCTGTGCTTTAACCCACTGTGCCACCAGGGAGGGCCAGGGCGTAAGTAATTTAAGTAGTTGCCAGGATTAATTCTGCTTGAATGTAATGCTGTGAAAATAAACATACAAATCCAGTATGTAAGCTTGTTATCAGAAAGCTTGACTTTATCATTCAAAAATGTATGAATTTTGAAATGCCATGAAAAGTTAGGGAAAAGGTAGGTAATCCTTACCCTCTAGAGTTAAGGATATTTAAAAAGATATGCGATGGCTAATTGGATCTGAAATAAAAAATAAAGTTTTTTTAAAACCCAATGATATTGGGCATTGGGAAAATTGGAGAAAATGAAGCATGGGATATAATCTTGTCACAGTAATGTAAAATTTCTTGAGTGTGATCAGCAGAAAGATGTCCTTGTTTTTGGAGATGTGTACTGAGGTATTTACAAGTGAGACATCATGATGAGTACTTTCAAATGGTTCAGCAACCACAGCAGTGGGTAGGTGGGTGGGTGGGAACGCTGATTTCTCAGATGTGAATCAGGTGCTTAAAAAGTCAAGGACTAGAGCCAGCCCCCACCCCGGAACCATAAATTCCATGGATGATAGCTGTTAGAAGAAAAACTGAAAAACAGGTATCTACTGTCAAGAAAATGAATAATAAATTTGATATCTTAACAGTATGCTTCTGGAGTTATATGAAGGACAGATTAAGTTAAAGGCGATATTAAAATAATCTAGGTGGGAAAAAGTGGACAGAAGCCAAGTCAGTGATAGTGGATACAGAGAGAAAATATTTGAGCAATAATTTATAGGCAACTGAAGGGCCTTGGTGATTAAATTAGCTACTTTTCAGGCGTGTGTGCACACGTGACCTTGAGGTAGAGGTAATGAATATCTTTTTAGTATCTTATTTCCAACATTTAAAACAGGGTTTGCGTGCAGTGTGGAACAGGGCTTGGAAATTCAGCTTGAGTAGAAATTAGTTTCAAGTGGAGATATCTGGAAAGACTACTTGAAAAAGGTAGTTCTTGAAATACGTGTTATTAGCTATTAATTAGGAATTTTCAAGAGGTGGCATGTCATGATAGAAAGAGAACAAAGCTGGAAAGAGAACTGAATTCCAGAGCTGACCACAACCTGCCATATGACCTTGATGAAGACATAACCTTTCATCGAGTCTGTGTTTCTTCACTGTTAGGATAAGGAAGTTGAATCAGATAATCCCAAATTTCTTGCATCTCTCACAGTCTATTAAAATTTTTTAAAGTACCATGCAATTTTCATGAAGTGGCAACTTGCATATGAGATATATAATCACATTAACATAACCTGAATCACAGGTCTACCCTTCCTTAAAAAATTCAGTCTAGGCCCTCCCCAGTGGCACGGCGGGTTAAAGCACAGCACTAAGAAGCTAAAGCCACTTGAGCATGAGTTCGATCCCCGCCTGCCCCGGAGGAGATCCACATGGTGTGACAGACCTCTCCTGACCCGCCCGCTGCACTCCTCAGCAGTGTACTTTGTCCATCTGCCTGTTCTGCTCCCCACTTGTCTCTGGTGAATCATCTCACCGCCCTGGCCTATACCCCAGTTCTGTATGCACAAATAAATAAATCTTTAAAAAAAAAATTCAATCCTCACTGCCTGCCTCCTAACTACAGAGTATGAGGTTTAACTCTTTGATCAGTCAATCAAAGTCTTCTGACCTCAAGTGATGTAGACATGGAGAAGCCAGAGCTTTACTGGGAGGTGCAGGGCACAGTCTTCCTTAAGTTCTGTATCCTCAAGACTAGGGAGAGGTCCTTATTGAAAACTGTTATTTGAAGAATTGATTTTCAAAATCAAATTTTTAAGTCATCCAAGAAAATAATTGTTGATAAGCCATTTCCATCTAACTGCTAATATCAGAATAAATGATATAAAACACCTTGGGGAACTCCTGAGCACCAGATATCTGGGGAGGCCTCACAGGGTGGAGTATTCTGGTTGTCTACTGACATGCTGTGAGGAAGTATATTATTGTCTTCGGTTTAAATCACAGTCTATTATCCTACCATTCATCTTGCTCTCAGAAGTTTCTGAGGGTGTTTTGGAATTAAAACAATATTGCCTTCTTTCTAGTATATTTAATTCCTTCTTCTCTTTATTTTTTCCCTTTTTATTTCTACAATAATTACTTTCAGAAGAGAAAATGTCAAGGAGCATTAAGGGTTGATATTCTGATTACTGAATGACTTAGGTGATATCATACCTGTAAGAAATGTTACTATATAAAAAATCTCTGCAGAGTCCTGTCACCTTCTCTAGCTTTTATTCAAAATAAGAAATAAGTCTTACATGATCAAACTGAATCTCTCAGAATGAACCACCACATCTATGGAAAAAAAAAATGTCTATATTGGAAGAAGAGGTCCTACACAGAAAATGAAGTAATGAGAGGTGCAATGTAGAAGAGGAAACAAAGTATACTTCTCTGTTTCATTTCATAAAATTCTTTCCTGTGACCACAGGACAGCCTGGCTCAGAGATTAAATCCTGTCCTAATGGTGGAATTCTAGCTGTGGACAAGAGCCTTGCTAAGACATCAGAGGGTACAAATCTAATGAGACAAATACAGATTTCCCATCATCCCTTTATCTTGTGACTGCAGAATTTGCCCTGACCTCAGGCCAACTGTTTGAAACTGTTAAAATACCTAGTGGCCAAAAGGAAAAATTATGGGTTGGTGACAAAGTCACCCAACCCAAAGTCACTTTTCCAACACTGTCATATTCACTAGCATAGTCACACTTCCCATTTGAGTTCCTGTTTCCTTATGCATGAAAAGTACTTACTGACCTTTCTCCCCTCCTTTTAGAAGTCTCCACTCCCTGGCCCTGCATGACCCTCCCCTATCCACAGCAACCTGGCCTTCCAAACACTGACTGTGATAACAAACTTTCGGTTAGAAAGAACTTAGAGGTGTAAGCAGACATTTAGGAGATAGAGTTTGATAATTACATGAATGACTTAGGAGTCTCGTGGTTATATAGATTTAAAAAACACCAATTTCTTTCCTGAGAAAATTTGCTATTTCCCAAAGCAGAAGGGCTAGACATAAAAGTCTCCAGGGTTACTGGAGTCACTGATTATCTATCAGTCACTGATAGATAAACACCAATTATGCTGCCTCTGTTCAAAGCATTAGCTTTGTTCTAATGCTGGACATCTACTTGGTTACAAAATGACTTCCAGAAATAAATGGGTTTACATGTCTCTGTTACATGGCAACCTCAATGTGAAATGGGTTGGTCTGACTGTGGGTCCTCACTGGTGCGCTTAAAAGGGATTAGAATGAGACTTGACTGTAATTATACACAAAAAGGGTAACAAAAGGTTTATTTACCAAAAAAAGAGGAAATGAATAAATTAACTAGAGAGAAAGAGAGATATAAATTCATAAATATGTCCTACCAGTTTCGCTGATCTGTAACCCCAATAGCGTGCTGAAAGCCAGCAAAAATCCAAGAATCCCCAAGATCCACCTATCTGGTTATACACTAAGCCTGACTGCTTAACTCCACCTTCAGTTCCCAGCAATCCTCCCTCTGGTGGAGATGACCTTATGGGTTTTGTAGCCTTTGGTGTCTTGGATCTCTTTGGTCTGGAATGGGGGTAGAGTCCATAAAACCCCTACTTGTTCAGGACATCCTTTCTCCCAATACTTTCTTCTCCATGCTTGGTAGAATAAAGAGGTGGTCCAAGCTTGGGGAATGGTGGGGGTTGGCAGGTAGGGGGAGTTCGGTTCATCCTCAGTACGTGACACCTCCATCACCAGTAGTGAACTGGGGGAAATGCCTTATTTTAAGCAGTTGAATTTTTCTTTAAAGATTTATTTATGAATACAGTACTGGGATACAGGCCAGAAGTACAGGGGCGGTGAGAGCATTCACCAGAGTCAGAATGGGGAGCAGAACAGGTTGATAGATGAAGTACATTGCTGGGGGGAGCAGAGGGTGGGTCAGGAGAGGTCTGTCACGCCATGTGGGTCACCTCCCTGGCCAGGAATCAAGCTCATGCTGAAGTGGCTGTAGCTTCTTTTAGTGCTGTGCTTTTAACCCACTGCGCCATCAGGGAGGACCCTAAGCAGTTGAATTTAAAGATCAAGAGGAAAGTAAGAAAACAAACTCAAATTTCTACTAAAAAAGAACAAAGGAGTAATGGATATTCCGTTGACAAAAGATGATCACATAGAGCAGTTGTTTGCAAAATACACAAATCTATTCTTGTTATTAAGATGCCTTAAAATTAAATTACTCTCACTAGGGAAAAGGACAGATGAATTCACTCACAAATCCTTTCTTGGGCTTCAAGGTGTCAAGTACTGTCCTAGGGACTCAGTATACATAAGAAATAAGACTCTACACATTATGTGTAGGTTTCCCCAACATAGCATGTGTTTCTGTTTGCTTCCCCCTTGAGAGAACCATTACATTTATCTAGGCAAGAGAGAATGAAGACCTGACGTGTAGTAGACATAGTGAAAAGACAAGTCTGAGGAATATTCAGCAAGAAAAATTCACAGGATTTTACACCTAAAAAGATATGAGGGAGGCCCTCCCTGGTGGCGCAGTGGGTTAAAGCACAACACTGAGAAGCTAAAGCCACTTCCTCATGAGTTCGATTCCCGCCTGCCCCGGAGGTGACCACATGGTGAGGCAGAACTCTCCTGACCCGCCCGCTGCTCCCCTCAGCAGTGTACTTCGCCCATCTGCCTGTTCTGCTCCCCATTCTGTCTCTGGTGAAGCCTCTCACCACCCCTGAGCCTCTGGCCTGTACCCCAGTTCTGTATGCACAAATAAATAAATCTTTAAAAAAAAAAAAAGATATGAGGGAAATTATGTATGATTCCCAGGATTCTGCATTGCTCAGTGGTGGTGCCATCAACAGAGATAAATCATAGGAGGATAGGTCTGGTGGGGTAGAATCAAGGTCAGAATGTTTTTGTCTCAATTTCCCACTTTTCCTATTATTGTACATTCTCCTTTTTGTGCTTGTGTGCTTGATGAACTTGAAAAATAAATATGCACATCCACATTTGCTTTATGCTATAAATTCTCAAGTCCTCTGTGATTTTTAAAATTATTCTTATTCGCATAGGAAACATAGCTATCCAAATGCAATGGGCAGGAGAAAGTTCAATGATTTATAAATAATAAAAGAATTTCTTCTGGGGCAGCTGTGAGAGAGGAAAAATACCTCTTTGTCCTGACTTCCACCTGTGAAAGGAAGAAACTATCAAGATAGATCGTCACCATAGAGACAGGAAACTTCTTCCTGGAGCCTCTGGGGTAGATATTTACTCAGTTTCATAGCCATCCTTTTAGGATCCTTTGGCAATCTAGGTAGGAACCTACAAAATGTAATTCTCACGTTCTTTGCCAATAGTTTCACCAATGGGAGATCCCAGTAGGAAATTATTATACAGGAGATTGGAAGAAACCACAATTCTCTCTTGTTCTGACTGCCTTCTGCTTTTTCTATTTCTCTCCTCAAAGCATCTCCTCCAAGCTCCTGTTTCTGAGGGAAGAGGCCCTTAATTGCTTTCTTAGGTAACTCCCCACATTCCCACAGGTGAGGGTGGCACCTGTTTCCAGTAGTATCTAATCTCTGAGCTTCCTGGTCTTCTTTTTAAATTTTTCAACTTTGTGGGGACAGTTTCAGCAAGCAGAGACTAATAGGCACAGGTTTGTTTGATTGTTACTCCAGTTCTCTATGGAGGGAATTGTAAACACGCTCACTCACAAAGGTTGAAGTATCAACTATGATTGTTAAGTAAAATTATGAATAGTTTATAAATACTGTGGTCTGATTATTTTCAAATCATCCCTTCATTTCTAAATTCCCTGTTTAGGGCCTATTTTAGCAATCTCTCTGGAATGGTAATCCTGTAACTTAAGGTACACTTAACTATTCACTGACATTCTAACAGGAACTCACATTACAAACTTACTTTCCAACAGGATTCTTTGACAAAAATGTTTCTTAAAAACATACAATTAATACAGAAAACCAATGCCAAAATTTTCTTTATAACCATCTGCACCAAAGTCATGATTATAGGTTATGGCTTATCACCCTCCTCCTCCTTTTCTGAAATTTTCCCCCAACCAATCATGACTACAGGCTGATGGAATCTCCATCCTTTTAGAAGTCTCCA